>NC_137461.1:292283551-292638048 GCF_964235325.1 Thermobia domestica | reverse complement strand
GATGTTGCCAGAGGGGTGGCGTGTATGTCATTATGGGTTGATGACCTGCTTACGTGTGTTAGAAAGTTGTTATATTTTTGTTTTTAGTTGTGCTGACATGGAAAGGTCATGTGATCTTTTTTGAGTGTGTATGAGTGTCTCTAGAGACTCTATACTGGTTATTTTAAAAAATAATAATGGAAATTTGAATTGGTTTGATTTGAATTAAATCCATATTTTTATTGGTTCATTTGCTTAGCAAATTCAAAAGAGAAACTTGTTTCGAACAATATGTGAGAGAGAATAAAAGATTACACGAACAATATGTGAGAGAGAATAAAAGATTACACGAACAATATGTGAGAGAGAATAAAAGATTACACGAACAATATGTGAGAGAGAATAAAAGATTACACGAGCAATATGTGAGAGAGAATAAAAAGATATTTTCCTAATATATTTTATGGATCGATTTCTATGAAATATCATAAAGTGGGAGGAAACCATTTTTATTAGAAGGTGAGAACACTTATAATGTGTGATACGCACTGGGATCGAACCTGGGGCCCTTAGCACCAGAGATGAATGCTGTATTGTACTGGAATTGAACCCCTGGTCCTTAGCAACAGAGGTGAACAATGCATTGTATTGAGAATGAGCCTGGAACCCCCAAGCACCAGAGATGAACGCTGCATTGTACTGAAAATGACCCTGGTAACCTTAGCACCAGAGGTGAATGGTGCATTGTACGCGGATTAAACCCGGAACCCTTAACACTAGTGATGAACGCTGCATTGTACTGAAAATGAACTTGGGACCCCCAAGCACCAGAGGTGATTGTTGTATTGTACTGAAAATGAACCTGCTACCCTTAACATTATTGGTGAACGGTGCATTCTGCTACCCTTAACATTATTGGTGAACGGTGCATTGTACTGGAATTGAACCAGTGGTCCTTAGCACCAGAGGTGAACGTTGCATTGTACGGGGATTAAACCCGAGACCCTTAACATTATTGGTGAACGTTGCATTGTATTGGAATTGAACCCGTGGCCCTTAGCACCAGAGGTGAACGCTGTATTGTACTGAGAATTATTGCAATTCTCACATGTAAATTGGCGAGAAAAAAAAACATATGGAAAATACGATGTGTGATTTTTGAATGGGTTATTTATTTATTTAATATTCATCGTTTTTTATTCCTTATAGTTAACTCCGTGTTTACAGCCAAGTTTGAAATACGGAGCGAATGATTGTAGTTCCGTCTCTTACAGAAGACTAGCTTAGAATGTCATTACTTCCGGGTCGTTGCCTTACACGCTTTCTCCTTGCTTCCGTTAGAACTATGACTTGTGACACGCATGTATAGAGTGTCAATGCACTTTCTAATTTTATTTCCGCTTGTACTGGAATAACCTTAGACACTTTCTCCCTTGTTTGTTGGAACTTTGACTGATGACATACTGAAATATTTTTCCATTAACGATGGTTGTCACTGTGATACTTATCGGCAGTGATGAAGAAGACAGATAGAAATTTTATGTTTCTTCCCCCTTTAGAAGATGAATTTTTGTGGCAATATCTCATTTTGGCAGAATATCTAATATCTGATGAACATGTAAGCATTTTTCCTTAATTAGATGAGATCCGTACATAGCTGCAAGCCTCAAATGTCGATCGATCGATACCCTGTCTGAATGAGATTTCTCCAGCGGTTGACGAACTTGAAAATAAGAAATTTTAGATGTCTTACCGTAACACTGAATAAACGATGTTAGCGGATATGATGACCTTATTTATTTATTTATAATTAATGAAATCGGGTTGAAAACCCGGTGAAAACATGATGCTTGGGGGAGGGACATAATGAAATCCTTATATATATATATACACACAGTATTGAAATAAAGTTTGTTATTATTGTTTTTACACCGTTTCATAGTGTGTGTGTGTGTGTTGATTTTTTGTGTGTTGAACTTTTTTGTGAGTGATTTAACAGAACGAACTCTGATTTTTTTAAGGTGAGAACTTTTTAAATACCATGTATTATTCACTTAATTATAATAATGAGTTTTTTGAATAATTATTGAAAAACTACACGATTTGCTTCTGAGAAACATTATTCGGGAAATAAACCTACGACCATTTTTGTAATCATGCAAGAGGATAAGCTTTGCGATATACTGAAAACGCTTGAAATGTAATTGCGATTTTCGATTACTAAAGTTATTATTATTATTATTATTATTATTATTATTATTATTATTATTATTATTATTATTATTTTTACGGATCGTATGTTATACTCTGAACAAATTTATTTGTGATTATTTTATTCGTTCGTGTTATTTTATTTTATTGGTTCGTGTTATTTAAAATAACACTCGTTTTAAAATAAGAAGCTCAGAACACTTGCAGTGTGATTATTTTACGGATCGCTTGGTGTACAAGCTCAGAACACTTGTAGTGTGAACCTACAAATAAAAGACGGACCATTTACTTGTAGAGTTTTATTTGCTTAATTATAGGATGCTTAATTACAATATGTTTGATTCATTTGTTACGATTTTTTAACTGTTATACCGATCACTTTAAATCAGTTATACCTAATATATATATATGTACGTTGTACAGATGGGACTTGAACTGTTTAAGTAAGCTTATTTGCCAATAGATGGCATTCTACTACGCTTTGGTAATACAACTGATAATCTTTTTAGGAACGCAAATGTTTGAACTAAGACTAGTATTTGCAGAAAGAAATGTTTTAATCTTGGGGGGAGCGCTTTTCCCCAACATTATTGTGTTTTAATAGTAAATATTACTGAATGTTAGTTATTTGCGTAGGTGGTATCCACATAGCGCAAACAATAGCTTTAATGTTAAGAAAGAAAATTTTACGGAACCCCCTAAATACATTGGTTATTGAACACTGTTTTTTGACTTGAAAACCTGTTGTATATTCGCGAAGCAAAAGGAAAATTACGTAGCTATAACTGGCGGGGTCCATTAGTTATAGACGATCCTAGATTTTAGCAGTATTATCTTATAGCAAAAAGAGAATTATGTACGACTATTTGTAGTATATTTTTACAAGTAACGGGGGCCCTTCCCCCGTAGTTATGGGTTCCTCTAGATTTTAGCAGTATTGTATTATAATGAAGCGAATTGAAATGATGTCCCTCCAACCAAGTGGCTTTTGCCTCCCAGATAGAGCCCATGTCCCTCAACGAGGGGGTTTTGCCTCTCAGATAGACCAACATAGATTTAAACAGTATTATAGCAAAAAATGAAATTATGTAGTCCTATTTGTACTATATCCCTCCAACTAAGTGGTTTTTGCCTGTCAGATAGATTGCCTAAATTTACCAGTATTATAACAAAAGAGAATTACGTACGACTATTTGTAGTATATTTTTACAAGTAAAGGGGGCCCTTCCCCCCTTAGTTATGGGTTCCTCTAGATTTAAACAGTATTGTATTACAAGGAAATTATGTAGTCCTATTTGCAGTATAACAGTATAACTGGCGGGTCCCAGTCACAGGATTACTTAGAAATTTTTGAGACCCCACAATTATGCCGGCTAGGCTAAAGGAGACGGTGATTATTTTTGGTTCGTTTCTTATTTTTATATTCTCCTAATAAATTAGTCGGAGCAAATTGTATTTTCGAACTTGCAAAATAAATCGTTTGCTGTGCAAACTCGTTGTTAAAAATAAGGTGTTTGAACTAAATATGGGAGCTAAAATAAGCTCTTAAAAGTATATAGGAAGTGGGAGGAAACGGGAGAACTCCCGAGAAAACTTACGCATTTGATGTTTGTCCACCACAATTTATAAAAAAATAAATCCAAACAATGTTTGTCATGAAAATGTTGAAATATTTGGTGTGAACCCGGGACCCCAAACACCAGAGGTGAACGCTTTACCACCGAGCCACCGCGGCCCCCAGGCTTACTTAGATTTTAACAGTATATTACATTATAGCAAAAGGAAAATTACGTAGCTATAATTGGCGGGGCCCATTAGTTATAGGCGACTCGAGATTTTAGCAGTATTATATTATAGCAAAAAAGAGAATTATGTGTTTTTACCATATACATTGACATGTGTTAAAGTTTTCCATTAGTTAGTTAGTTCTTACAATTACGGGTTTTTCTGAATAGGTAATAACATGATGATAATTATGTTCAACTGAAGGGTCATATTTGTTGGTGGGTCCCCCTTAGGGATTTGTAATATAATGAACGTTTGGTGGTTTACTGATAGAAGAAGAAGAATTAACTATGCCCTCACAAATTATGTTTTATTAACAGAACACAACTGCGAGAAGGGTACTTATTTAATGCTATCAGTAGTATTTATTGGCTAAAAAGAAATATATATCATACTGTACCTTTAAAATATAAATATATATTCAGGACTAATAATAAATACGTCAACACGGCACACGGCTTAAACTAAACTAAAGTTAATTTAAAATTTCTCCGACAGATGGCATAGAACCACAATTTTCTATTATAGTTGATTTTGTATTAAAGTAATGAAAACAAATGATTGAAGAGAATTATATAATAATTAGTACGGGATTATTCGATGAAAGAAAGAAAAAAAATAAGTATAGAAGAAGAAATGTAATTTTATTGTTTTAATATGGTTATTGAAAACACATACACAATCTTATTTTTGTTTCTTGTTGAAAGAAAATTTATAAGTTTAAAATTGATATAGAGATGCATAAGAAAACTGATATACATTTCGTTTGTTTATTTATGACCGATTCAAGGTTTGAACTAGAGACAATGCTTATATGAAGCGAACGTATTTTATTTTTAATAATCACTTTGTTTGAGTTTGTCTGGGTGGAAATTTGATTTATATACAGTGAAAAAATAACTTAATTTGTTTAGTCCGTCAAATTTTGAGGGAAATGGCGTGAAAGATATATTTAAATATTGCAGAATACATTTGAATGGGGGAGAATATTTTATAGCTAACTGGATTGGAGTAACATTGAATAAAACCCGAGATTAAATATAATACTTATTATTAAAATTAATTTCCGACCCTTTGCAGCGTTGTTGTAGGGCATTTAAGGCTAATTGCTTATACGCGTAAGCGCACCTGGGATTTGAACCCGAACGCCGCTGTTAAGGTGACTTTGCTTATATGCGTAGGCCCGCTTGGAATTTGAACCCACGCACTATTGTTAGGTTTACGCGGAAATTAAACCCGCACGCCGCTGTTAAGATGACTTTGTTTATGCGCGTAGGTTTGCCCAGGATTTGAACTCGTACGTCAGTGTTAGGTTTACGCGGGAATTAAATCCGCATTTTAATGTTAAGGTGACTTTGTTTATGCGGGTAAACCTGCACGGGAATTAAAATTGTACGTCTTAGCACAAAAGGCAATAACATTAAAAAATTATGACATGCGAAATTTGTACTTGAGAACGGAAATATGTTTGCAGTAAAGATGATGATAACTTTAGTGAATACGGTACCATGGTTTTGTTTGCACCAAAGGCAAAAGCATTAAGGGGTTAGAACATGTCGAACCATTGGAAATTAAATTGTGATTCATTTTAACAAAATGCACCATCCTTAACGTGAAACTTTTAGGATACAACCGGAAATTGAATTTGTGTTTGTTAGCAGCGTTTATTAAAATATAAGAACATACTGTAAGATTTAATAATAGTAGCTTAATTTCAGTTAACCAAGGCGTTCAGCAGCATTGACATATGAGACATGAACCTATTAACTAACTAACAATTATTGGAAACTTCGAGACGTATGCTATTGCCTAAGTTAAATTGATTTTGAGTTTGTTGTTGTTTCGTTCAGTAACATGGGTATATGAGACGTGTAACTACATAAAGTGAATTGATTTTAAGTTGTTATCCCGTTCAGTAGCATGACTATATGAAACGTGTACCTACATAAAATGAATTGATTTTAAGTTTACTGTTTTGTTCAGTAGCATGGCTATATGAAACTAGTATTTTACCACCACCGGAAATTAAATCCGGGACAGTTTGTACCAATAGCGTGATTATTAGCATTAATCACTATGTTAGGCTACACAGGAACACTAGACTTGATTTAAGTGTGTTATTTTTCTTATAGGTTTTTTCAGAACAAAAACTGAAAATTAAATATATATCTCACACAGATTTAAAACCTTGCTCCTGGAAAATTTTTTAGCACTAATTGGAACCATAAAATCCACACCGGAAACCAAACATAACTTCTTACATAGCGGTCAAATCTTTGTGAAGTTAACCCCTTTAAAATTATACATAAGTTGTCCAAGGTAAACAATGTAATTGAGTTTGTGATTAGAATAATAGAATTTTTATTAGTGTAGATTATAATTGATTCCATTCTGGTGAAAATAAGTTGTACTAATAATACTTTTCTTTATTTTATTTTAGAAAGATGGAACCGCAGCCAAGCACTTCCGCCGTTGAGTCCTCCTCCTTTTCCTTCTCCTCCTCCTCCGCCTCTTCGTACCGCCACATCCAGTGGTTTAATAAGATGGAAGAATTATTGGATGTGGTTGAAGGAAGGAAAAGAAGAAGAAGAGAGGGAGAGAATAAGTTAAGTAAAAACAAGCAAAAAAGATATTTACCAGTGGTGGATGAACTACCAAAAGAAGTAATATTGGTGGAAGAAGTGGAACAGATACCAGCACCGTTATTGGAACCAATGGTAGAAGAAGAAGTGATACCAATGGTGGAGAAAGAAGAAGAAACAGTGATACCATTGAGACCAATAGCAGCACCAGTGGGGGAGGGGGGAAATGCTAATAATGATCTGTATTTATTAGAAGATGGGGAAGACGCTGTTTTTATAGCCGCGTATAATAAATGGGAACGACTTCAAAAAATAAAAAAACTAAAAGAAAAATTTTTGTAAAATACTTGTAAATATAATGTAAATAAATCATGTTTTTGGGTGAATGGGTAAATTTTGAGTTTCCTTTCCTTTGAATTTTTAAAACCTGCCTAACAAAGGTCATAAAAATGTCTAACTTTTTTTTTTCCGTGTCATATTGAACTTATAGATACCTTTTATTAACAGTAACGTTTCGAAGCATAGAAAAGATATTTTCAGAATAAGAATTGTTGTTAGAATTTTTAAAAACCCAGGAAAAAAAATCTTTATGCTTTTCAGTACGTTGCACTATTTAGTTAACAGTTTCAATTGAAAAGATTTTAATTATGCTATCATAACTAATTTGATTTCCTTCAATATCAAATTGTACTTGAGTTTTTCTTTTATTTTTAACCAAAATACATAGTTGTAGGGTGAAACAAGCTTAATGAGATATTTGCTGGTGTCCATAAATAAGAATTAAAACAACAACAACATTTTCGTTTACTAATTAGTTGTTGCTATTAAATGATAGTATACTGAAAGAAAAGTCTGAATTTTTACTTTTTGATTAAATCCGTTTAAGATGACTGAATGCATTTATTTTATTCTCTCACTTGTATAAGATGTTCGAAGAATATGTGAGAGAATAAAAAGATACTCTCCTAATAAATTACTCGGAGCAACTTATTTTATGGAGACAAGATAGAGAATTTGAATACTTTTTCTTCTGTGAACACTAAAATGTAGTTGGTAGCAGGGAACATACAATAAAGTCAGTTTTTTATTCCTTGAATAATTAACTAGGTATTTCTTTTGGGTTTGAAGCTGTGGATTTGCGAACCACGGTATTGTATATAAAATTTGTGCAAAAACAGAATAATATCCAACTATTTAAGGTAAATATAGATAAAGGGTTTCAGTGTAGAATGACATATATGTTAATTGGCATACCATTATCTATTTGGATGAAATGGAGTCCCATACACTTAGGTCATGAAGATTTGTTGTCTCTTAGACACTTTATAAAAAAGCGGCCATGAGAAACACAAATACTTGTCATAAAATGTTCAAATAATTGGAGTATCCTAGGATCGACCCCCAAGCACTAAAGGTGACCACTAACCCATAGCAATCCCCAAAGACAAAAGAACTTTAGTTCAGTTCAGTTTAGATACTTTGTGCAGCATGGAATCGAACTCTGAATAAATGTAAAGATTAAATAGCAAATTGTTTCTTAGAAATAAAAAAATTACTTACTTACTTACTATGGTGTCTGTGTACGCTTAATTATGAAATTATTTTGAATAATAAATGAAATTTGTGAGTCCCACGATTATGTCGGATCACTTTAGAAAAGGTTATGAAATTGGTGGAATGAAGAAAAAGAAGTGGGAGAACATGTTGTTTGTTCAGCACAATTTATAAGAAATAAATCCAAACTTAATGTTGTCATAAAAATGTTGAAATAATTGATGCAAGCGGTAATCGAACCAAAAACCCTAAACAGTGGAAATGAACGCCTTACCACTGAGCCCTTATGGCTCAGCTATGAGAAATAAAATAATTGATGCAAGCGGTAATTAAACCAGGGACCCTAAACAGTAAAATGGACGCTTTACGACTGAGCCCTTATGGCTCCGCTATGAGAAATGAAATAATTGATGCAAACGGTAATTGAACCAGGAATCCTAAGCAGTGAAAATGAACCCTTTACCATTGAGCCATTATAATCCTATATTGATAAATGAATACCTAATGAAGAAAAGTCTAACTGTAGAAACCAACTAGCACTGAAAAACTAAACATTGAAACTTTGTCAGCATAGTAATCCATATAATTTTATTGGATGCTCAAGGAAATTGTATTTTCAAAAGTGTTAAAATTGAATGTGAATCATTGGGACGGACCTGTTATGAAAGAATAAAAGTTTGGTCTCAATAAGAAAACAATAGTGAACTATGGCTAACGTACTTATAGATTTATTATCAAATCTTTGAACAAATCTTTTCTGTTTTGAACAGTACATAAGTAAAATTAATGAACAACTGTGTGTCAAATAAGTAAGATTAATACATACTAAAAGATGGTTGTTTTCAGGAACTTGAACTGAAAATTGTTTCTACTGGCTTTTTTTTAAAAAAAAAACAAGTGGTTAAAATGAAATGATAGGAAAAAGGCGGTAGTTTAGTTGACCTCCCCTTTGAACAGTAATGGGTATTTTATATAATCTTACAAAGTTATTGTTCGTGAAGAAAAGTGTAAATAAAATAATGATGATTTTCTACATGGCTGTGGTCTGTTACCACCGATAACATGTACGCTATCCGCTTAGCAAAGAGGAGGAGGGTCATGTTGGGAGATTGAATCTAATTCAATACAATAGAAATATATAACCTAGCGCATCGACATAAAAACCTGTTTGAATAAGTAAATGATCTTTGAATATATGTCATATAGACATGAAAAATGAATACAGATAAATAGGAAATAAATCAGTGATTACTTGTACAAATAAATAAATTTTACTTTCATGAAACTTCAGACATAAGAAGAAGAAGTTTGTGAAACAATTTATTCTCCTTTACCATTGCAAAAGTTGGTGTTAGTTTTTTTCTTTCCTATGCTTTTAACATATAGCATACCTATTGAAAATTCACAGGAATTTTTTAGCACTGATCAAATACATAATGTAGGCTTCAGTTTTAACATATATTCACAACTTACTACATGGATTGTCTACAAGATTCCTTAACATTTGACGAGTTTTTGATAGCATTTGTTTCTCCCTATTGTACGCAATACTTTATCTGTAAACATATTTAGCGAAAGTTCAATAATTATTGTCTTATGGTAACAACTGTAATAAATTTTTCAATTGTGGAGTATTCTGTAGATAAGATAGCACCAATCGTTGCTAAAAGTTGTCACAAAAGGAAGTAATCCACCATGTCTTAAATGTAAAATAACCAAAAGTATATTTAAAAAAAAGGATTTAAAAAGCATTATTATTTATCGATACGTTGGAATCCAACAGGGTAATTAAAAAACAAGTAAATACAAAGGGGCTATTGGGGTTCAGGTATAGTGATTTCTAATTATTGCTTTCAATGTGAATATATAGAAATTCAAGCACGCGCAGTAAACGGTCTGAGTGACTTTGTCGCTTGTAAAACTGATGCAAAGATGAAATATTCAAGTTAATTTGGATAAAAGAATAGTATCTAAAACTAATAGGGGGTGGAAACTATGAGTTTGAGGTTTACCTTAAACTTGTTCAAACCTGTTTTCATTGGTTAATTCAAACATGTCATTACATCCCACGGTGAAAAGTATAAATACCGCGGTTAAGAAAGTGACATATAAATATTGTTGTACTGGTTGTAGTCGATGAAAAGATTTCTTCTTCTTTGTATGGTGGTCAATGAAGATATTTGTGGCTAGTGTTTTTTTTATTTTAGTTTGATCGCTTCATATCAATTTATCTTCTCGTAATAAATTACTCGAACACTTACAGTGTGATTATTTTATTCGTTCGTGTTATTTTATTTTATTGGTTCATTTGCGTAGCAAATTCAACTTATTTATTGGATTGTATCTTATTTTTATAATCTCCTTTCTTATAGAAAGTCGTAAGAGCAACTACGTTGTGAACTATTATATAATTCGTTTACTCTGTCGAACTGAAAAATGTCTAATGCTGAAAACGTATTGCTCTGTTTCTGCGATAATATTCACATAACCATTCAGTGCTTAATAAATGCTTTTCAAATGTGGGAATCTAAAAGAAGAAGTATGTTTCTTTGCAGTGGGTGTGCACATGGATTGAAAGACGCAATAAACCATGACTGTATTCTGTTACATAAAAATATATTGAAAACAAAAGTACTAGGTGTTATAATGGATATGGACACACAAAACGAAATTTGGTATACGTTTCAAAAAATGCACGACAATACTTTTAATAAATTAGAACAGTTTTTTCATATATATGATGATGCCATTCATAATGATACATTTGTTAATCAACTGATAGAAATATTTTTGCAGAAAGATTTTAAGAAATTCTTAATTTGGAATGAAAAACAAAGTGATAGTGACAGTGTTTGTGATTGAAAAAATATGAAGACGTATGGATGAAAATGTTACTCTTCTGTAGATATATTACATGTACAAACTGTAAAAAAGGTACAATTTGCCATGATTTTTTTTTCTGTGAACGTTACAAGTAAATCTTACTCAAGTAAATATCTAAGAAAAAATAGTTACTGTGTAGTGCAGTGCAGTGCTATCATACTAAACATTTCTTCAAATATTTATGTAAATGAGTTGAAAACTAATTAACACAATACAAATTTTTTAAAAAAATCGTGTAAAAAAACCAACATAAACTATTGAAAGTTGTTTCATATTGCTGAATAAATGAAGACTTTATACAAGCTTCATATTGCTGAATAATAATAAATCGGAGATTTTTTTTATTGTACTTTTTGCAAACAATATTCGCAAAAGCCTTCGGCTCCCAAAAGTTTACCTACATTAGTTATTAATTGGTAGTGATTATCTTTGTACAATAAATATATTTGCTTACCACCCTTTATTTCTGGATACATTCCATAAAATTCACGACTATTAAGTTTCTTTTCAAAGACAATGATTTGGTACTTGGGTGTCAGGTATTGTTGAAATTTTTTCACATCATTAATAGTACATCCATTTCGATGCTCAATAGTAACATTAGCATCATCACACAAATCCTTGGCTTGTTTTTAACTTGTATACTTGAAAGCGATTTTGATTGGTCTTAGCCTTTTCGAGGATGATAGTCTTAGAAAGACATTATATGTCCTTGTTTAATGGGATGGTACACTTTTCCAAAAGAGTTGTATATTCCTCATATTTGCCCGATCCACGGGTTCGACACCTTCCCTTGCGTGGATTAACAATGTGGATCTTACAATCCACTTTTTTTTCCTCTTCCTTTACGGAGATGCACCTTCGATTAAAATTTTCTCATTGCTATTGAGGGTATTTTCCACTATGGAGAAGAGGACCTCCGGGTTCAATTCCTTTTTTAGGACGTCATGTTATGTACATTGTTTTAAGTTTAAGGTAGTGCTCTCGATAGTTATTCCTATATAGGTGTTCTTGTCAACATCCCTTTATTGTATGGGTCATTCCGAAATCAAACAGATTTCGTATATATATTTTTCCGGATCTTCGATTCCATACACTTAATGGTTATTTCTGCCCCTTTTAACCCAAAGTAAACATATGTTTATGATATACTCTTTACTATTTCAAATTCTGATGCATCCATTATCTTAGGTACTTCTTGAAAAACCCATTTTAGTTCTTAGGTTCCCCAAAACTAGGTGAACTTGGTCGTGGTAAGCTTGCCTAATAGTAGTTTAGCATTGTCCTTAACAAATAAGTGAGCTGTTTTACATGCTGCTTGAACTTTTCACAAGCCTGATTTTTTATATCATCTTTGTGGAAAAATCCGCACTGGTATAAATCAGAAATATCAGCAGCGGTTTCACAGGATGCCAAAATAACATCCTGTCTTCCTTTAAATTGTTTTAATAACTCTGTTAACATTTGATAATATTTTTCATTGGGTACACGCACACCCTTAGAATAATAACTATTCACCAAACGCTTCCAAAAAAAATCGTTTCTACTCAAAACTACGTACATGCACCCATTGCTATGAAATTTATCTACTATCATTTTCCATCTGTAGTAAACAACTTCGGATGCTTCATATCCGAAACGTTTTGCCATGATTAACAATTAAATTAGTTCGTTTACATTTGTAGAAGTCATCTGTAATCGAAATAATGTATTCTTCTAATGAAATAATAATAATAATAATAACCTATAAATTTGTCTATTTCCCACTCCTCTTTTACTTCGTTGGTTAGTCCACCCAAGTAGGGCTCTAATGTAAGCGGAGATTTCTCATCACGGTGTTGTACAAACATTATGCTGACCGTGTCACAGTACAAACATTTTTAGGTCCTACTAATGTCAATAGGTCATACAGTTTTAACCGTGCCCATAACGTATTGAATGCCACAAGAACAAGGTTTGAAAATTTCCATGGTTTGTTCTTATTCTCTGTATTGTGATACGTAAGAATAAGATGTTTATCTCCAATGGGTAATACGCTTTGTACTTCGTATTGTTGTGCCCATAGATAATACAATCACGAATTGCAACAAGTCCGTTCTTTGTCCACATTTTCCCATAAAGCGAATTAAGGAATATCTTGGAGATATACCTCAATCTTGGGTTCTTCCTGATATTGCTATGATTTAATTGAATGCCCTCATGGGCATGATACTCTTTAATGTATTTTTGTTTGTCTCCTTTGGTTTTGCACCAAACAGGAAATCCTGAAGATTCCTGCTTCATTTGAAGGAAAGAATTCACATATTCTTTAAACAAACTATCTGAATTACTAAGTTTGTAAGCACATGAATTACAATCCAATCTTGTTTTCTCTGATATCATAATTTATTTATTTATTTATTTATTTTTCAATATATATATATATATATATATATATATATATATATATATATATATATATATATCGTTTGTGCCAAGATTGCTTTAGCAAACACTAAGTGTTAGTAAATGAGTTACAAAGTATGAAATTGTTAATATTATTATTATTAATTTCATCCCTAACAATCACGTACATGTCTATTATTACATATAAATGTTCTAATGATATAATAATAATGGTATGAAAAAAAACTTTATATAATCACACCTATTTCTTTTCACGATGTATTTAGACATAACAATATAAATTCTATGCGTGCGCATACTAGTACTAGATTTTCGCGCATGTCAAATGCGTATGTATACTTGTACTTGGTCTTCGCGCATGTCAGATGCGTATGTATACTTGTACTTGGTCTTCGCGCATGTCACAATTATAATATAAAAGCGCGCATGCGTATAGCTGTAGTAAATCATATAAAGGAAGTGATACGCTGTTACAATGTACAGTCAAAAGCAATTTGTTTCCGCAGTTAAAAAGCAAAAAACAAATTCTGGTTCTTCATCTCATAATAATAAAAAACGAAAAGGTGAAATTGAAACCAATCTTTCTTTATTCCAAAGTGAATGTGTAAAATCTAAATACATTTCACCGCGTGAAAAACGTTTTCAACTTGAAAAACAAAAGAAAATTATTCTTGTACATCCAAATGATCCTGACATTCCTGAAGAAGACGCTGAAAAATATAGGATTATTTATCCAACACAGGAAATTACCATAGACGATGCTGTGTATAGACGAAATTTCAGATACCCAAATGAAATACCCTTTGAAGAGGAAGTTGTAGTAAATCAAAATACAATTTCTAATGATATTCTGATATTCAATGATGTAAAGTGTGGTTGTACTCCTAATGAAGTAAATGAAGTTTGTGTAAAACAGTTACTAGAAAAATATAAACTTTCTGAACCATTACTTTGTGAAGGCTGTGCGAATCGTAGTGAAAAAGAAACTGATCATAAATGTGTAAGTGAAAGTGATGAAGAATTAAATACTATTGTGTGGAATTTCCTAATCAAAAAATCAACACGTGATCAAATATTAAAACATTATCTAAAGATTCATGTGAAATATATAGATGTAAACATTATTCCCCATCTTATAAACAAATTTAATTATTCATATCAAGAAATCACGTTTAATGATTATCATATTTCTGACTTAAGAGAAGCATATCTTGAGCACGATAAAGATGTGTATCAACAATCCAAACTGTGAGTACCAATGTCGTTTCCTAAATACATATGACAATTGCGAATATCAATGTTCTTCTTTTTCTATAAAAGAACAATGTGTATTAATGTGTATTGATCGTTGGAAACCACCACGAGAACTTTTGTGTTATGGGTGTTTTCAAAACAAGAGCAAAATAGAAGAACACGATTGTATTACTTCGGACTATAATATGTTATGCTATAATGCATGGCGTACAATGGTAAGCGGACAAACTTTTAATGATTTATATGAAGAATTTGCAAGAGTGCATTGTGATACTGAAATTGATGATTGGGAATTTACATGGACATTATATAACATTTTATTAAACAAAGATAACATTCAGTTAATTACAGAGTTATTCTTAGTAAAAGATTTACATTATAATATGCATAAGAAATAGTAATAATGGAAAATAAAAACTCTTCTGGTAATCAATTACAAAATAATAATAATAACAATGTGTATAAATTAACAAAAGCAAGTGATAAAAAACTTTCAGCAATAAATTGGCCAGTATGTAATTGTGCATATACTAATATAAATATACATTGTATTAAACAATATATCAAGGAATGTATCTGTATGTAAACTATATATATATTATTGAAATTTCTAAATAAAATTTTTTCTCATTTTATATTACATGTTTTATTTATTTCCTTACACATCTTATATATTTTACTTCAACGCGAAAATTTTTTCAATACACTTACAGTGTAAAAGTAAACTATGTTTCAAATATGACTTACAATTTATACGTAGGAAAAAATTCTTTAAAAAATTTTTTCATGAAATTAGAACTTTAACAAAAATCCATATGTTATGATTCGCCTACATAAAATTTGTTTGTGCATTTTATATTGCATGCATGTGAAAAACGCTTTTCACATTTTTTTAGTTTACGGTTTTGCATTTTCACAACTTGCATTTTCATTTTGACAACTTGCATTTTCATTTTCGTAACTTGCATTTCTAAAAATTTTTTTGAAAATTACATTTTCGTAACTTGCAGTTTTTTTTTCGTTTAACAAGTTACATTTTCACGTTTGACAAGTTGCATTTTCATTTTCACTTTTAATTTTGTTCAATCACTTCATATTTTTTACGGATCGCTTGGTGTACAAGCTCAGAGCAGCTACGCTGTAAACTTGTAAAATAAATCGTCTGTTACACAAACTCGTTTTTTTTTAAAATTGGTGTTAATTATTTGTTTTTTGAAAAAACACTTTTCGACATTTATATCACGTGTATGTGAAAAAACTTTCTGCATGTTATGACTCGCGTTTGTAAAATTAGTTTCTGCATGTATGTGAAAACTTTTTGCATTTTGTAAGTATATAAATCATACTATAATATTACTGAGTTTTTTAAATTCGTTATTAAATCAGTTTCTGTTTAATATTCTCCTATGCCATTGCAAAGTCGGTTAATTTTTTTTATTCTGAATATATATATATATATATATATATATATATACATATATATATATATATATATATATATATATATATATTAAAAATTTGTGTGGAACTCTGCTTATGTAATGGATCGTTTGCTGTGCAAACTCAGTGTTAAAATAGATTGTGAATATTTTATTCGTTCATTTGCTTTTTTTTTGTTCAATCACTTCATTAGAAGTTCCGTGTTAATTATTGGATTGTATGCTAAAACATACTCCTAAGAACAGGTACCCTGTGAACCTACAAATAATTTCGAAAATACTAACTAAGCTCGTTTTTTTTTAATATTTTATTGGTTTGTTTGCGAAGCAAACTCGCTAGAGCAGCTACAAGAAACTATGTTTTCAAAAATCGCAAACTTGTCAATGTAAAATACTCATCAAACTTTTAAATACTTCAAAGTATTAGTAAAAAAATATAAAACACTCATCAAATACCAATTTTAAACGCTTTTCCAAAAAAAAAGTAAACGATAGAAAGCATAAAGGAGTTTCACCTTGTAAAATGTCAATAATACCTTTTATTTAGAAAAGTTTTAATATTAAATAAGAATCAAGAAATGAAATTCGTATATATATTTATTTCGGTAATATTATATATACAAGCAAAATAATATACAAGGAAAATAATAATAATATACAATCAAAATAATATACAAGCAAAATAATAATAATATTACATAAAAGTTAGACAATATATACAGAATCACCGAAAATTAATATTTCTTATTCTTTAATAGTAGAATATCTACTAATTCATTCAAATATCTTGGGTTTCTTATTAATTTGAAATATTCTTCTTCAAATATGTTTGTATTTACACACATTCTATGTGAGTTTCGAAATATGTTATAAAGGTCTTTTCTCACATTTTCTTTAATAAAAATTAACCATGTCTCTGTTTCTAAAGCTTCAATGTCCATGAAAAGGCATCGGTGAGACATTTGTTGCGGACAGTCAAAAAAACAACCCTCACATAATGATACACAATTAGGGTTCCAGTTTAAAATAGTGTTTTTAATACATTTTTCATCCACAAACACTTGTGTACACTTACACTTTTCTTCTTCTTCTTCGTTCTTCTTCTTCATTGATAAGTCTAAGGGCTCCGTTTGTGGTGGTGGTGGTGGTGCTGGTGAAGGTGAAGGTGTAACACTTGCATGTGGTGTGTCGGGTTTACACTCGTCCAGTTCGTCAAATAAGCGCAAAATTTCTTCTTCCTCCCCTTCACTAAATAAGTCATGTGAAGGTAGTCTTTCTTCTTCTTCTTCATCCTCCTCCTCTTCTTCAGTAAATAAATCAGGTGATGGTGTTCTTTCTTCTTCTTCTCCATCCACCTCCTCTTCTTCTGCGGTAAATAAATCAGGTGATGGTGTTCTTTCTTCTTCTTCTTTACTATCTAGTGTCCACTTTAAAGATGGTGGTTGAATGTTTTTTACTCCTAATAATGACGAGGATGCTGGAAGTGTTGGTAAAGATGTCCTCACTCCAACAGGAGATGATGGGATTAATACTGGATCTTCTCTTAAGTCAATAATTTCTTCCTCTATAATAATTTCTGAGGATACTGGTGAAGCTGGAGAAAAATACTGAGTTTCCTCGTCAATAAATATATCTGGTAAATCTCTCGCAGTTTTAAACTTTTTCCTTGGAGATTCTACAAAGTCAAATGTAGAATCCCAATCTACTTCGTTGCAAAGTTGAATTTCTCGTTGTACTATACTGCCAGACGAATCCATGATGATACTATGCTAGTCTTCTCTTCATACCCAGTATATAAGGAAAACTTTATCGATAACATCATATCACGTGATACTTTAAACATTTTTCAAACAGTCCTACCACGCCAATTAAAATATTTTCATATGTACTTTTCCAATTCTCTATGGAATTTTTATAAATATAGAAATAAAAAGCATGTTCTCATATAATCTTTTAAAATATCAACATTTGGTATTTTCACTTTGGTAAAATCATTCCCCACATTTTACAACGGTATTCATAAGACGAACTATTTAATCATCTGTCATCTATGTGCAAATTTAGATACATCACGTGTAAATAAATAGTTTACATGCTTTTAAAATAAAATCTATTATTTACAACTTCTATTATTATTCATGTCCCTACATACACCAGCATATTGTCCACGTAAAATAACGGATACCACAAACTATCTTTGTATTTGCATTCATTCATTCATTATTATTACAATAATATAACAATCTTCTATTGCAATCGTATTTAACATCCCTTCATGTTTCAACATGATCATCATTCAATAGGTGAATGTTCTTTTGGCATTCGCGTTCAATAACCTCATATGTTTTACCATTCGTAATATACAACTTTCTTTGTATTCATTATTAACAAACTATCATAAAACTTGTTTTTTATTAGTCTGTCTCCAACCTGTGATGTTTATCTTCCGCGTGCCCAATCTTTCTTTTATGTTTTCACCGACATCACCAAAGTTATTTCTATTAGTTTGTCCCCAATTTCTGATGTTCTACGTGTGCAATCTTTCTTTGTATTAAAATTCAAGTTTTAGCATGTACACATCATCACTCTTACCCAACCGGTTTTCCAAAAGCGCGCGAAAAGTTCAGTTCATGTCTTAAGTTCATCAGCAACAGACGTACGGAAACCACGCTCTGTATATGTACCATCATAGTGTATCATACCGTACACGAAGTTTTACCACGCTCACCGAGTATGCTATGCATACGATCCAACAAATTAAAAAAGTCACGTATGAATAAATATTTCCCTCCCATCATACAGTATTCAGCTCCAATAATAAGGATCCCGGGTTCGATCCCAGTGCGTATCACACATTATAAGTGTTCTGAGCTTCTTATTTTTAACAAATAAAATAATCACCATCTCCTTTAGCCTAACAGGTGGGACTCAAATATTTCATTTTCTTTTTATTCTATCACATATTGTTCGTGTAATCTTTTATTCTCTCTCACATATTGCTCGTGTAATCTTTTATTCTCTCTCACATATTGTTCGTGTAATCTTTTATTCTCTCTCACATATTGTTCGTGTAATCTTTTATTCTCTCTCACATATTGTTCGTGTAATCTTTTATTCTCTCTCACATATTGTTCGTGTAATCTTTTATTCTCTCTCACATATTGTTCGTGTAATCTTTTATTCTCTCTCACATATTGCTCGTGTAATCTTTTTATTCTCTCTCACATATTGTTCGTGTAATCTTTTATTCTCTCAAAATGACGTATCAACAGATTTAATTCAAATTTCCATTATTATTATTTTTAAAAATACCCAGTATAAAGTCTCTACAGACACGCATACAAACTCAAAAAAAAAAAGACCACATGACCTTTCCATGTCATCACAACTAAAAACAAAAATATAACAACTTTCCAATACACGTAACCAGGTCAACAAACCCTAATGACCTAACACTACCAGCTGCCAACACAGCCCGTGAAAGGACATGACTTTCTATATTAAATATAAAACATAACGGTACTGGAAGAAAGAGAGCGGCGGTCCTACTAAAATGGACTCTGAGCTGTATCTGGTAAATAAATAAATATCGATCATTTTCTACTACTTTTACATGTCCCGGTAAACGCCCCTTTGTGACCCCCCTGGTTCGAATTTCGACAAAACGTTTAACTCTGGTCTGGAGCCTGGACCAAGGTATTCGTGATTAAAATTTGGTAACTCTCGGTCAATTTGTCTGGTTCCCAAGCCGGTTCCGGTAAACGCCCCTCTGAGACTCCACTGTTTCAAAATTTGAAAAAAGCTTCGTCGTGATCTGGGTCCTGGGCCAAGGCACCCCTGACCAAAATTTGGTAACTCTCGGTCCACTCGTCTGGTCCCCAGGCCGCACAGACAGCCGAACACACAAACAGACTCTTTATTTTTTTTATATTAGAAGATAGTTTACAAGACAGTATTCAGTTGTACTTCTTATAATAATTGAGGTCATAACGAAAGGAAAATTTTTATATTTGAATAAACAGGAGAAGGACGTAAATATTGCGAAATCTTTTTCAATACATTTTTTTATTATTTTGCTCGAAATTTCTTCATAGTTTGTTATTAAAATACTTGCCAACATATCCTCATTTTATTGTCCTAACAAACCAATATATGTTGATAGTAAAGTAGTTTAGATTGATCGAGCTCCTGGGCCTTCAGAATTTCATGTCACCCCCCCCCCGTTACGAAATCCTGGCTAAACGAACCAATATATTTTCCAGTAAAATTGTTTAGAGTGATCGAGCCCCTTTTGTGATGACTCAGTATTTCATGTCACGGACCCCCCCTTCACGAAATCCTGGCTACGTGCCTGGACGAAGGGAATTATTACCAGTAGCGTAGCGTGATATTCCGAAAGGGGGATGCCAAAGTTAGTTATTTGTGCGATATAGTACTATTGCAAGCAGCAATACATAGCTATTCCGAATAGAAATATAGGGTTATACAAAATTTAGGAGGAAGCCCCCCTAATTGGAGGTCTAGTGGGGCATAGAGAAGCAAATGCGTGGATTACGTTAGAATTTAAAAACCAATTGTCTCAGCTCCTTCTTGCTATTACCGTTGTGACGAGAAAACTAGGCCCCACTTTTGTATGAACATTGTTTCCAGTATCGTTACCTTCATTTCTTTCTCATGGGCGGCTTTTTTCTCCACATACCACACGTCAATCTCGTTCTTTCAAAATATATATATATATATATATATATATATATCGCCCCTAGAAATTTGTCATCTTGGGTCCGGAACTCAGACGCCCGTTCGTGAATTTGGGCCTGATTGTATATATCATTTGAAGATGTAAATACAAAGCACATAAACCAACTCTGGGGGCCTGTTTCTGTATCCAGATACTGAAGTCAAGGGCGCAAATCTGTCTTCAACGTTCGTGGGATGGGTAAGACTGTTCCCACAATTCTTTCCTTTTTTAACGATGTTCAAAATATTTATGAAGTTGAAAAAAATGCTGTGGAGGATTAGGGAAGCAGAGTTGTCTATAACACCGGCAGGAGGGTACATTTTAAGGCTTATTGTGGGGGGAGGGGAGAAGAGACTCATATTACAGTAGATGAATCAGATTTCTGAGGTAAACCTGTTGTACTCGTATATTATATACCAAATGATGTAGATGAAATAGTGGCACATATTATTATTACAACTCAGTGCCGTGTGCACATTCTGAAATTTGAATATATGCATAATAATAATTGACATGTTTCTACTTACGCACCCACAATGATCCACATTAAAATTTTAGGACATTTGTTTTATAACAATACAAATAATGACTTCCCCAAAACTATGAAAGAAAATCAATCAGGACTATATTTGGCGCAACAATACTCTTATCTGAGCAAAATTATGATTACCACAATAGCATTATAGGAATTGTTACAGGAATTAAACAAATAGTTGAAAATAGACTACTAATAATTAATGACAATGAAATATTAAAGAATACGATTCTTTTTTTAAAAATGAAACAAGTCAAAGGACATCAGTTTCGTTTGTGGCAGTCGGATAGAAATCATCATCACAATCTCAAATCGGATTATTGGGGCGGGGACAAGATTGTAGGGAACATGTTCCCCTTATGTCCCCGAGATTTGTGCCAGTGGCTGAAGGGCTCTGGCACAATCTTTGCGAGTGACGGGGAGTGGTGGCTCTCTTGTTCTACCAGATCGGTGACCGTAATTCTACAGAATGCTTTATATTTATGCCTGTGTCTTTGAGCTCCTTTACGATGAAGATTACAATTACGATGCATTTAGTTGCGATTAAGGCATAACTATTTTAATACTATTATTTACATAACCGGCATGCTTCAAAAATGCGTTGAACTAACCATTTCCGTTTTGTTCTATTTCCTTTATATCAGGGCTCGTACGTTCTGTTCAGAAACTATAGCTTAGTTCAAAATATATACAGTTGGAAATACTTGAATATGCCAGCGTATATCTAAAGCAAATGTAGGATTGCAAGGGATGAGGAGGAGTGCGAAGGGAAGTATTGCGCATGCGCATTCAACAGAAAGCAGACGAAAACACCGATGCTTACAGTAGGCCTGGAAGCCCGAGGAAAATAGCATACGACAGGAGGAAAGACAGAAAATGTGCATCTGAGCGACGCGCATGCGTAGGTTCCTCTTGTCAAAGTAAGTCGAGAGAGCGCGCCAGAAGATTGCAGTGGAAATAATTGTGATAATTACAAGCAAACAATTTATATATAATGAAATACGTACTTTTTCTTATTAACAGGGGATGCCGGGCATACCAGCGTTCTCTTACGCTACGCCGCTGATTATTACCACCTCGAATTGCCATTTCTTTTTAAATCTTTAAAGAAAAATCATGTTAAAAGATACCGGTACATCAAAGAAATACACCAACGATAGGGGTAGCAATAGCCTAGAGAATTATTACCCCTATCAAATTTTGGGATATGAAGTCATGTTGTTTCAAGTGAAAGCGTCTAGTAAGATATAGCCTAATACCGAATGGTATTAATTTACATAGCGTTATATTTGACTTCAATTTTGAAGTAACCAGGAACCGACAGGACATATTAATTTCCTAGGAAAATTTTACTTCACTATCAAATTATCGGCTACAAAACCATTTAATTAATATGCATTTTGAATATGGGTTCCAATTCTGGCTAGGCAAACTTTTATTTGTAAATAAAGAGCTTGCATTTTACGTACAAAGAGCATTCTTGTTTGAATGCAAGAGATTTTTAAATGGTAGCGACTGCATCCACACCCAGGTACTATGTTAGTGTGAAAACTAGGTCGAGGTTGTTACGTTTCTAGCCAATAGCTACTCGTACATCATTTTTAGTGACGTCGAAAGGAAGCACGTCATAAACAAGTTGTAACATACTTTCTTATTGGGTAAGTGGCAGTGTTGCCACACTTGGTACAATTGTACCAAATTCAGCCCTTTTTGTCATTCATCGGCCCGTTGGTACCACGCTGGCATTTTCAGCCCCTTTTGTGGAAAAGTTGGTACTATTCTATCCAATTCAGCACCATTTAACAAATATATGTCACATTTTCAAAACTGTCAGTAAGACTTTTACCACATCTCACGTTACTCATATTGTGAACTTAAAAAATGCTCTTGAACATTCATTCTCTGACGTTGCACTGCATAACGCTACGAACTGTGTGTGGAAAGCGATAATAAGGTGCAATAATTTATATTTTAATATTTTATTATAACGTACTGTTCACACATGAACTTGGAGATGATTTATTTCTTCTTCTTCTTATATATTTTTTTCTTATATGGCCATAATACCGTTTTGTTTTATTGGTCGCTTTGAAATAGAGGCGCGTTTGGTCTCCTTACAATACACACCGATGATGATAAAACTGTTTCCCCTTTTAATTTGCAGCCTCTGTCTACGTGCGAGAAAGTTTAATCTACTTCCACAGTTCTTCGGGATCCTCCTATCTGGATGCTGTAAAAAAGTATTTTTTAAAGAACACTTTCTTGATTGGACTCTTGGAAGAGGGGGGGGAGTGTTCTAGAACTTGTCTATTTATGAAATAATGAATTCAACCCTTCTTGTTTCAATTTGGTACTATTTTTCAGCCCACTCCAGAGCTAGGACTGTGGCAACACTGTTAAGTAGTGACCGTCTGCTATGTGTTGAAATGTAAATTAGCGCACGAGAGAAACTGACCACGCGTTTGAGTATGAGTCGGTTGAATTTCATGGTAAGTAAATAAAATTCGAAGTTCCGCTTAGTAGTAGATTTTTTTTATCTAGGTGAATTTATTATTACCGGTATGTTATTTAATAAGAGAACCATATTTTCTTGAATGCAGTAGTGAAGTAGTGATTTTCTTAAACATATTATGGTAGGCCTATGTGATGGGGCGTTTACACTTGGTCGATTTAGTCGCACGGCTAAATCGACTCGCAGCAATTGCGACTAATGGGGCGTTTACACTTAGTCGATTTGCGTTCGATTCAGTTGAATTGACGTCACTTTCAACTTAATCGACCGTGTAAACGGGACTTCAGCTTAATCGCTTGTTCATCGAAGGCGACTAATCGACTGTCAACTGAATTAAAAGACGTTCTATTTTCTGTGGTTGAAATAATTGAAGACATCCATCAATCTGATTCGGCCTATTAGCTTCGATTTAGTGGCAAATGCAGCGAGTCGATTTAGTCGTGCGACTAAATCCACTAAGTGTATACGCCCCATAAAAATCGAAGCAACTAGGCCGAACCAGATCGATGGATGGGTTCAATTGTTTCAACCGAAATTGAATGCTGCTTGTCGACTCGCTCTCTTCTGGTCGATTCGAAATCGACTGGCAATTTTAAAGATGTCCAAGGGCCATCTTGGCTCGTGCCATTTTAGTTCATAATCATATTTCAAACAATTTATAATTAAAACAAATATAGTGACAGAAACAGCAAGTCAAAATGGGAAATATATTACTTTATTGAAAATTTATACTATTTGTTGTTTATAAATATTTTTTGGAAAATGAATAACGAATTTATTCCACATTTATAGCACATACTGGTGAGAAACCTGGTGCGCCCATAGAACACTGATAATAGTGAACAAGACAAGAGGTAACTGAAAGAGAAAAAAAAGATGTCCGAACGTAAATTAACTGGAATAATTTCCCGTATTATAGCAGAAGAATTAAGGGATGAAATTAAAATATCAATGACAAGAGAAAGGAAAAGAAAACGGTGTTGGGTAAGGAAATGGATATTAAGAAGACAATATTTAGGAGCAAATACTTTGATGAAAGAAATTTCAGTAGATGATCCTCAATCTTACCGCAATCATTTACGATTGTCAGAATTCCAATTCCAATACTTGTTGAAGAAAGTGTCACCCCTCATTCAAAGACAAGATACTTTTATGAGAGCAGCTCTTCCAGCAGAAATCAAACTTCAAGTAGTCTTAAGATTTCTTGCAACGGGAGATTTTACAAAACTCGAAAGTCTGTACCGAGTTCCGAAGTCTATTTCAAACATAATGGAAGAAGTACTGGACGCAATATACGCAACTCTTTCTGACTATATCAAAGTAAGTATGACTTATTATTGTACAAAGGAGTGAAAAATAAATTATTCCATCCGTACCTAAATATACTGTATATTTCCTTCTAGGTTTGAACTTTCATGTACGTAAGTCTGTGTGTATTTAGAATCAGCACAGATTGAGTATAGTTGCTCAAGTAGAGATTCATTACATTGCTATGCCTTTTTAACGAAATAACTGGATACCTTCAACAATCGCATTTTACCTGACCATATATTCCTCCGTGCAAGTTGACGTTATGAGGGCAAAATGATGATAGTAAATAATTACAGCACTTTATTGGGGAAATCCGACGATACCACCTAAAACTATCATCCAGCTTCTGCTAGGATGCTCCCCATTATTTGCCTGCAGATTTACATTATGAGTGGAAACTTATATTCCTAGGTGTAGACCCTAAGCGCACAAACGAATACAAGTGCGAAAAACAAGTAATAACTTTTTGCTAGATGATAACTGCAAGCTAGTTTGCTTTTATTACTGTACCCAGACCAAGTTTAGGCACACCACTTGAAATAAGTTTTGATTTTTTTTTTCACGATTTGCCTATAAATACACTGCCGAGACATATACTATAAAATTAATAATAAAAAAAAACAATTTTTGCCAGATGGCCATTCAAAACAACAAAACTATCTACTTGAGTCAGGACAGGTCGACGTTGGTGAGCCACGCGGGGTGTGTCGCAGAAAGTAGTCCCGTCACCGACTGTATAAATGCGCTTAAGTAAACGAACATGTGGGTTTTCGTAATGATACCAGTTCCTATAGCGCTTGTGACGGTTTATTACTAGTAGCAGTATATTTGTAAACAAAATAGTTTTGTACATTGCGCACAAAAATACCACGCCGGCTGCAAACAGTATCTACAGTCATCTTTCGTGTGCAAACACTTGGTTTCACCGTCGTACAGCACTTCTAATGAGATTACACTAGCAATTCTGCACTTCTAAACATAAAATACAACTAGACCCAGGTTCGATTCCCATCGAGAGCTAATGTAGTTCTAATTCCACGTTAATCAGTAGGTCTACGTCTCATATGGCCTGCTGCTGACAGGGACGCTAAACTCAAAATCAAAATAAAATACAACATATTACTTACTACTTTGTTCTGATGCCTATAGAAATTAGAAATTTGTTCTGTATAACAGAGCTCCAAAAGATTTTTTTAAAAATGTTTTCCCTAATTTTCCCTGAGAAAGTTTTATCTATTTCTCTGCCAAAAGTTTGGAAACAGGCGTCACCAAATAAATCAAATTATATATATATATATATATATATATATATATATATATATATATATATATATATATATATATATACAGGTTGGACAAAAAATGTAAAACGTTTGCAAGTCTGAAAATCATACCTAGTATAGTGTGGGGCCTCCTTTTGAGTTCGAAACAGCTTGGATCCGATGTGGAATGGACGTATACAGGTCCTGAATCGTGGTGTGTGAGATTTTGTACCATTGTTCCTCCAAAACATGCTCCAGTTCCTTAAGGGATGCTGGTGAAGGGTAATGAGACCGAACACGCCTTTCTAACTCAGACTACAATGGCTCAATTATGTTCAGATCTGATGATTGTGTGACTCAGGGTAGGTGTAATAGCTCCTGTTCATGCTCCTCAAACCGTGATTTCACCGTTTTTGCAGCGTGACAGGGTGCCAAATCATCTCGGTAGATGCCATCACGATCAAGGAACAATATTTGGGCCATGGGTAGAACCAGGTCCCCCAAAATGGCATCATACGCCTTAGCATTCATCATTCCATGCAGGACCATTATGGGACCTACGGAAAACCACGCTATCACTGCTCATACTGCAACAGAACCACCCCCATGCTTTACATTGGAAGCAGACAGCCTGTATCATAGGCCTACGACGGTGTTCTCCATACGTAAACACGACTGGTTGTTGGAAACAAGGTGAAGGTCGATTCATCGCACCACATTACGTGTTTCCACTGCTCATGAGTCCACGTCTTGTGGTTCTTGCACCACTGGATACGCCTCTTCGCATTTACTGCTGTGATCAGGGGTTTGGCGATAGCGGCCCTGCCATGAATTTTCATTTTATGATGTTCCCGTCGCACTGTTTTCGATGAAACCGGGTTCTGCAGGCCGGAATTAAGTTGGGACATAATTTTCATTGCAGTGGTCTTCTTTTTAGCTTCTACGATCAGTTTTAATGCCCTCCGGTCCCTATCTGACAGGATTGTCTTTCAACCACTGTTGTGCTTTGCAGATGTTGTTTGCCTATGAATTGTGTATACCCTCGTGACATTGGACACAGTGCCTTTCGGTACCACCACAATGTTCCCCACTGTTGCCACTCAAGTTCCAACCAGACGGGCACAAACAATCATGCCTCTTTGGAAGTCTGTCAGGTCGCCCATTTTACCGCACCAGTTTCACACCACGACACTCACAGGTGAACGGGTTACTACTGACGGAAGAGGAAGGTCCACATGACACATTGAAAACAAAAAACGATCGGCAACTGCAACAGGCGTTGTACAGTGGGGGGCCAAACTTACGTGTCCTGTATGAAGTGTTTTTAGATTTTTTTGTCAATCCCCTGTATAAGGGGAACCTAAAAGATGTGCACAAACTCTGAGAAGTGATTCGTGACACCAAAAGAAGATAAAAAGTCCTGTTTCATGTTATCAAATTTCGCGTCGTGTACGAGTGACAGGGTGCCAACTTAGAACTGAAACTCGAATGCTGACAATTGGAACGGGTGAGAAAGATGTGCAAACTACAGGAGGTGATTCGTGACATCAAACCTAGTTAAATGTGCCTATGCACGTCAGCAAAATGGTATATTAGGTAGTTCCGCGGACAGAGTTGTCTCAGCAAGCAGGATAGTTGATGGTAATCCATCCTAGCCAACACGATACGTGCCTCGCACGCAGCTATCTAGCGTAAGAATGATACTGGACAAATATGAAAAAGAAGTACAAGCCAATAACAACAGAAAAGAAAAACAACGAACAGACAGGGATGGACAATGTCAAGCGAAACGCAAATGCACGAATTTTGTGCTATGGAGTAACGATGATCAGCAATGTACAGGTTGCTCACAATACGAGTAACCTGATAGCCAATATAGGTACGTGCAGCACACTACACATTGCACTTACCTCGAGTGAAGTCAGAATAGATGTTCCAAATGTTCCCCATGACTGTCAATGCACACGTGAACACGTCGCACCAATGACTAGCGTATCGTGTCGAATTTTCCGGGCTGAGTCCCCACAATGTTACAGTAGCATGGATACGCTACTCCAGATTATGTCTATGAGACAGAGGCTCAGAGCAAACTACACTATTTTTATATATCTCCACAAGTAAAATTCAAGGGGATTTAGATCTGGTGACCGGGTTGGCCTTACCGAGCGATCCACTTGCGGGAGAATTTATTTCAGATACACACAAACAGGAGCAAAGAAGTTAGGGCAGGTCCATCGTGCACCAGCCAAATGTTATTTCGAAATCCCAGTGGTACATCATCGAGCAAAAGGGCAGTGTATCTTGCAGAAACTTCAGACACACGTCGCTTGTTAGTTTTTGTGCCAGAATAAATGGTTTGATTAATTGATCATCTAGAAGCCCACTCAGACACTTATTCGAAACTGCTGTTGATGGGGGACTCGACCATTTCATGTGGATTTTCCTGCGCCCAGATGCGAGTATTGTAGAAGTTGATTATGGCATCTCGCCCGAAAGCAGCCTTATTAGTGAAGAGGGTTAATGATATAAATTCCAATGTGGTTGCAACTTGTTAGAGCAACCAGCGACAGAACTCCTCCCCTGGGGGAAATCGGCAGCCTGGAGACCATGCACACGTTGCAGTGATAGGGATAAAGGGTATTCTCGTGTAGAATTAGCAAGACAATAATTTGACCGATATCACGTATATTGGCTAAAAACCTGGAGCTCACACTGGGGTTTTCCGCAGCATCTTGTAGCATCTGTCCATTTCAAGTGTCCGAGATGTACGCGTCCGTCCTACGTCCGCATACATAGGTACTCCCATGCGCAAAAAAAATTGCGCGTATACTGTAACTCAAGATTTTTCGCATTTATTCCATTTTCCTTACGTTTATGGGTAAAATTCAGTTATTAGTATGTGGAGATAATAGAAAGCAATTCATCTAAGAGATATTTCCAAAAATATAATAAAATAATAAAAATATAAGCAAAAAACAAAATTATGCTCGGTTTTGTGTATACTGGCAACGATGATTTCTAGGGATTTTTTCAGTAGCAGATCACAATTGCGGAGGGAATTCAGTAGGGGAATCGAGAAGTTGGATCAAGAAATGGATAGTGGACTAAAATGTTGCATTTATTGGTTAAAACCTAGTGTGTAGATTGCCTGCCAAATATAAATTAGCTTCTGTAACTAAGATGTCGTACGAAAATATAGAATTAAACAGAAAAACTCTTATCTTAAGGTTCGAAGCGATACGCACCATGGTTATGAAGATAATTTCTTTAAAAAAAGAGCCAACACAACGTAGCCTCCGTGGTTAGGTGGATAGAGTGGCGGAGTCGTAGTTATTTTATTATTTTGACACCACATCGAATCCCATCCCATCCTTTTTTTTTTTTTTTTTTTTTTTACAAAACATTATAGGAAGTGTTTAATTTTGATGTTAATAAGAACCGAAACAATATAATAAGGAAATAATTTATTGGTAGTATCCTTTAATCGACGTATTTATTCAGTATTAGAATACGTGTACTATTGGAAACAGTTATTGTTTTCAGTTTATAGTCTTGCATGTTACTTCCCGTTCTTGAACAGCAGACAACTCACTTCGGGTTTGTGTGTCAGGAAGAACATACGCGACCTTGACAGTCTGCCGTCTTACCCCTTGTTACATCGACCTGATGTTAAATGATCGTTTATGTGTGTGTGTGTGTGCTTGTTTTTTGCTTTTTAGAGTATTGACTTTCTTTCTCTCTTTTTTTTCATATCCACAAGTGCAAGAATGCTTTCGTTGAACGTAACTAAATTATACAGATCTATGTATACGGAACACGAATATTTCCAAATATAGAATGAATATGAACGATAATCATACCATATTTCTACATTATATAGTAGCGTGAAAAACTGATATTAAAATGATATAACAAACAGGCATAAGCTTTTTTTTTTTCTAGCATGGCAACACATTAAACGTAACTCATTAAATTTTGGGAATTACAAATTATCACCTTACGTGTCGTTGTATTCCTATTCTTTTTCACGTTCAAGCGACGAAAGAAGAAATTGTAGTAATAGTGATAAAAATCGAATTCGAGATTTCAATGAATTCAAGTTTCACGCCCCCACATATCGAAAAAGTTATTTTGATGTCTGTCCATCTGTTCGTTTGTTGGTTCGTCACGCTTTTACATGCATTCAAATAGAGGCCATACTGTTCGACGTATCTGGACCTAAGTCTAGACATGAAGTTTTTATAACACTTTATCGTTTCGAATTCTATATTCTCCGACACATAAAAATAAGGGTAGTTTCCTGAAGGATGAAAATTTAAAATAATTAAATTGTTTCAAAAATAGCTGTAAAGATTTTGCTTATTTTTTTTTTTTTTTTTACAAATATAGTTTGAATCATTGCTCTGAAAAAATACGTAAGGTGTAATTTACTGTATGGGATGCGTTTTTTCGAACAATTTTCTCAATCACATTTTATAAATAAATGTATCATTAATAACCTAACAATATGACACAACTCGTTCGTCCTGTAAACATTCAGAAGGGTAGTTTAGCCTACTCTTCGACGATTTTCCCGTTAGCGCCTGACCCAATTTTGTTCATATTTCATAAATAAATGTCACATAAATAACCTAACGATACGGCATAATTCCATCATCCTAAAAAGCTAGAAGTGGTATAATACTTTTCGGAGTAAGATTTACCCTACGATTTTGTGGAGAACGACTCAGGCAATTTTGTTCGTATTTCATAAATAGCTTAACTCGTTTGTCCTGAAAAGATATACAAGGGATATTTTATTCTTGGGGATGACTTTTTTAACGATTTTCTCAGAAAGTACTCAGACGCTTTTGCTCATAGTTCACATGCAATTATTTCCTTAATAATTCTAATATATGGCATAAGTTATTTCTAACAGAAATATGACCAATGGGTACTTTACTTTTGGACATAAGTTGCTTCGAACAAAGTTTTCCAAAACACATTATTTTATTCGCATTTCCCAAATAAATGTTTCAGTAATAGCTGCAGCCTAACACGAGTCAGTTTAAGAAATTCGAGCGAGAAAATTCAGTGCGTTTCATCCGTACCCATTCTTAAATATATTTTTAAATGTTACACCTAATCACAATTTTCCTAACAAAATCGAAACTTCTATTTAAATGTGCCTTGTTGTTGCCAAATGGTTCAAGTCCATTGGTTCTGGATTTGATTCCCGGTGAGAGCTAGTGTATTTTTATCCAACGTTAAGGTATAGGTAATAAGTAGGTGCAAAGAGAAAAGTGTTGAAACAAGCCTAACCAACCTAATAAATAATACAAAGAAATAATACAATATTACGAAATTATAGAAGAAACGTTGTTAATATTAGATATTTGCGTGTGAGATTGTCCAACCGATGACTGTCAACTCCAAAGGTAAGAAAGTGAAACATCCAATATTTTTTTCTACCAGGTTAATCAGTGGTCTCTAGGTAAACCTATCCTACTAGGAAGTGATTTGAGATACCAAAAAATGTTGTAATCGCTGGGAGACATGTTAGGAGAATACATTGGGTGAGAGACTTTAATTCATGAATAGTCTGCACCTTCGTTGGTGTATTGAAGTGCGTAGGTGGTGTGTGTTTAGCACATCGGGTTCCTTTGTTGTTAGTCCCAGCTTTCTAGACCGGATGCAGTTATTCCCGGTAGAAAATACAAATATATATATATATATATATATATATATATATATATATATACATTTCTATTACTATTAAAGTAAATAATTACACTCATTCCCTCAATGTGATACTTGTTTGTTTAATTGTATACAGAGAGCTGATCCGTGGAAAAATCGTTCATAATAATAAATAAAATAAACTCGACAAATATTCTTGTAAATAATAGGTAAAAGTTTGCGTCACACTGTTCATTTTGCTGGGCACGTCAGTGTGCCACGTTATCCGGTTGTGGCACACTGGAATATAGGGTATGGCTTTCTAATTTTTCCCAACTATTTTAACTGCTTCAATTGAAATGGATTTATAATAATAAGAGAGTGAATTTAGTCTTCTTACCCTTCGATTTAGAAATAAGGTCCGCTAGAATTGTATATATAAAAAATAATAATACTCAGAATTTTATAGAGTGGTTTGTTTTATTCGAAATGACATACTTCCTGCAACTGTTTGGGTTGGAATTATTTGAAATCAAATCTTTAAGTTTTACGACCCACGGTTATACCGGCTAGGCTAAAGGACACGGTGATGATGAGAAATGAATGCAATGGGGGAATGAAAAAAGTGGGAGAAAACGGAAGAACCCCGAGAAAACCCATGCACATGGTGTTTCTCCACCACAAAATTCATTTGGTGCGAGCTGGGGTCGAACCAAGGATCCCATGCACCAAAGGTGAACGCTTTATCACTGAGCCACCGCGGCCCCTCTGAAATTATTTATAGGAGAGAGTGACTACTTTTATGAAAACTTGATATCTTACACATTTGTTTAAAAATACCAGCTTTTTGTGAAATATTGCTTAATATTCAGGAAAACCTAAGTCAATAAAATAATAATAATAATAATAATAATAATAATAATAATAATAATAATAATAATAATAATAATAATAGTTATTATTATTATTATTATTATTATTATTATTATTATTATCTTAAATTAAAAACTCTCTGGACTTAGTGCATTGGCACAATTCCACGAATCAAAAAGAATGTGTTTACTTAACATATAAGTGTAGAAGGACTTAATCCCTGTTGCTTTCAATATAAAAAGAAAGTGTCCAACTGTCAAATGATATGCTACATAAAATGCCCTATGCAACATAATGTAGTATAGAGTCATCATTCCAGGTTGTCTAAAGAACACTTTCGTTTTAGCAAGAAAGGAAGAAAATAGAAAATACTGAGTTTTAACCTAGTAGAAAGTTTGCAGATTTAAGGGAAAATGCACAGAGTTGTTGGATATAAAATGTAGTTCGGATTAATGGAGTAAGACACCGTAAATATTTTATTGTTTGAAATATACTAGGAGTGACCAAGCCATTACATATGGAAATATCGAAAGAGATACGTTAATGGTGTTAGTTGCAAACTTTTTTAGAAATGAAAAAATTAAGGAAATCTCTAAAACTCTGATATCACAAATCCAAATTGACTGACTGTTAAGTAAAACTGCTAAATCTGAGTAAAGCAAAAAAAAAAAAAAAAAAAAAGTATTAGTGACCTGTGTTAGTTTCAGACATATCATTCTCATATCAAAACTACGATAGGAGTAAATTATGAATAAAGGTGAATTCACAGTTCTGGAATACCAACAAATGATTTTGCTAGATGTAACTTTTCAGAAAACTTTTTTATAAGGCTTTAGATTTATTATTATTATTATTATTATTATTATTATTATTATTATTATTATTATTATTATTATTATTATTATTATTGTTATTGGTATTATTTTGTTTATTTATTAGCTTCCCCATGCCGTAAACGTCGCCAACTCCTAGTGGCTCACTTGCCGGTAAATGGCGATCGTCGATATAGCGACGCGTCGAAGGATTGCCGCTAACGTGCCACTAGTGGCAGGGATTCGTCGAGTCGAAGCAGATATCTAGAATCGGGGGTATTGAAGTTACCACAACGTAAGAACGAGGACTTCATTTTGGTCCGCGCTCGTTTGATTTGTCACGGAGAATCGTAAAGGGACCAACATGAACTATCGCCAGTCATGTGCATGCGGTTATTATTATATATTATTTTTCCCTGACGAATTGTTATTATAAGAACAATATTTGAGCTCCGGGGGTCAAGAGTAACTCCTGCCTTTACATCATGAAGTGAAAAATCTTGAGGTGGGTGCGTATAATTGTATGAATTTAGTTGGCAACTATCGCCGATCACTAGCAAGTGAATATGGGAGAACTATGAAAAAAGTAAATAGACGCTTGTCATTTTGTTATAAAATTACATGACGAGTGCATTTGATTTGATTCCGAACAGTTGTCTTCAAATATACACGGTTAAAGAAGCACTCTGATTAGAAATATTAAAAAGACTTCAACGATTTATCACTCTACAAGCTGTGTCTTCATAATCGCCTCCGTGACGAATTCGGAAGAACACGCAATTAGTAACCCTAAGGTTGATGGTTCACGCCCAGCTCAGGGCACTTTCGTTTTATTTTTTAAAAAATGTTTTTAGATTCATCTTGATGCAAAGAAATTACACATATAGGCGATTTAACGTGTTTTAGGGGAATAATTTTGTGGTTCGTTGGCGTTCCGTCGCTTCTCTGCCGGTGGTGGTATAATTTTCAAAACGGAAGTGGGACCAATTTTTGGGGACATCTCACTAGTCGCCTATCGGTGGTCCACCGACGCTTACGGCATGGGATTGTCCCCTCACGAGTGAGGCAGATTGTAATCGACCAAGAGTGTTTTGGAAAAATGGGAAACATCTTCCGACTTCGACTTCTGAACAATCCGTTTAGGATCAAGTCGAATCAAGGCTGCGCCACGGAAAGGTAGAACAAGTGAGGCAATCGTTCCAAGCACTACGCTCGACAGCTTCCGTCTCATTCACGACTTAGACTCTTCAGGAAAAGTAACAAGTTTATTACTTGTAATTTATTCTTTGAGTCAAAGTATTTTGCAATAAACCATCGTTTTGTAAGATATTTTTACGATTGTATACTATTAATTTCGAAAATTGTAGTCATAATATAATTTCCCATCATGGATTTGAAAAAAATCAAAGTTGGAGCAAAGAAAGATCTCCGATCCACATGTCTCTTCATGTTTGATATGGAAGTCTCATCTTCATTATTGACCCTTAATTTATTTTAGTCCTAGGCAACGCGAATCGACGGGATGGCTCTAAGTGAAAACATTCATTTAGATGGTTAAGTAATCAGGAAATTCCTGCTGTTATTTCACGAAACAAGAGATCTTGAGGGAAAAAAAAAAAAAACAATTTTGCTTACCAGGGGGAGGGAGTAAATCATCTGCTTACGTTTGCTTAACTAGGAAGAAGGCAAGGGCGCCGATCCTGCGGGGCCGAGCCCGCTCAAAACTCATGTAGGCCTCCTTTGTATTTATGAATATACAATATTTGGCATTATTTGAGTGTAATTTGTCTTAAAATCCTCATATATATATCTTCTGAGTTTGAATGCCCCCCCCCCTCCAAATTTAAAGAGAAATTGGCGTCCTTGGAAGTTCTAGTGAAATGAATAAAAATGTGATAACGTAATACTTGAACAACTCTATCTAATGGAGGAAAGTAAATTAGTATTCAACACTTCTTTCAGTTTTAAGCATTTCAAAGATTCTCGTAATTTAGTAGCGTCCCGGATTTGCATTTTTGAAGTACGGGAACTTTATCTATACCTTAACGTGGGAATCGGTTTCGGACCATGCACTTAAGCCTCTTTGCCATAAGAGGCACAAGGAGTTTTTCTTTCGATTTCCTCAGGAATATTGCGAATGGTATAACTTTTAAAACGATGTTTAAAAAAGAATACACATCGACATAATAAGATGATAATCTGATACCTAGGAAATATATTGAATTGTTTTTAATTTGTTCTCACGCTTCCAAATCAGTACTTATGCTTTTTTTTATTCAGCCTTTTAATATAAGCATTTTAGACTATTGTCTGTTCTAGGACGATACAATTCTAGTTCATGTATATGCTAGCTTTGGAAATACAGTAGAGTTTCGCTTATCCGACATAAACAGGCAGGCAGAACGCTGGATAATATGGATGTGTTAAGAAAAGACCTATTAAAAGTAAAACTTATGATATAATTTTACATATTACGCATCTAATAATAATGTTTTATAACAAATAACTGCACTGCACTGAATCAGGGACGTATCCAGCGTGAGGGCCTGAGAGCTGTCTCTCTCCGAAACTCAAGCACTTTTTAATAAACTTGCCTTTACCCTTTTGAGGTTCTTTTATATCAGTTTACTAGCAGTCAGTGACCAAACTTTGGGCAATGTGCTGTTGTCTTGTTATAATTCTAAGAACATACCATAATGCCATTATACCAGGTGCAGTGGCGTATTTAGGGGGATGGCTTCCGGGCTTAAGCCCCCCACGAAATCTTACTTAGTATAGTAAAGTAAATGAAATCTTGCAGAATTTTCACATTTCCAGGCAAAGCCCCCCCCCCCGAAAGTTAGCAAAGCCCCTCCCGAAACAAAATCGTAAATACGCCACTGACCAGGTGGAATTAAAGAACAGTTTTAAATAGGATTAACATTTCGTTTCCGTTCTGTTTTTAACTTTAATATATTAGAACGATACACTCCATGTCTTCTTGCTATTTTTGTTATGTGATATACGTAGCAGACAGTTTTCTTTAGTTACATTTCTCTCGAAAATATGTTTCATTTTGTTTGTGCTATAATGCAGTTTCCAAAATAAACCGGTTTATAAATGAAAAGTAGGAAAAAGTTTAAGAGAGGTACAGAACTGTTGCATTATTATTATTATTATTATTATTATTATTATTATTATTATTATTATTATTATTATTATTATTATTATTATTGATATTTAAAAACATTAGAATTACGTGCTTACGAGGATTCGTGTTGGGTCCCCTCCGAATAGAAAACCTGGATACGTGTCTGCACTGAATGATAGACGTATGAGTCAAGGTGTAGACGGGCGCGCTAGGCGATAGACTCCACAGCATGAAAAATAGATTAAGACCACAACTTGCAGATCTTCTTGCCGATTGGTGCTATTTGCAATGATATATCGGATCATATGGTATGTGGAACAAAGGATGGTCGGATAAACGAGACTATGGTGTATTGGTGTTTCACGCACCTAAACCTGTAAAATGTTTGTATAAACAATTATCTTTCACTCCCTAGCTAAATTTGTGGGTATGATCACACACCTTGCCTCATAAAGTATAGTCTTATAAAGAAAAACATATTTTTTTAAGCTAAATCCTAAAGAAAAGCCAACTTAATTTTTTTTTTTTAAATAATGGCAAACTAGTCCACTTCATCAGGATAAATCACGTTTGGTACTCAGATGTCTTTTTCTGTCCGTATATATCCTTCACACTTCGTTGGAGACAAAATTGTTTTTTTCCCCAAGAAACCAGGATGAGAGAAACTATACAACAGCATGAACAGAAAACAATAGTTCTCTAATCCTCGATAAATACGTCATTACAGCAAAATATCAGTAAGTTGTCCTTATTATATTGCTTCTTATTATATTGGTTCTTATTAACATGAAAATTATAATGTTTTGTAAAAAAAAAAAAAGAAAGAAAAGAAACAAAAAGAAAGAAAAGAAAAAGAAATGGGATGGGATGGGATGGGATGGGATTCGATGTGGTGTCAAAATTATAAAATAACTACGAGTCCGCCACTCTACCCACCGAACCACGGAGGCTACATGGTGTTAGCTCCTTTTTTTAAAGAAATAATCTTCATAACCATGGTCCGTATCGCTTCGAACCTTAAGATAAGAGTTTTTCTGTTTAATTCTATATTTTCGTACGACATCTTAGTTACAGAAGCTAATTTATATTTGGCAGGCAATCTACACACTAGGTTTTAACCAATAAATGCAACATTTTAGTCCACTATCCATTTCTTGATCCAACTTCTCGATTCCCCTACTGAATTCCCTCCGCAATTGTGATCTGCTACTGAAAAAATCCCTAGAAATCATCGTTGCCAGTATACACAAAACCGAGCATAATTTTGTTTTTTGCTTATATTTTTATTATTTTATTATATTTTTTGGAAATATCTCCTTAGATGAATTGCTTTCTATTATCTCCACATACTAATAACTGAATTTTACCCATAAACGTAAGGAAAATGGAATAAATGCGAAAAATCTTGAGTTACAGTATACGCGCCATTTTTTTGCGCATGGGAGTACAAGGGACCCCGTCTCACGTAGACGACGATACACTGCAGCGAATGTTCGTTGATTCGATTGTTGTCGTCGCGGATATGTTTCCTGGTACAGTCTGCCAGCCTTCCGAGCATTTCCATTCTGCTTGCCATATGTAAATAGCATAGCATATCAGCTAGTTCCTCATACGAATAACGTACATCTGAGAACACTGACACCACACTCTACGGAGCTTTATTACACACTTCACCTACTATAACTTCCTGCCGTGCAGATCACCCACACCACCATTGCATTGGTTCTGCTTTCCCACAATGTGTTGTATTACTACCTGACACGAAGTTATTAGCTTTCTTTCAGTAAATGAACAAGTACTGCCCACGGGTCCTTTTGCTCCACTTTCACATCCCTGTGCTGCAATTGTTTCCTCGTACACAAATACTGGAAAGCACGACTACTGGTCCACAACATGTCGCTTATGCGTTCCAAGGTCGACCAGCAATCGGTCACTGACACTTGTACAACCTTTCGCTCTAGTATCGCGTCTCTACACACATGCATAAGTTAGTGCATATCTTTCTGTTCCGTTAAAATTTCAGGAGTCGTGTTTCGATTTCATGTTGGAACCCCTGTCACTCGAGAATGACGCGGAATTCGACAATATGCAAGATAACTTTTTGTCTTCTTTTTGTGTCATGAATCACCTTCTGGAATTTGTGCACATCTTCCAGATTCATATATACGCGATACGAAATTATACATGAACATGCGCAAGGTATTGAAAACTATTATCTGTTGAGGAGTTTCACGGTCCAACTCTTTGAAGACTGTATTAGATCATGATTACATTTATAGAACCTGCAAGAAAGTACAATCTGAAACTAAAAAAGAATAATCATAAGAGGTACATCTCTGTTGAAGTTGTGTGTGAGTATGCATACAATGAAATCGGTTAAGTACGATATTAACACTATCAACCGTTGAGAAGTTTCATGATCTAACTCTGATGACTATCATCAGATCCTAATGAAATTTACATGAAAACACCGCGAAAACAAACTTTTTCAAGCAAAAGGTAAATAGGGATGCGCTCGAGTCGAGACATGTCTCGAATCTCGACTCGACTCGACTCGAATTCGAGTCGAGACACACTTTGTAAAATTCGAGACGAGTCGAGACAAACGTGTTTCTCGACTCGAATTTTCGAGTCGAGACACGAGTCGAGTCGAGACAGCTGATAAAAATCTCGACTCGACTCGAATGTCTCGAAAATTCTTCTAAAACTTTTAATATTATTATAAAGAAATTATTCACTCAGGAACAGCCTTGAAACCAATTCCAGCATTTATTACTTTAGAAAGGTACAGAACGTATAAATTTAATAGTTAATCTTCAGAGATCAAGATTTAATTTTCAGCTCAATTCAGTTAATTAAAACTAATAATTAATGTCGTGATATTTGATTGTACTTCAAATAAAATAATAATAATAATAATAATAATAATAATAATAATAATAATAATAATAATATTTGATTTTCTAGTTTCTATGAAACTATTATCCGTAGCCTATGTCTAGTTTGTATAAGAACATTGCAATAAAGTGAACATCATAAATTCCCTGAGCAATTGGCAGTCTATAGTAATTTAGCATAGTTATAACTATTGTGTTTTTATTTCCATGAACGCAATAGGACTACATGACTTCTGGACAGGGCCGGATTTAGGGGGTGCAAAGGTGCACGCTACCCCCCCCCCTTTGATGTAAATATACCTAAAATCTAAAATGAGAAGCTATCAGTGAAAATACCGCGACACTGGTGTGTCGTGAATGGGCCACTGCTGTGCCGCGAGGATATCAAAACAAAATTATTAATTCTATAGCAATCAAATTGGAAAACGTAGGGGAAAATGCATATTTGTATTGCACATTACTATGAATCTCTACTATGAATCTACAATTTTAAGTTTCATGCCGTGTTACTTTTCTGTATATTTCTAATGTTGAAAAAAGTATTTGTTATTGTAATGACCATTATTGCTCCTTTATCGTTACAGACTATTTCGTAACTTGAAAATTTAAAATATCATTCAATCCTTTCGATAAATTATTTACATTTGTGTTTTAAAAGTAAAATAGATTTATTTGTTCGTTCGTTATTTAATGATCTTCATTCTTAGTAAAAGGTTGGATACAGTTTTCGAAAAAGGAAGCGTATTTTTAATAACTTGAGTCCAACATTTCATTGCAGTTGTTTTCTCCTTTTAAATTAGAATGAAAAATAAGCATAGTGATTTACCACGGGGAAAGCCCAGTGATCGAGCTTTCTTCTCTGTGCGAAGGAGATCAGTAATCAAAGAAAAAAATACCAGTGTGTTTTATATTTACAAATAATATTTCATTTTATTTATCCTCCATTCTGTACAAACTTGGAAATAATTTTCCGATAGTACATGGGATCTATATCTATAAGTGTGCCGCGAGAATCCATGTTACACTCGTAGTGTGCTGCAAGTTGAAAAAGGTTGGGAAACGCTGGTTTAGAGGAAAGAATAATTGGTACACTCCCTCCTCCCTGCTCTCTCTCTCTCTGCCTAGTATATTTTCTTTATTTTATTGTCTCCGAAACACCATTCCAGACAAATGCTTTTCGGTAGAAAAGTTAGAAACAAACAATCCCACTCTTGGACAAAGTGGGCAAGATGCGGTACTCAGGTCAGTGAACCTGCTTTGGAAATTTTCGTGCAATTTAGGTTACTGGGAGGGTGTAGTTTCTTCAACTATGTTGCCTTCTACTATGGCTCGTGCCATAAATAAGTCATCGTCTGATCATATGGGAAACACCGCTAGTTGTCCTTGCCTGACATCTGTTTCATATTCATATTAGCCAGTGACGGCGATAAAGGGCGCGCAGACCCCGCGGTGTGGGGGAGCATACTTGAGGGGGCCTCTACAAGGTACGCTCAGCAAGGCACCTTTTACTTGTCATTTATAATTTTAATGCATTTTGAAAGCGTTTCTACACAGCTTATAATTAATTCTAACAATTTCACAGAATTAAACCAGTTGAGAATGCTCCAAGAGCATTGCCAGAACGAACTTAAAAAGAATGGAGAGATGGAGCGGGAAGGATAACTGTCATTGTTCCTTTATGTAAAAGTAAATCATTTCATCCGCAACACCTTCTCGCTCGCAAAAAATTAGTAAAATATTATCTCTCTATGACTTACAGTTCTCGAGATATGGCTCCTTAAATTTCTAGAAATTTGAACTTTTTGGCCAATATCTGGGGAACGGTGGCCAGTTGGCCAGTAGACAGTTAATCAGTGGACACTGGTTATTATTTGGTATTAAAATGTTCACCACCCTCTTAGGTATTGATCAACACCAATATGATCTCTCTACAACTTACGGCTCCCAAGCTATGGCTCGTTAAATATCTAGAAATTGGCCATTTTTCGGCCAACATCACGGGAACGGTAAATCATAGAGAGATGATATTGGTGTTAATCAATACCTAAGAGGAAGGTAAACAATTTAGTACCGATATTAATTAGTGGCCACTGGCCATTGGCCAAACCAGTGGCCAGTTGGACAGTGGCCACCGGTTACTATTTGATACCAAAATATTTACCATCCTCTTAAGTATTGATCAACGTCAATATCATCTCTCTACAGCTTATGGTTCCCGAGCTATGGCTCCTTAAATATCTAGAAATTGCCCATTTTTGGCCAATATCACGAGAACGGTAAGTCGTAGAGAGATGATATTGGTGTTAGTCAATACCTAAGAGGATGGTATGCATTTTAGTACCGATATTAATTGGTGGCCACTATATAACTGGCCAATTGGCCAGTGTTAATCGGTTACTATTTGGTACCAAAATGTTCACCATCCTCTTAGGTAATGAACAACATCAATGTGATCTCTCTATAACTTATGGTTCCCGAGATATGGCTCCTTAAATCTCTGAAGTCGGCCATTTTTTGGCCAATATCTTGGGAACGGTAAGAGTGAAGCGAAAAATTTAATTACTTTTTCTTATAGTTTTTGAAGCTCTATCAAATACACGGTTCAAAATTGAAAAATCGCAAATAACAGACAGACGGACAGACAGACAGACACACAGACATAGAGAATTCAGTAACGAATTTTTAAGTTCGTTGATAATGAAGTAATAATTAAAATCAAATAAAGAGGAATGACTGTAACATGAATGTCAGGTTGCTCTTTGCGATTTTCCAAAGATTTTATTTTCCAGTGTAACATTTGCATATTATTATGTTAGTCTATAATGCCATATTTTCGATATCGTGTATCTTAGACTAGAATTACCGTGTATTGCAATAAATTATCGTATTTACAAGAAATATCTTCCAAGAAAACAATTCGAGATATAACCACTTGATATTTGAAGAAGACAGTTGCTTACTGACAAGGGATGGCTCCACTGAGATCCGAACGAGACAATTGTGTTCGCATTTGATATGTTATAACTAGACGAATCCCGAAGTTATACGTGTCACCGGGCGGGATATCGTGAGTTACAACATATTCAACGAACTTAAAAAGTTCGTGTGTCTATCTGTCCGTCTGTCTGTTATTTGCGATTTTTTCAATTTTGTACACTGCATTCGATAGAGCATCAAAAACTATCAGACAAAATGATTAAATTTTTCGCGTCACTCTAACCGTTCGCAAAATATTCACCAGATATTTTTTCGGTACCAAAAAATGACCGATTTACAGAAATTTATTGAGCCATATCTCGGGAACCGTAAGTCATAGAGAGATCATATTGGTGCTGATCAATATCTAAAAGGATGGTAAACATTTTGGTACCGAATAGTAACCGGTGGTCACTGTCCAACTGGTCAGTGGTTTGGCCAATGGCCACCATATCATATCTCTATGGCTTACCGTTCCCGTGATATTTTCCAAAAACATGGCCAATTTCTAGATATTTAAAAAGCCATAGCTAGGGAATTACCTGCTAGAATAATTTGAACCGAGTCATTTGTTCGGAAACGGTTGGGTAAATGGAAAACTCCGTGAACATGTGTCCTATCATTTTCAAGGCCACACTTTTTTGGGGTAAAAATGTTTGCCCCAGGGTTCCCCGCAGGGTCCCAGACGGGATCCAACTCAAAAGTTTCAAATGGCAAGGAGAGCTAAGTAGCACATCGTTTGAAATATGTTGTAAAATGAAGGAAAATGGAGCAAGTCTCGACTCTCTACGACAATCCTGTGCAAAATGGCGGCGGGTTAAAATGAAAGACCAGGAAAAAAGATTGCCCCATCAACTAACCGTTGTCTTGTCCAAGTCAGTTGTTTCTTTTCATTGTGAAATTTCCTGCAAGTTAATCAGAATGTTGAAAATTTCCTACATTTTAAATTTATTTAGTATGTACTGATCAGTCAGAACATTATGACTACCAACCTACTATCGATATAGTTTCCGTCCAGGCGATATCTGTGTCACCTGCCGACGAATGCCTGCTAGTCAGTAACACGTACGGTGCATGTAGTATCAGAATGGGGAAGGCGCGCGATCTGAGTTTGACCGAGGGCAGGTTGTAATGGCCCGCAGACTCGGCAGGAGAATTTCAGAAACTGCAGGACTTGTCGGGTGTTCGAGGAGTGCTGTGGTGAGTGTCTTCAACAAGTCGCGAAACCAAGGGAAAACAACGTCCAAACGTCGAGGGGTTGGGCGCCCCCACCTCATTACAGATGTCGGACGTCATAGGCTGGGCAGACTGGTAAAACAAGACAGGCAGCGAACTGTGGCAGAACTAACATCATACTTTATTACTGGGCAAAGTACAAGTGCGTCTGAACACACAGTGCACCTAACACCCCTAACGATGGGCCTCCGAAGCCCATGTCCCATCTATGTGCGAATGTTTACACCACGACATCGGCAACTATGACTGAAATGAACACATGACCATCGTCATTAAACCTTGGCACAGTGGCAGAGCGTTGCATTGTCTGATGAATCCCGATACCTTCTTCATCATGACGATGGGAGGGTGCGAATTCGTCGTGTTCCAAGAGAACAGTTCTTTGACACCTGTACTGCGGGACGGAGACAAGCTGGCGGCGGCTTAATTATGCTCCGCAAAACATTCACGTGAACATCAATGTGTCTAGTGGAGCTCGAGCAAGGCACCATGACGGCCAAGGAGTATCACACACTGCTTGCAGACTACGTACACCCCTTCATGACGACCATGTTTCCCAACGGTAGTAGCATTTTTCGAAAAGATAATGCACCATATCACAAGGCCAGGATTGTGATGGAGTGGTTCGAGGAACACAGGGGCAAGTTCCAAGTGATGTGCTGGCCGCCCAACTCGCCTGATCTGAACCTAATCGAACACAAATGGGATGTGATTGAACATGACTTCAGTGCGCATCGCCTCCCACCCCGGAATTTACGGGAATTAGGTGACCTGTGTGCAAGGGCGCCGATCCTGGAGGGCCGAGATTGCCCCGGCACCCCCAAAGGGCCCTCATGTGGGCTCCCGCATTGTATTTATGAATATACAATATTTGGCATAATTTGAATACAATTTGTCTTAAAATCCTCATACATATGCCTTCTGCATCTGAATTCCCCCCAAATTTACAGAAAAATCGGCGCCCTTGCCTATGTGTACCAATCAAATCTCTCCAGTGACCTTTCAAGGATCATTGCGTCCGTGCCAAGACGCGTCGCCATTGGTATCCGTGCCAAAGTTGGACACACTGACAATAAGGTACGTAGTCATAATATTCTGGCTGATGTGTGCGTATATTTTAACTCGTATATTTTGTCTCGACTCGAATTCGAGTCGAGTCGAGACAGAGACAAACATATTTTCGAGTCGAGACAACATTTTCTCGAGACGAGTCGAGACAGGCTTAAATCTCGACTCGACTCGACTCGAGCGCATCCCTAAAGGTAAATCAATAAAATTGGTGAGTATGTCAAAATTATGGGTAATCATACAATTATGATCCGAACATTCTCAACCATTAGAAAATTTCATGGTTTAGCTTCGAAGACTATTGTTAGATCCTCATGAAATTTATGTGAAATCGTCTATAAAGCATACTCTTTAAAGATCAAATGAACCATTAAAATCGGTACACCTGTGTCGAAGATTTATGCTCGAACGCAAAACATATACGTATATAAATGGGCCGAATTGATAAGTTAGTTTTTTTTCTTTTCGAATTCATATAAAAAGACGTATATATATCTCAGCTCAGAAGGTCAGAGATGCCACATTGTCTACATTAAGGGATTCAAGTTGTTGAAGCTCAATTTATTTAAGAGTTTTAAAAACCTAATCATTAATCATGTCACTACACACCTTGATATACAGAGCATGTGTAACATATTTTAAACTATATTGTTCTGTTGATTCATCTCTAAATCACAAATAATGTTATTGCTTCAAATTTTGCAATACGTGATATGCTTGAACTTTACCTGCATCTACTGCAATTCGGGAGAAGGTGAAGGACGCAATGCAATTCACCTGTAAATTTACAATTTTATGGCCATATTTTCGTGCTTAACTCCACTTCTAACAGAACGTTCTCGTGGCTAAGCCTTTGGGAGAACTGAATTTGATTTCCGGTGGGAGCTTATGTGGTTCGGATCCCACGTTAAGCTATAGGTCCACGTGTCATTTAGTCTCGCTGCTGAAAGGGACGCTAAGTCAAACTCAAATCAAATCTAATCCAGTCGTAACAGTATGGTTGGAAATAGACTTTTCTTGGAATAATCGATCCCTAATGCCTTACAACATCTGTCGTAACAGTGCCACACTGAACTTTAAAAATATGGAATCTGTTTTACGCCCCACGGTTTTGCCGGCTAGACTAGAGGAGGCGGTAATGATGAGAACTGAATGAAACGGTGGAATGAAGAACGTGGGAGGAAACGGAAGAACTCCGCGGAAACATACGCACACAGTGTTTGTCCACCACAAAGTTTACTTGGCGCAAGGTGGGATCGAACCAAGGACCCCATGCCCCAGAGATGAACGCTCTACCACTGAGCCATCGCGGCCCTGCCACTGGATTTATCACTTGTATGTGAATAATAGATCATCATAGGTCTTATGACTGTACACATGGTTCCTTTTTTCAAAATTTTGTTTATTTTTCGTTATGCATTGAGAACATGATTGCGAAGGTGTTGAAAATATAACGATGAAGTCTACGATATAAGCATAAAGATAAGGTAGAGCACAAATACACATAGTGTGAGCGTCATTACCATGTAATACTCCACAACAGTAGGAACTGAATATAATAAAAATACTTGTTACTCTCAAAATATCCAATTTTACTCAAGTATCATGTTTATAAAAATGAAAGTTAATTATAAAGCAAATTTCTACTACAGTAATATATAAATCAGTAATATATTACCTCATTAATACATAAATTATACAATAAACGTTTACTGTATGAATAATAAAATAGTATTTTATAGATTATCACAACATACTAGAAAATAATACAATACATAGATTTGTAGTATATTTATGAATCTACAAGACTCGGTTTGTCCATCATGAAACTTAGGAAATTGGGTCATTTAAAGTTACACAAACATATTCAAAGGCGTTATCGATATCATCGATCGTATCGGTGTTCTTAGCACATTCTTTATTGAATTTGCTTGAAACTGATGAGGAAGCTTGGTTATTAAAAGCACCACATCTTTCTTTAGAAACATGTATTTGTTTTAGTCGCTGGTTGGTTAGGTAGGACAATATTTTTATCTGTGATTGTAGGGACACTTCTATCGGAAGGCTTCTTAAATGTGCTGCTACTTGTCTCCCGAAAATCTCAAATTCATCTTCGGTATTCTCTGCAATCTTGTCTAACTTTTGAACTGATTGCTGCAGTGTCTCTAGCTTCGATATCTTTTGTACCTTTTCGCAGGGTTCACGAAATTTACTTGTTGATTTTATCTTCCCTCCGGACTTGAGCTGAGTTCCTTTAATACCCGATGTTTCGGGTAAATCACTCTCTGATAGTTGGATTGTGTGTTTAGTAGCTCCATAGTTTGACTGTTGTAGTTCAGACATTTCAGGTATTTGCTCATCGCCGAATTCCTCCTCTACTACACTCTCAAGATCATCCTCAGTTTCATGGGTCACATCTGGTGGTCCTGCTCTTCTGCTGTCAAGTTGACTTGATTCCTGTAGAAGACAAAATTCAATGTTTAACTGTTAGAAAAGTAGTCTTCACCTCTCTTTCTCTCACACATACACATACATAGATAGATATAAATTATGTATATTTGTATGTGTAATTCATTATATGTATATGAATTATTATAGCTTACTATTATTATGTATCCCTTACAGGTTCCACAAGGAGAAAAGGAATGGAAGATGGTACAAAAGGATTTTTATGATAAGTGGGACTTCCCATCGTGTTGCGGAGCTATTGATGGTAAACACATTAGAATACAGAATCCCCCCTCATGGATCTTCCAAGTACTTCAACTACAAAGGATTTTATAGTATTTTACTTCTTGCTGTTGTAGATGCAAATTACAAGTTTCTTTTTATTGATGTTGGGGCAAATGGTCGAATGAATGATTCATCTCTATTTAAGAACTGCGAATTTTATAAAGCAATGAAAGAGAAGAGGCTGAATCTACCAGAAAAGTCATTATTTGTATGTGATGATGCTTTTCCAATGACAACAGAACTTATGAAGCCATATCCAAGAAGCATAGGTAAAATTGGAATTAAACAAAAAGTATTCAATTATCGTCTTAGTCGAGCACGTTGAGTAGTGGAGAACGCATTTGGGATACTTGTGTCTAGATTCAGAATTTTTGAAAGGCCTATTGCAGTCAAACTTAGCTGTGTTAACAAAATAATACGGACAGCGTGTGCTCTGCACAATTGGCTTAGAGAAACTTCTGCAGATTATCTATGTGGAATAAATTTAGAAGAAGAACATCTGACCACAGGTTCAGTGAACCATGGGAGTTGGAGAGGTGTCTGGCCAGAAGTGAAATTACATTTATCAAGCAATTATCATTCCAAAGCAGCACATGCACTACGAGACAGTTTGGCTGATTATTTCATAGGTGACGGTGAACGCGCATGGCAGTACAAAATGATACATTAACAGTATATGAATGTTGAATGATACCTAGCTTAAGGGGAACTTTAAATATTCCAAAATATTTATGTTAAAGTGTTAATACTACGGTAATAACTTTTGTCTTAATATAAGGTAGTTGTTCAATTCATTGTTTTGAAATAGCATAATTTAGTATTATTATTTTTAAGTAGCACTTTCTAAACATATCACCCCAATATGTTTCTTTATATTAAATATGTGATTTTATTTGTACTAATTAGAAAAATGAAGCTATTGCAATTTTCGAAAATGAGGATAAATCTTTTATTGCAAATCCAGTTATTTAATCTGTTCTGTGCACGTATATTTATTGCTTCCCTTTATCTAGTGATCAAGTAATTTAACATCGCAATACAAAGAATTCGAACCACATGAGCTCCCTCACTGGAAATCAAACACTGGCTTTCTGCGCCAGGGGAGCGTATAATAACCACATTGTCATCAGGATGTGTCTTTCTTCGTCCATTTCACTTGCATTGTTCTTGCTAAAAAAAACCTACCAAACTTGGATGTTTGTGATACTGTAGCGTTCTTAGTTTGAAGCACAGAATAATAAATGCGCTATTGTAAATTTTTGTTTCACATAGAGATTTGAAAAGTGAAATAACATGTAATCTTTTTTGAAAATTATAACTTTATGTTGGCTTGTTAACCAGAGGGTATCGCAGAGTATTTTCAGACAATGACCCCCTGCCGATGTTTGTATGATGCAAAATTTCAATGTTTTCTGTCAATTAATTTAGTCTAAAACAGTGGTTCTCAACCTTCTTTGACTGACGACACATTTTACTCAATGCTCATGACATCGCAACCTACTTTATTGAAGCTTTAATTATGATAAGATACATTATAATAGTATAAGCCTGTAAGTTTCTGTAAAGTAGAGACTCTTGTAGTACTGAACATTATTGCTGCCGCTGGAGCCTTTGAGTGGTACAGTTCATCTCAAAAATTGATTTTAACTAATTATTAAATGTTTCACGATTTTTCAATTCAAAATTTTCACGACACACCCTATGGGACTGTGCGATACATCAGAGCGTTGCGACACATTGGTTAAGAAACATTGGTCTAGAAGTTGCAATTGTGTATCAGGATAATGGTCCACTAACTTCCCCATGCGGTAAATGTCGGTGGACCACCGATGGGCAATTAGCTGCATCTCGCCAAAAATTAGCGGCCACGGCGATGAGCCGCGGTGGCCCCACTTCCGTTTTGGAAATTATACCACCAGCGCAGCGGCAGAGAAGCCACGGAACGCCAATGAACCACAAAATTACTCCCCCAAAGTATGTTAAATTGCCTATATGCGTAATTTGTTTACATTAAGGTGAGTCTAAAAAACAGTAAAAAAAGCGAGAACCATCAACCTTATGATTACTAAGCGCGTGTTCTTCCGACTTAGCCACGGAGGCGATGAAGAAATCCTCCCTTGTAGAGATATAAATCATTGATATTTTTTTTAAATTTGGCCAATCAGAGTGCTCCTTTAACCGTGTATATTAGACGATAACCGTTTAGGATAAGATAAAATGCATTCGCCATGCAATTTTATAACAAAATGACGCGCGTCTATATACTTTATTTTATAGTTCTCCCATATTCACTTTCCAATGATCGGCGACACTTGCCATCTAAATTCATACAATTACCCTAATAGCATGTTGGTTTGCAACAAGTCTTTCACTATATTTGATTTTAACTTGCTAGTCTTTCCGTGCACTGTACACCTGCTGCAGGTGTTTTGAAAGAGTTACCCACAAATGTCGTAATTTGATTTTCACTTCCTAGATTTTACTTGCCTCGGAGGTTTGCTGCAACTTTGTAGCAAGTGTGTCAGTTCTAGTTTCTACCAACAGATAGCACAAAAGTCTAATCGTAGAAATCTCCTCGCCAGGCCGCCATTTGTAGTAGGTGCGAAGTGTGTGAAGCATTAAAACAAGTGGATAATTAAGATAATTACTAAGTATCCAGTATGTAGAAATAATTTATATTTTAAACGTGTATTGTTTGACAAAGTTGTTGAGAAAAATATACTGTGTGATTGTACGTATACAGTAAATGTCGCTTGTAAAAGGCATGCAATTCAATGCAAGTATATACCTGCAGAAGACTTACTACACTCACTTGCTGAAGACCTGCTGGAGACTTGCAGAAGGCTTACTAGAAACTTGCTGTAGACTTGCAGTGCAAGTGGCATCCTTGCAGAGACTTGCGTCAAACCTGCACTAACTTCATGTCGACTTGCTGTGCACTTGCACTGCAAGTAGAAACTTGCAGTTGGCTTGCTGTGCAAGTAAACCCCTTGCAGAGACTTGCTTTGCAACCTTACCATACACTTGCACTACAGGCGTGCTGCAAGTTCGAAGAGCGTCAACTAGGAAGTTTGCATTAAACCTGCATCAAACTTGCAGACTTGCATCAGAAGTCTGCTGCAAGTTTGCCAGACTTGAATTGCAAATCTGCTGCAAGTTTGTTGCAAGTCATTTTTGCTAGCTGGGTTATATGCACTCATCTCATAATTTTCACTTCATGATGTAGAGCCAGGTGTTACTCTTTACCTTCGGAGCCCACTTTAGAAACAATTCGTCAGGAAAATAATAGTATATAATACCAGTAATAACTGCATGCACATGACTGTGGCAATAATTCGTGTTGGCCCCTTCGCAATTGTCCACGACGAATCGAAGGAACGCGGACCAAAACGAAATCATCAACATCCCGACTCTAAATATCTGTTTTGACTCGACGAAACCCTGCTGCCAATGGCACACTAGCGGCAATCCTTCGAAATGTTGCTATATCGCCGATCGACATTTAGCGGCAAGTGGGCTACTAGGTGTTGGCGACGTTTGCGGCATGGGGTTAGATGAAAGCATTCGTGTATATGAAAATTGATTGTTACTGATAAATTAAATTTTTATATAAAATTATATGCTAGGTAATTGTAAATTTTACGTATAAACCTATAGGAGACATTTGAAGGACAAAGAAGAGCTCTGCTTTGAAATTGACCAAGTTACTAGTGATAGGGTTTATTCTCATTTTACGGGAGCGTATAACAAGAAGTAGCCCTGCTTTCGATTTCTTCTAAAATGCATCTTGCAAATGCAAATGATTCATCTAAAACAACCCCCGAGTACCTCCAATATAAGCACTATCCGAAACCTAATTGATTAAAAATCACTTCAAGTAGTAATTTTGAATTTAATAGCGTACAGGTTCGAGTTTATCAAATTGATCTATGACAGTAGTTTTCATCCTTCGGCAGTCACGAACAAGCAAAAGATAGAGACAACAGTCCTAGCGATACTGAGCAAAAATAATTTCACGATCTGGGAGTTGAAAACCACTGGTCTATGGGGGTGCAAGGAGGACTATACTCGAAACTTAACTATTCAAGAAATGATATCTCCGTAAACTTTCACCAAATAAGCTGAACACACTATCTCGCATTCAAATGGTGGTTGTGTGTACAAGAAATTTATAACAAATTTTCCACTTATGAGACTTTCATTCTTTTGCATAAATAACCATCATTGCCATTTTTTGCGATACTCATGAAAACATGGGAAATCACCACAATTCCATTCTACGTTAAGTAATAACACAAACAAAGCCGTTTCCCGAACTATAATCGAATAACAATAATTTGTATTTTCTCCAAAAACTTATTTTCTGTAATATGAGTGTTGACTGAAAGTTCAAATATAATTTGTGTGTGGAATGTGTTGAGAAATTAACATAGTCTGCAAGACTGTGGCGTATTTTGTAAACTACCGGGCCTACCGGCAGCAGCCCTAGAATATTACAAAATAAAGTTATAATATGAACTAAATTATATTAATAATTCTATACTTTAGTATCTTCTTTCAATGATAAAAGTTTCTGAGAATTGTATGTATTTAGAAAGATCCACTGAATTCTTTGCACGCAGCCTTAAGAGTCTTCAATATGACAACGCTGCAGAAATCACTCTCTAGCTACTACAATAAGAATCGTATCAAAGCATTCCCCTTCGCTCCACCACCGCCCACAGCGTACGAACGTGCCGCCAAGTAAAAGCAGTTACCGCTAGAGAAATCGGTTTCTTGGGCGTGAGTGAAGAGTAAAAGGAAATTATACGAGTAATGACAGTGCATTTTGGGGGTTTCTGTGAATTCTTCTTTACATCACGAGCCTCTTTCTGTAGCGATTTGCGTTAACGCAACGAAAATTTTGTGTTTTACAGTAGTTTGCGTAGCTCTAACAGACTGAGGCTCCTTCTTTCCTAATCGCCTATTTCAGCGTTCATTATTACTTGGACAGCTTCCATTTGCTCTGGTGAGTAGGGTTATCATCTATCCAATGCGAAATGTAGTGATACTTCATGCAAAAAATAAATGTAGAAATGTACGATCGTTTTTCCATAATACTAATAAGATAATATAAATCTTGCTAGTGAAGAGAAAATTATATTTATCTACTTGATAAAAGGGTGGTTAAAGTTTTTTCTTATTTTGAAGATTGTATAATAAAGTGGAAAAAAGTCCAATAATAATAATAATAATAATAATAATAATAATAATAATAATAATAATAATAATAATAATGTAAAGAGATTAGAAAGGTTAGTTTTAGCACAAGCCATCAAACCAGTATACGCCACTGCTGCAAGAGTATACTCTTAATACAAGTATAATTTTGGCCCAAACTAACTCCCCCCCACCTCGAAATGCTTCAATTTCCAAACTGGTGTAGACATCACTTTTAGGCATATTATTTTTCTGTAGGCAGCTATCTTGTTATGGGCAGGTTTATACCGTTTATACCGGCGGACCGTCAAATTTAAAAGAAAAATATATTTTACTTTATTTCTTGTGCTCAAAATGGTTCCCTAAGACATTATTCACCCTTATTATTATTACTTTCTCTTGGTATATGACCAAAATAATTGCGTATATATTCATGGTTTGCTCCGTGGAATGGCATAATTTGCCGTCGCCTTTCTCCAGAGAGAACAAATCTTACATTTTAAGTATGCTACCCCATTATGAACAACGATGGGAAGGGAAAGGACATTCGCACTAAGAAAGGCCTAAGATTACTAGAAATACAATCTTGTTGTGTTTGTTTTTTCTTTAAATAATAATCTAATATGTTCGTGAAAGATAAATCAAACACACGTGCAAAGAAAAGATGGTAATGTTTATATATATATATAAAATTCAATATTGAGCTTCAATCTCAATATATCACTTTGCAATTACAGTGCAAGTAGGTCTTCTATTTCTTGACTTTTCTTCTACATCTGTTCAAAATTAAAAAAAAAAAAAAAAGAAACTTATTTCCACCTTCAATGATAAGGAACAGGTTTTTGATAAAGGCAAGACTAGTTTTCATACCAAAACTGATAAATAACTAAATGGAACAGGTGTTCGCTACTGTTCGAGAATCGAGCTCTTCTATTTGATAAGAATAAAGGAATTCATGCTGTTTTTTTTTTTTACCATTTGGTTTAGCACTGTCCATGTGACTTTAAACATCATTTATAAATGTAGTAGGCCTATTCAAATAGGTCAGGCTGATAACTTTAACTACCATCATTATGAAGTCTGTTTCCAACAAGAGATATTTATTTTAAATAATATAGTTATGACAGATTTTGCCACTCCTCGAAACTTGCTGTCTTGTGCAAATGCACATGTCGCACATATGTAGAGCCGAACCTGTATATATTGCTAATATATGTGCAAGCTAACGTGGCTTGGAATACGTGATATCCCATTAATTTGTATCGTATTATGTGCAAGTAATTCATCAGGAATCTACTGTAATTCATAGGGCCTTAGAGAAGGTTTCTTAGGGTAGAAGTTGCATTCGTGAGTAAAAATTCACTTTACGACAACTTCCCTACACTGGTATAATTACGCGTAGGAATGTATGCCATGAAAACGACTACCGGTATGTAAAAGACATTAACATGCTTGTGTTAAGTAACCTCAAGAATCGATAATGGTATCTCCGGGTCAGAGAAGGAGCGCAGCAAGAAGGTCTCGCGTGAGAGTGCGCGTCACCAATGGAAGGTATGCATATGAACGTGGATAGAAGAAAATCAACAATCAACTTGTGCTAAGTGGCCTTTTAAAACGAAAAATGAAATGAAATGAAATCTTTGAGTATTACGTCCCATGGTTATGCCGGTTAGGCTAAAGGAGACGGTGATGATGAGAGATGAGTGAAATGGTGGAATGAAGAAAGTGGGAGGAAACGGGAGAACCCCGAGAAAACCCACGAGCACGGTGTTTGTCCACCACAAAGTTCACTTGGCGGGGGCTGGGATCGAACCCGGGACCCCAAGCACCAGAGGTGAACGCTCTACCACTGAGCCACCGCGCCCCCCTTTTTAAAACGAGAATGGTAACAGTCATGACACGGGCGCAGCACAGAGGTTCGAGGTGGGGGTTCGTCCGTTGGGTATGTGCATAAACAAGGATAGTGAGATCGCACTTAAAACCGCACAAAAACAGTGCACTCGTGTAGGTTTAAGCACTTGTCTTGGTTTCACAGTAATAACTCTAAACTTGTAAACATAAAATACTCATTTCCTACATTATAGAGAAACACTCCGGAGGTTGAAATTAATGTTACACAGCCGTCTTTCATATGGACTGACTCATTGTATCCGTAGTATACCACTTGTAAACATAAAATACTGCTTACCTACGTTTTGCGAAAATGCTCCGCCACTGGAAATCAATATAATATTATTCTTTCATTTATACTTAACTCATTTTAACCATAAAATTACTATTTTTATGATGGCCTATTGTAATACCACCTGGGATATAGTATACGTAAGACCGTCTGAGTTCCAGAAGAAGCTGGACGCTCATACTTTTAGGGATTATTCATTGAGTATCTACGAACTTAGAAAGGGGGTAACAAACCCACTTTCATTTACTTATCCACTGATACGAAAATAAAAAAGAACGTACCTATTTGCCCTTGTACTTTATATGCTATAGCGCATTATATTATATGCAACAAGGATTTTGGTCTGCATCATGATATAAATTTAAAAATATTTAACATTTTTCGAATCGAAATCAACAAAATTTATTCTAGAAAGTAAAAATAGAATGTTAAGCACATATAATGAAGACAACGCAGTGATTTAATTTGGTAAGGTATAAATATATAATATGAAGTATCCTCGCGCACGGAAGACAGGGGGTTCTCATGTATACTATTACCACATAATCTAGCCTACACGGCATATATTCCGAAGTTGGGCGTCCGCTTTCGTCAAGTTTTTTCACTGTTATCTCCTTTCCACACTTTCTGCAATTTGTTATTAGGTTTATTAATCCGTGCTCTTCACAAACTTTTAAAAGATTTTGCTCGTTATCAATGTATTCCTTCACAAATGTTAAAATTAGTAGTTCATTGCCCTTGTACATTCGCCATGTTGGTAACATAAATGCTAGTTTCTTTCCCACAATGCAACTGTTCGGTTACCTTGCGCCAAGTAGTTCCCTCCGCTCGCCATATAGTCCTATGTTTATAACCGCTTGTATATAACAAATAAACATATTTTTCGAGACTCTTATATATTATCAAGCACACAAACGATCAAATTATCCATATATTTCCTGTAAATTTTAAAAATTTCGCTGGAAACGGACGCCCAACTTTGGAATTTAACCCGCCTACACCATCAAAAATACAGAAAATATGAGAAGAAAATACGAATGTTAAGCAAAGAATTCTGGCCTCCCAAACACAAAAATCCTAAGCTAACCCCTAACTAACTTAAACTAATCTAACCTAACCTAATCCATCAAAAATACAGAAAATATAGCAAGAAGGTAGGAATTTTTTATACAAAACGTTCTGCCCCTTCCTGTTTAATCCATTCAAGGTAGGAGCGCAGCAAATTCTTTGCTTAACACAAAACATGAAAATTATATTTAATAGTTCATATTATAATACTTACCGTGTTACTAATGGAGCTTCGTCCTTGTATAATGCACTTTAAAAATCTATCAGCTTCATGAAACCAAGCTATCTTTGGTTGGTATATTTCTTCTACACCTGCACCAGATCTTTTCGAAACATTCACTTTTGCAACTTCTCTACTATAAATCGTTCTAATATTTTTAATCTTCTTCCGCAGTTCTGTAGTTGTAATTTTTATATTCATTTCACGAATAATTGATTCTAGTGCTTTTTCTCTAGCAGCAACATTTCTATAAAGTGCATTCTTTGTGTTCCATAAACACTCATTTTTTTCATATAACTCTAAAAATATCATCATCTCAGTTGTGCCGAAACGGGTCATTTTTATGAAACTTTTCCTTTCCACTGAAAACTTTCAGGAATCAGGTGTTTACACTAGGCAATCTAGTCGTATTCGCTAGGCAATCTGATGGAATCGACCACAGAAATTGCCAGTCGTTTAGTCACTTTCGATCAACAAGCGATTAAGTTGAAGTAATGTTTACACGGTCGATTAAGTTGAAAGTGACGTCAATTCAACTGAATCAAACGCAAATCGACTAAGTGTAAACGCCCCATAGTGATGTACTGATTTACTAATTAATATATTTTACAACGAGATTGGGTGCAGAATATAAAATCCGATTATTTTTGGAGTATATTAAGCAGAAGGGGTACAGAAGCATGTAAAAAACAAAATTTACAGGAGAAATGAATGATGCAAGTACTTAGACGTATCATAACGTAAACAAATCTATTGTAAGCTTACCTAAACTAATCTAGGCTAGTGTTTAGCTTAGTGCTCTAGGCTAGGTTTTTAACAGACTTGTTTGCGATATTCTATTCACATTGGTTTGGCTTAGATTAACAGCATTTAATTCAGACAGCATTGCCGAGAGAGCGCGAGCGAGTGAAGGCGGGTTAGACCCCCGCAGAGCGCATTCTCTTGTCTTCTTTAGTGTTGGCCCCCTATTACTACTAGCAGAAATAAGCGAAATTGTATCACTTTTTAGAAAGTTATGCTGGATCCCTAAACTAACATAAACTAATCTAAACTAACCTAATGTGAACGGACATCACCAAAATCGTAAGTTGTTTTTTAAAAGAAAAAAGCTGGACTCCTTCTGCTAAACGTAGGCCTCACTTTTTATAACCTTCACTGGAAGCAATTTGTTTATATTTCGTGGCATCGACTTGTGGTACCTTCGAAACCTGTCTGGTTTGTGTTAACTAAGAATAAGGTTACTATTATATCATACGTTACGGACAATATAGGTACTGATTAAGAATAGTCCGTCATAGAAATTGTAATTATAGATTAAAGTGAGTGTATGCATGTAAAGAGGAATGTAGTTATAGGATATTAAATTGCACAGTTGGACGAATTTTACACAACATGCAGGAAATCATATTTGATGTATACAAGTGTGATAATGTTAGTGTGGGACGATTACAGGATCTATACTACGGTTAACATGAATAAGTGCATATTAAATACATATGTATAACCTACTAATTGGCATTAATGCTGTATCGCCGGATCGAAAATCGAAAAAAAAAAAAAAGTATCAAAATGTACTGCATTTTGGTATATTTGGTTGGATTAGATTAAATTTCGTTGTTGTGTTACGTTAGTTCTGAGGCATTGAAACTAGTGCAAAAAAACTCAGCAACCTGTGCTAGGTGGCCACTAAAAAACACGAATACACTTACAGTCAGTATGGCGAAGCTGGCGGTTCCGCGTGGGATGCTCCGAAGGAAGCAGGCGCGTCAGTGACGGTGGGTATATGCATCTGCGTGGGTAGTGAAAGCATATGGGTTTTCACAGTCATACCAATTTCAATAGCACTTGTCACGGTTTGAAAAATCCCAGGTTTTTCTGAAAAACCCAACCCACCTGGGCTCATATGGTTTTTTTTCGTTTTTTTTTTCGAAATATTTCAATGCCTTTGAGGTAAAAGTGTTAAAATGTGACTTTTTATCAGTGTCACAACTTGCAGCAGTTTTTTATTCACTGCTGTTTTGAAAAATTGCTGTCATTTTGAAATTTTTCATTGGATCACCGAGAAAATCTATACAGTTAATTTAGAGTGTCTCCTGCTTCTACCCTGAGAATTTCAACTTATAAGACCGAAAATTTCGTTTTGTAGCGTGGATGCCCACTATTTTGAAAAATAAAATGGCCGCCGTTACGTTGGTATGCCGCCAAAATCTATACAAGAAATTTAGCGTATATCGTGCCTTGTAGCCTGAAAATTTAAACTTAGAAGACCGAAAGTTGTACCCTGTAGTGTGTGGTACAGGCAGATAAATGAAGAAATGTAGATCGTGTCGAGAAGGAACCTCAGTGACGTACGTCAAGTGTGAATACCAAATATATTAAGTTAAAACTAATATATCTGTCATGTTTTAAAATGTCGAATATGAAATAAATATTTCCCAGCGTAAAATAACTGATTTTATTGCCGAAGTTGACTTTCGATACTTTGTGCGTTCAATTACGGGGATTTCCCGAGCACTTCTTGCAAGACAGTTCTTTCCCGAAAGTTAATTTTAAAAAACAGATATAATTCATATTTTATAAAGTTATCTAAATGTTTTAAATCAAATTAAATATCTTCCAGCGTAAAATAATAAATTTTATTGTTGAAGTTTTCACTTCCGATGCTTTGTGCGTTCATGTACGGGAATTTCCCGAGCATTTCTTTCACAACGGATTTTTCCCGAAGATGTAGCTTTCTTTATTGTGTACTAAATCTTCCACTAGTATGGAAGTATGAGTTCAGCACTTGAAATAGTAAGCGTTTCGTAGTCGTCAGAGCTCCGAGCATTAAGCTTCTTAAATTTGACAAGAATTTTTACGCTATTACTGGTGTAGATTCTACAGAATGCTCATTTGAAGAGTAGCAACAGATGAACTTAACTAAGGTGTTGTTGTTGGAAAACCAGGTTTTACTGAAGAATAATAATTACTTGTGTGTCTATAATGATAATTATTTGTGTTTACCATCAAAGGTAAGAAGTAATTCTAATAGTTTTACTAATGTATTTACATATTTCCTGGTAGTACCGGCACCTATGCAGTGACGTAACTAGGGGAACAAACGGGGCTTGTTTCCCGGGTGCCTGATTGGGTAAAAATTTGGGGGGCGCTAAGTCGAGTTCTTGCCCCGAGCAACAACTAGCGTATTTACGTCGCTGCACCTATGCCACGAATTGGGCGAGCACACTATTCACGGAAAGTATTTTCTAAAATATAAAGCTGTATATTTTACTTCAAACAGGCTGTAAGCATAATCCATACATTAATTTGCTCTACAATTATCCCAAGCTAGGTTTTTTCTTTTCTTTTTTTTTTTAATTCATTCATTGCATTCAGAATTTTATAAAGGTCTTATGTTGAATGTTAATCTATACCTTGACGTGAAAGCATCTAATTCGCCCTAGAAAAGTCCAAAATCTGGGAAAAAAATCAATTTCAATGTGATCACCTTAGTTGTACCAATAATATACTAACAAAAAGCGAGGTGAGTTTTTTAGATGGGTGCAATCCAAAAAAAAAAAAATAATAATAATAATAAATAAATAAAAAAAAATAAAATAAAAAATAAACACCGGGTTTTTTCGGGCTGGGCCTGCTTGGGCTAACCCTGACTTGTCATGGTTTCATACTAGTAACGTTTCACTTGTAAACATAAAATATAGCTTCTGTACACTGTGCAGATGTACATTGCCTTTGAGTTAGAAGTCGCTTACGTTCAAAACTGAGGCTTGTAAACTTTTGCAATTAATAGAAGAATATGAATCCCACGTACTTTTTCCCATGTTGAAAATGATATATTCATTTTCTTTTCTGTATTTTCAATTCATTTCCCATTTACCACACACTGTTCGCCTGTTTTACATACCGTGTCTTTCATAAAATTTCAACAACTGTCGCTCGTTATTTTTCAATAGTTCTATATAACTCACACATGATATGTGACAGCCTTAACATACACGCGCCATTTCCACGCTCCTTTCGCGCCATTATCTCCGCGAAATAGTCCATCCGTCTCCACACACACTGCCGCTTAGAACTTCCAAAATCAACCACTTTCTTAGCTTTTACTACTCTTCTTACCTGACTTTCATTCATTTCTTTCTCACAAACTTAAATAAATTCTCCAACTGACCCGGCAAATTTCCTAAGATTGGTCCGGCGATATAGCACTTAACCCTACTAATTTCCGCCGGCGCAGTATTTCTGCACCATGTACGAAATCTTTTGTGTTTACATGTACTGTCGTTATCAATATGCGCACCTCTGTCGCTAACGCGCTTCTTCCCTTGGCGCGGGCACCCTTGCTACGCTTATGGCCTGATTCACTTAGATAGCATTCTCGCTTTTAACTGCTCGTGACACAAGTTGATATATATATATATATATATATATTACAGTCGTTTATATGACATACATCCAGACGCGTATTTGGGTCTGGCACCCATAAATTTTACTCCTACCCTTTGAGTGAATTTCATGGTAATAGCACCTAGTTATTTCCTGGACACATCAGTTTGCATGCTTATTGTCAACCTATGCACAATAATTTGGGCATGTGCCAGGTTAATAAGGACCTAGAATCTTAAGGAATCATTTAAGGTAAAAAAAAAAAAAAAAAAAGTGAAAGGGAAATTGTTTATTATTGTCAATCAGCACCTTAAATTACTTCACAAAGGAAGACTGCTTGATTTGGAACTTAATATAACAACAATCATGCAGGTTAAGAATCTGAGATCATGTTACGATGTATTTCATTCTTTTATGATGAAATATACTCTTACGACCTTGAAACATTTCTTGCGGGACGAGTTTCATTCCTGTGTGCAGATTGATTTTAGAAAGGCTTAACTCATGCCCCTCGTTGTGACATATGCTATAAAGACTGTCAAGCAAAAAACTACTTACCGTCCTGTGCCAGATGACCACTAGTAAGCAAGTAGTATCTCTAACCGAAGCACGAGTCCGGTGGTGTGTCCGTAGGGAGCATGTGCATCGTCAATGGAAAGAACTGTATAAACAAAATTAGTGGGAAAAACATTTTTATGGTATAGAACCCCATGCCCACTTTTTTGAGACACTTTTATGGTCATACGTTTCCTTACCACACTACGATTACAGACCTACTTTATTATAGTTTCCTAATGGAGTATTACATCGTAAAGATCAGACAGTTTGCTTTACGGCTTCGTCATTGTAACTCATGTTAGAGGTAATGTACTCATGTATGCATTTTTTCTTATGTACTGGTCTCGGTCTTTTGGAACAACATTAAGTACTTGTACTTTTTTTTCAACATACCTGAAGTTAAATCAAAGTGATAAAAATAACATAATAAAATCATCTTTACCATATAGTCCTTTACAGGGGTATCGTACACAATATAATATACAGGGGCTGCGATGGCTCAGCGGTCACCTCTGGTGCTGGGGGTCCCTTGTTCGATCCCAGCTCGTGCCAAGTGAACTTTGTAGTGGACAAATACCGTGTGCGTGGGTTTATTCGGGATTCTCCCACTTCCTTCATATCACCATTTCATTCATTTCTCATCATCATCGTCTCGTTTAGCCTAGCCGGCATAATCGTGGGACGTAAAACTCAGTTTTCCTTTCATTTTACAATATATACACTCGGAAAGACTGTTTTTATTGGTGTAATATAATGTGAGTGACAGTGATACAAGTTGGACATTCGGCGCCCCAATTCTGTGCTGCACTCCTATTTGCCACTTCGGCTTGTGCATTTCTCACTAGGTTCTAAAGCAAATTCCCTTGTATAAAGATTTCTGTTAAAACTAGTTCTAAAATATAGTTAAGAACTTCAAAGTAATACTAGTAGTTAATTTTATGCACGCACAAACACACAGAAAGTTGAATTTCAGTCTATAGAGTTTGAGCGATTTTCCTTCCTTTCTGTTGGTATGTCTTGCCATGGAATTTGTTTCGGGACAGTGAAAGGGCAGATATAAGATTGAACACTATTTAAAGTTTCTGTGATTTATGTTTAATTGGAGAAATGTATATTAGGTTTTGAAGTGTATGCTACGTGCAATGATTTTTTTTTTTTGTATATTTCATTGTTGGTTGATTGATTGTTAATTTTAAGTCCATTTTCACACACAGAGGCTATGTGAGACATGGACCTATAGCTTAACGTGAAATATGAACCACTTGAGTTCAGCTGAAATTGAATAAAGGTTACTGCGTGAGGAGTGTATGTACTGAACATATACCTACAGGAGAATTCAGTATTATCTTCGATGATACCTACACTATTACTTATCCCTTATCACTTCAGCGATATATCGCTTACTTAAAAAACTAAGTCTATCGGCTGATGCACACACCTTTCATGCACGTAGATCAAGGTTCGGTTTTCGATGGGAGAGTATTGCGCGCTTTACAGTTGTATGGTTTTAACATCTCCAACAGTATTCGTAATGTTTTTACTCACCTAAGCACCTATTTTATTCATCTTCGCCTTAGATATTTCAGCGATCGGCTTGTTACTTTCTTATGCACCACTTCTTCAAGGACTTCCGATTTTGCGTTGTTTGAAGAATCGTATTACCGGTAGCATTTGTGCAGATTAGACCAAATTAAGAAAACTGTCTTCTTTTCACTCTTAATGCATTTCTTTTCTAAAAGAATTACTGAAAGCTTAATGATGTAATGGTCCTAGTTTTCTTTCATTCTCTGCTTTTTGTTCAATTTTATTGGATTCGGACTCAGGAGTAAAATCTGGTATATCTAAGTTGTACACCAAATACTTTTTGGGTTACGTGTATCAGTGGTCAAGAAACAGTTTTATTAGAATAGCTACACTACCTTATATGTATAATTTTCTTTTTTCTAAAAGTTCATTGTTACAGATGGACAATAGTTGTATTCACTGATTTTAAAACACTTGCACTACCTAATACATAATGTGCGAACGAAGTATTACTTTATAATTTCATTAAAGAATAAAATATTCCATAAATTGGCTTCAATGGTGGTTGATAAAACAAGCCTTTCGAAATCAGTGAATACAACTATACTGTATCTAGAACGATGAACTCTTAAATAAGAAGTAATACAAAAGTTAGTGTTTTCTCATAAAATTGTTTTTAAGCGATGTTGCACGTAAGCGTAACAATTCTTAGTGTACAATTTTGATATACCGGTTCTAATTCCTAAGTTTGGACGCAGTAAAGGGGAGCTAAAACAAGTAGAGGAGAAAAGAAAACTAGGTCATAAACCCTTCAGTGTTTAGTTACTTATTTTAAGTAAAGGAATAAATTCTGAGTGACTTGATGTTTTATTCCATATTACAAAAATACGTTATGAGTGACATTGGTGTTTGAATGATGGGTAGAATTTTAATTTCTTTGTGATATATAAGTTGGACTTTATTTTATCTAAAAGATGATGTGATATAAGAGAAAATATTTTTAAAAAATTCAGTGCGTTTGAAAAAAAAAAAAAAAAAAAACGGAAACTCGTTGTAGGAAGTGCCTTACTTATATACGATACTTCTAGCTCCATTTAATACTTGAATAACTTCAAAGTGCACTGATTAAGTCAGTTTTGGTTAATACTCTATTTACCATACATAGATATTAAAAAATCGTTAAAAGATTGCTATCTCATCTTCTACTCATTCTTGATAGAAAATTGTGTGCAGTTAAACATATCATCTTGAAAAGTCCCTGTTGACAGGTACAAACATGTTTTATAACAAACAGAATTTGAGTTAAAAAGGTATCCTGAAGAAATGCAAGCTATAATTTTGTCTGAAATATTGATGAACATTTGAAGAAAAAAAAAATATTATCATAACAATAATACATCACATTCTCTTAAGTTACGTATAACGTTCTGAACATAAACTTCGTACTTAGAAATTCGTCAATTGGAATTCGACCTCTTGTACTGCTTTTCGATTTCGATTATGCTTTATTTTTGTTATTGACATTATCACCATTGAGATTTTTTTGCTCATATGTTGTATAAATAGTAGAGATATTTACAAAGAATGACAAGATGTGGTGGCGATTATGTTCGCGATGCATATCATTTGAAAGTTCTAATTTTATGTTACGTTACAAAATTATAGATAGAAAGAAAAGAAAAGAAAACATGTAGACTTGGTTCATAATAACTATTTCTCATATCTAGACTTGGTTCATATTAACTATTAACTTAACTCATTGATTCGCGCCTTCAGACATATACTTAACAAAGATAGGAGAAATCTATGTAAGGAACTAAACTGACACATGATGAACTATGGTATACGTCGATATAGTCATTTATTTCATTGCCAGAAAGTTCGTTGTGTACTTACTTCTTCTGTTATCATTGGTGATTTTTCTAAGAACATTTACTTCTACTTTTACATCTTGGGCGTTAATCATATTTTGAAAACTTTATTGCGTAGGTATAGTAACCAGTAACCTCCTTAAAGAGATAAAACATTATTGCGTCAATGGATGTACAATTACTTGTACTTTTGTAAAAATGGATGTACTTTTATAAAAATATTATTCGTGTAAAGAACAGTTGTAGACATGTTTAAAATAACATCATGGATTCCACTTGAAATTATTTGTAACATTATCAAAATGGTATAGATGTACTGGATGGTGACTTTGACAGAATAAAAATAACAAGAACTGTTATATTGTTCTGCATATTGTCAAAAAAATTATTATTATAGAGGTATATTGAACCTATTATCTTTTTGGATAATTTAAAATTCACACAGCTCATGTGACTCATTGTCTCAAGGAAATTTTTCCTATATTCAGAATATCAACGTGATTCACAATACACAAGTAAAAATTTATGATATGAGCTGGTAATCTTCTATGCCTGATCAAAAGAATACAAAAACTACATCCACCGTATTAAAGCATGCTGCTTCTCCATTAAATAAGTGACCAGCTGCTTCGACACTGTTCACCCCTGGCGAGTCTCTTGCTTTTACTTGCCTGATGTTTTTATTTCCTTCTTGTTTTTAACCTTCGTGATTAAGCCTCCAGGGGAGAATTGAAGGCTAGGTAGTGCAAAGGACTTGAGGAATTACAGTTACTGTAATATGATTCTATACACGCACTAATCTTTTTCTTTACAGTCTTCAGAGTATAACAATCGTCACAATCAATCGACGTAAAAAGTAAAAATGGAAAGGTTTCTCAGGAATGTGGTTAAAATAGGATTGAGTGCTAATTTTGATCCAAGCTACACAACTGAAAATGTTGCTCAAACCATTATCATCTTACGATGCGAGGTTGGCTATCGAAACATAGTAATGTACATGGACACGGTTAACTAGTTTGTAAATATTATGAAGTGTGCAGAAATTGTTTTACTTTGTCTTAAGATCAAAATTATGTTAGAAAAGTAATGTTGAAATTTCGCCTTCGTGTTTATGGTGTTCCTGTTTTATTATAATGAAGATTCTTGCCATTTCATTTACATATATTAATTTAAAAAAAAAAAAAGGAATCAGTATGCGCGTCCATGTGTGAATAAGCCATAAATTTCCTTACCAAACCTAGAAATCGAGAAAATTTTTTAAGTTAACAGAAAAAAGGAAGAAAAGCTTTCATACCGTGCTGTTGTGCGGTCATTAACGAACCTTTCAATCTTGAAATTGAAAATTTTTGGACCATAAAAAAGCTGTAAATTTGATTTAGTTTGAGTGGGAACTCTGTAGGAGTCATAGACAACTCAATCTAATAGACCACATACCATTTCCTATATTTTTCCCCTTTATTTTTGTCCTCGTGTATAGAAGTATGAGCAAGTTTAGATTTTTATGTACCTGTCGATTTTTTTAAATGCTTCTAAATAACAATGTATTCTCATTGGTTATCAACTTCTTCATGTATAAAAGCAACTCGCCAACTAATGTGATATATCTTGTAATATTACATCATAAGATTTATTTAATTAATACTTCGCTAAACTTATGATCCTTGCATGTGGACATTTGATATTTATTGTTTTCGCTTTTATCATTTTGCAGAACTTAGATTGACAGCACTATACCGCGAACTGCTCCGGTATCTGAATCTCAAGAGTTGGCAGTTCATTAATTACAAAATCATTCAAGATCACTTTGTACTATCTCCTTGTGGTCTCCTTAACCAGACCACGCTATCAAATCTCTGCTCGCAAACAAGCAGAATGTGAGGAACTCTGTTTTAGGTAATGATATTAAGATGTCAGTATTAAGATACAATGTTCTGATAAATGACTGGTGCAAGCTGATTATTTATTTCATTCTTTATTTTATTTCATTGTATTTTTGAACTTACATCAGTATTTGTATGTAGCATGGAGATACCTTATCGACACCCATTCACTGTTTTTTCTCCACAATCAAACACTCCGATATAGGACATCCTTCATCATTACACTATATAAAACATATTTGTAGGTATTCTTCCTTATACAGTCTTACTTTCATATTAAAGAAATAGTCGTATAGTGCTGCCATTGAGTGTTACTCACACAGAACAGGGGAAATCAACTTTCCAATCGCATAGTTAATGCGTTGAAGAAAAGAAGGAAATTAGTTTTTTCAAATGTGGGCATATAGGAGAAAGCAATTTTATGAGCGCATTGAGGCTCCTTCTGACAATAATATTGTTTTCTGAACTTCAGTTTTACTGTTTCTGTACAGTGCTTAAACATAGTTTCTAACGAAGTACAAACAGATGAGTTGAGTCAAGAGTGGAAATTGTTTTCCTTCCTTGTTCTTTCTTAAGTGACACTGGCGAAGAAATAAAGAAATAAAAAGAATAATAAAAAAAAAAAAAACTACTTTTCTAGTTGAAGTACCAATATTTCAAACTTTAGTTCCGAATTGAGATCAAGAGTATCTACAATTCTGATTCTTCTTAGTGTAAAATTATTCTGTAAACCTCGAAAACTGCTAGATGGTTTCCGTAGAATAGTTGTACCTTTTGGTATACAGTATAAATCCGGTTTTATACTTTTCAAGGGACTTAACAGAAAAAGAGTAATTGGTGGGAAAGCTTTTCAAGCTATATATAATTAACAGTATATAGATTTACAGAGATTATTTGCGATTAGTTTAAATATCTAGCAGTTAAGAACAACATTAAAATAAACCATTTTCAGAATATATTTTGTACATCTAACTGTTAGTTATTTCTGTCTGGCTATGTATTATCCAATTTGCATAGCATTGGAAGGTATTCATGTAATACTATTAGTACTTTTGAAGTTCAATATACAGTTAACTTTTTCCTGTATCCCAAGTTCTTTTTTAAATTTAATTAAAGATCTCTCCTCTACATTCGTTGGTTTACAAGATGTGAATGACGAAAAATTAAATTTTTCCGTAACGTAGCGGGGAGTGGAATATATTGTGAACGTAGAGAAACTGAAGAGGCCGACAAAAATGGTGAGAAAACGTGAATTCTGAAAACTGGTATGTATCTTAATAATTACTAGGATAAATATTAGATACATACTTGCAGATTATTCTATGAATTAATAAATAAACAGAATCGATCAAATTCAAAATTACTTTAACCTGCTACCATAAATCATGATTATAACCATGGCCATCTTGAGTATGTGACACGTTTGCTGTAGCAACACTATTCTGCGTACGAGTTGCAGGGGGAAAAGATCCTTATGCTAGCACTTACAAGTAGCATGTTTATCTGTTTATTTCTTTATTATTTATTTATTTGTGTGTGTGTATATATATATATATATATATATTTTTTCAGTTACAGGGTTTCTAGCAGTTATGCCTGGATACCTTAGTAAATTAAGTACGTGTCATCGCTAAGATAAATAGGATGTGTAACTTCCAGTTTCCCCAAATACAATAATCGAAGAATTCAATAGATTATGCTTAACGTGTGACTCACCGTAAGTTTGCAACAATAATTGCTTCTTGTTTAAGTAAGAGTAGAATGCAAGGCCTAAATACGAGTATAAAGAAGTTGATGTAAACACAGATCAGTAATGTAGAATTTGTACGTGAAAGTGATTGTATTTTGTCTTACTGTACATAAAGACATACGAGACGTGGTCAAAAGATACGATGAATAATTTTACCATATTAGAAACAAAGTAATAAGCTTACATGAAATTTGAATTAATCTCCTTCAAAGCACTGTCCTTGGCTAGCAATGCACTTATCCCAACGTTGAATCCAAGACTGGAAGCATTCCTGGAAGGCTTTTGGAAGGGCGTTCAGCTGCTCTGTCGTAACCCTCTTGATGTCAGGAATGGTGTCAAAACGTTTTCCTTTAAGCACAGTTTTAATTTTGGGGAAAAGGCAGAACTAGCATGGTACTATATCCGGAGAGTACTGTAGATGTGGACAAATACCAATATTTTTATCGGTCAAAAACTCTTGTTCGTCAGTCAAAAGTCGGAGAACGAATTTCGCACCCACTCTTCTCATTGGCAAATCGGTGGTTAAAATGCTAAAATTGTGAGATGCTAAGTTCTTCGGTAAGCTCTTAAATAGTTATTCGCCTGTTTGAACGAACAATTTTTTGCCACTTTATGCACGTTTTCTTTTTTGTGGTTAATTGACGTCCCGAACATTGCTTGTTCTCTACCGATTCATTTCCGCTTTTAAATCGTTCATACCACTTGTAAACAGTCTTCAGAGTTACAGCATTATCAGCATACACCAATTCAATATTTCGTAAGTTTCTTGGCACTTATCTGCAACTTGAAACAGAACTTAATATTCCGCGTAGTTCGAAATCCATGATGCGCGACAGATAGGGTAAACACGACCTCCCTCTAGCGACTCTGGACGCGGACTGACAAGTCAGAACGTGTTTCATCTTGACGCTGGCTGTTTCAACGGATCAGCTATCGAACAAATTACATCAAATGAGTGTAGCGTCAGCAGTTGTTGCTTAAAAGAAAAACAAAATCGTATTTTTGATCACACATTGTACCTGAGAGACGTTTTGATCCCTGCATTCAAAATTCAAAATTGTGAGATTGTAGATGTTCGTTTTCTTTGGATTTTGTTCGTTTGTTGCGCACTGAATAAACTTTTTTTTTTTTTTTTTTTTATTGTCGTATTTTCAGTAATAATTCTATTTTATGTATTTATTATCTACACTGTACTAATAGTTTACAGTTCCACGTTAATTGAGGGTCCAATATCTTATGTTAGTGGTTTGGTCTATGTAATTCTGTTAATCGTGAATTACATTTAACAGGCTTCGAGCCGTATGCTTTAGCTTGAATTAATGAGGAATGTGTTCCGGGAAGATCATTGGGCTATATCTGTGTTCCACGTTCTGAGTAGTGAATGAAGTGAGGAAATACATTGACCGTTGTTATATGCACTACAAGACAAGCCCATTTCTTTCGTCGTAAGGTAGTTCACAATGTAATTTTACAATTCAGGCACTAAAGAAAACTAAACATAATAGATTTATTTTATTTTTACCCGATTATTTGTCATAGATTTTCTTTCATTTATTTATTTATTTAGGAAGTATCGTAGTAGAATTGAGGAGTTTGATGTAATAAGGGCGTAAGCCCTACGCTTAAAAGGTTACACCCTTTTTGCATCAAATGCATGAGTGGATTTTATCATGCTTGTTAAGCCTCGTGTCAAAATTTCAACTCGATATCGGAATAAAATGCTGCATATTACATTGTTTTATGTAAGAAAAATTCCACTTAAATTTTCAACATCATTTTCTCCAAATGCATATTTCAGACTTACGCCCTTATTGCATCAAACTCCCAATTAATATTTAACTATTTTCGAGGTTTATTTTTAAAAATAGGTAAATTGAAGTATTAGGTTCACCATGCTTAAAACTAGCCGTTTATGCAAGATGTACATCACTAACAATTAAAGGACTAAGGAGGGAAACGAAAGTTGGCTTCTGACAGGTTGACAGAACACGTAGTATATTGGAAGCGCTGTTGTCAAACGCTCTGCAACTAACTTAGAATGTTTTACTCATAATTAGAATAATACAAAAGGAATATCTGATTTCCAAATAATAACTATAATAGACCTTGGAATATTAATATTCTACAAGAAGATTAAAGAAGAGTTAACACAATTTTCTAAACGTATGCATCTTCAATATTTCTCTTCATCTAATGCAGAGTCTTCATAATCTTCTAATACTGAATCGAATCGCAGTTGGATTCGAACACTGTGTTAAAAAGAAGGTACTTTTTAACCTATTAAAATATACTTTAATTGAACTTCTGCCTTTATAACTTAACAAGGATATTTTTCAAACACATCTACAAATTATAGTAAGTTACTGCTTCTGTGTACTTCGAATACAAATTCTCGTGTAAGAGTCAAGTAAAAGACTTTTTCTCTGAGTGTAATTGGAAAACGCATGCAGAACAGAAAATTAAAACTGCAAATGATTTACTAAACTTTGTTTCATGCTAACTTAAAAAAAAAAAAAAAAAAAAAAAACCTTTTATTTAAACAGCATTAAACAGAATACGTGAGTTAAATAAAGTGTAAAAATGTTTGTGAAGCCGAAGCTGTCTTTTACTGTCTAGAAATCGAAGGCAACATAATTGGTTCCCGAAATAAAACTAGGAATATAATAATACCAGTGTGATTCCCAAGACACACACTATATAAGTATTAATTATTCTTAATATAATTGCTGTATGATCGTTGAGTGATAACTATTTGTTTTGCCTAACCCGTGTATAAGTTTCTTTTTTTTTCTTGTGATATTTTTGCATACTAGAATGTTAGTTTCTCGATATTTTAGAAATGGTTTTCATTGTTTCCAAACCTTTTTCTGTAGGCGAGTTGCAGTACAAAAAATTGTCACATTCCTTGTAAGCAGCAGAGAATGAAGAAATTTATTGTTATGTATGATGTGCACAAGCCTGGAAGAGAGAATGGAGTCAGTTGGATATCAATCTGTGGTGCTTGTGATCAGTTGTGAGCATCCATTTTGATATCTTGGTGTTGTTCATTGAAATCAACGAACTTACGCAAGCTGGAAGTGTGAACGAGTTCGCAAGTGCGACCAAATAGAACATTCACGAAATTGAGAACATGATAAAAATTCTATTTTTGAAACAAAATATACTAATTGGTAACTTTAAATTTACTTAACATGTATGATAGACAAAGCACTTCATATTTACTTAAATCAGTACTTATGGAATTTCTTGAAAAGTTTCCACGTATTGTTAACGTTTATTCAGGTTCACATGAAACTTGTCAGGTATAATGTAAGCCTGCCATTTGGTCAGTAGAAATCAAAACACGTATTTATTGGTAAAAAAAATCGTCGGAACTCTTGCAATACCAGTTATTTTTCCTTCTTTTATAAAGGCTTTATTTGAACAACTTGTTGAATTTATTGCCCGTTTGTTGCAATACGTTCATGGTGTGTGGTATTTTGTATTCCTTTTACATGTAGGCTGATAACTAGTCAAGTATTTCTTTTTATGAATGATCATTAAAATTGAGAAAAACAGGTTTATAATTATTAGAAAGTATCTGGGTATGTTCTAAGTTAAGAGCTAAGATGTAAGTTCCATATTAGCGGCACAAATCTGAGATGACATACATCATTCTCTGTAGTGTATAAACTTGTTAAACTGCATTTAGGTAAATGTAAATAATTAGTAGTTTATTATCGAAAATTAGGATTTATTCCTGCCTATAAAGGTAATCAAGAAAGTTCTGTACCTTTTTCACCTACCACCTTCGAACATCGATATGTCATCTAAGACGTACCTGGACGATCAAAAATAGTCCCCATCAGCATCAACAACCCTCTGTCAACGTTCTGGAAGGTCATGGATTCCATCGTAATAGAACTTGGTGGGCCGTAAAACAAAGGAGGTATCAAGTGCATTTTGCACCTCTACTAGGAATTTGAACTGGCGTCCTCTAAAGTGATTGTCCAAGGAATGGAACAGGTGATAATCGGATGGTGTAATGTGCGGAGAGTATGGCGGAAGCAATGGTGTTTCCCATCCAAGGTGTAGAATGGTGTCCCGGGTCATCCTAGCCATGTGGGGCTTAGCCTTGTCCTGTAACAGGAGGTCCCCTTTGCGATTCAGAAGTGCTGACTCCAAAGTTTTAAGTTTTTCTTCAACACTGCTCAACTGCTGACAGTACACAGTTGCGTTGATGCTCTGACCAGGTGGTAGCAGTTCCAGATGCTCGATGCCGCGAGCAGTCCACCAAACACACAAGGAAGACCTTTTAGTGCTGTGCTGGTTTCGGCTATTTTGAAACCAGTTAATGGGATAGTAACGAATAATAACGGCGCCGTGGAGCTTCGTACAAGACCCACTTCTCATCACATATCAACACCGTGTTCAGAAATGGCTCCTCCCTCAGACGAGACAGCAAAAATACGCAGGTATCTGCTCGCGTTGCCTTCTGGCTCGGAGTCAAATTATGTGGGACCCATCGACTCAGTTCGTAGTGCTTTCCAAGTTGTAGGTGCTGCCGAATGGTTTCTCCGCTTATACTGAATTGTAGTCCCAGTTCCTCACATATCTGGCCACTGTTCGCCTGAATTGCTGCCTGAAGATCTTCATTTTGTACATGTGGTGGTCTTCCCGCACGTGGTGCGTCTTCGGGTATTTCGTCACCGTCTTTAAACTTGTTAAAGCACCACTGCGCTTTCTACGTAGTCACGATACCCTCACCAAAGGCGTGGCATATTTTCCGCCGCGCTGCAGCGGCATTTGACCCCAGTTTGAACTCGTACAGCATACATGCTCTTGTGACATTCTGTCCCATGTTCACTCTGTCGTTACGCAAGTTCACGGTGTAACTGAACTGCCACAATCACATAGTATGTTGGATATACCCATACCAAGGACTAACCTTTGCCTTATCTCCATTCGCATTCAACTTACGCTGTGAGGGCCAATTGAACGCAGATCTCCACAAAAAGTGACAGATCTTTGTTGGTTACCTTTATAATATTAGTGAATACATTTACGTTTAGGTGTGTATGTTACACTTTGGATTTGGTTAGTATTTCTAATATGTTTTGATTGGGAATAGCTTCAAACGTCACCATATTCTTTGATACCAATGAGTCATGCCGAACATCTCATTTCCAGAATTCAATATATTACCAAAATCTATTGAATGTTTAGAAATGTATGTATAATCTGCACACTCTTCGAAGAAAGAATGGAGCTAGTTGAAAATCAATTCGTAGTGCTTTTAACCAATTATTAGCATCTGTTTTGATATCTTACTGTAGTCCATTGATATCATCGGTCTTAGACAAGCTGGTTTGGAAGTGCATTATATGATTCATGTAATATGTTCTTCTTTCTGGTTAGATCATTGGTTCATATCAGACAGGACATCATCATCAGTGGAAAGTTACTTACATTTTTTAACGTACGTTGTAGTATTGCGAATCCTTTACGTATAGAAACGTCAAAGGTCTGATCATATACAAGTAATGAGAACAATGTTATAATTCCTATCTGGTTTTATGCATAAAAACATCAGTTACATTCCCTGAATTTAATGGCTTCCCATCTCTGTATCTTTTTTACCACACGTGTGGAAGGCGTCATAACCGTCAGCACGTCAATCTTTGTCAATGTACCGCAGCGATCACCATGTTGTATGTGTGATGTCTTTCCTTGTGGTGTTTTCCGCAAAGTGGTCACTTTTGACGAAGAGGTCGCCACGAAGTCCCTGAAAACATTGTTGTGAACTGCACCCACTTGCCACTTCAATCTCGATCCACGCACGTCGTTCGTTTTTCCGAAACATATTGTTATGGCGCATCAAATTGCCTTCTCTAGAACATTTGTTTTGACTGAATAACACACAGTCGTTATCTCTCGTCATACTTGATCGTCTCACATTCCCTTATCACCTGCGGAACTCCTGTAGTGCTGAGACACATCCTTCTGACGTGTGAACAGTGTTGCCATTACTTTTCTATCTAAGCTCTGTATTTGGGAAAGTATATAACTTTTTTTTTTTAATTTTATCTTTTTCATCAAGTAAATATGAAATTGTGCAGGTCTCATACACTATAAATTTCTTCACAGACAAGGATTAGAGAAACGAACATATAAAATACGAATCATTTGATATAAATTTAATTTAAGAGTATTAGAAGAATTATGTCAGTATATCTCTGAAATGACCACTTCCTTCGAGGTTGAGATGATATATTGTTGTTTTTCTGATATTGCTTAGTTTTCGTGTGTATCAATGAAAAGTTCAGTTGTGAAACTACAATCACCTTAAATACAAATTATTTTAACGCGTAATAACTGAAATCATCAATTTTAAATGTAATTGAATTAATTCATAAATTGAAGGAAATGTTTGTATTATGGGTAAGTTTATTAGATATTGTAGTATCTACATCTTTATTCCTTATTACATAAGTTGCATGCTTTTGGTGTTGGTAACTTTGAACAGCGATCACCATGTTATCAACAGTATACGCAACAGTATGAACAACATTGCGTACAATTGTTTGCTTAGGTTGAAGAAAAGAATTATGACACCATAAATTTATCTGTGAAATAAGGTATATTTACCATACATGTTTTATAAGGACTTCGGATTTTTCTTTTCTACGTTAAAATACATGGCTCAATCTCTGAGGTTATTGACAAAGGAATATTTAGGGCTCGCATACTCATTTTTGGTGAGATGTCGTATTGTAATTTCAGTATTTTTGATTTTTATGTGTTGTGTAGAATTGAAGAATCGGATCGTGATAAACAAAATATTGTAGTATTTATGGTTTAGTTTCATTACTTTTTTTCTTCCATCTTCTGTCTTAAGTTTCAGAATAGAAAACAGGCGTTTCAGTAAAATCCATATAATCTTGTACCCAGGTATGTAAGAATTCTGAATATGTAAGATTTTCTCAGGAAATCTTTTTTTTTCTTTCTTTCTTTCTTGGAATATTGAGCTATAACACATGGCGAAATAAAATTCCACTATATCTGTTTTTCTGGCTCCTTCCTTCTTACGATAGATATTTTGCTCATGTTCATTTTTGTTTTATACTTCAAAGATAATATACAGTATCTACAAATTATTAAACATATAGGGTGTTTCAAGGGAAAAGGGCAATACTGTGAGAAACGGTAGTATGACTAATTCTAAACAGATAACTTCATATGGGCATTGGTCCTATACTCAACGGTTTGAGAGCTATTGGTTGTGAACCACTTTTTACCTTAGGCTGCTTATTTCTCAGTCTGTCGTCACTCTACAGCGGTGAGACATAACGCACTTAAAATTTGATGGGATGACTTTTCCAACGGTATGCAACTTGTTGCAGGTAGTGTGTTTGAGAGGGAAGTTATAGAGTACACGTAACATTAATTTAAGATTTGTTTAAGGGAACTGTATGGTAACGTTGATTTCCAATTTCCTTCAATAACTTCCCTTCCAAAATTAACTGCAGAGTGAGCAATAAGCAGCATAAGGTCAGAAATAGTTCACAATCTGTAACTCTGAAGCCATTGAGAATAGGGCTCATATTCAATTAACTTTTTTGCTTAGAATCACCCATGTTGACATTTTCCAAAGTATTCCTCTTTCTCCCTGAAACACCATATATACAAGCTGCTTTTCCACGTATTTTATCGCTTTGTTGAAATTCGTATTTTACCAATATCGAAATGTTATTTTTGTTCATTCTGTACGTGATCAGAAAGACTAAATCATACCTATTCTACGTTTCTTCGTCATAATTTAAGTGCTTTATTAGTGTTTCATAAATATTTAGAAAGTATTTATTTCACATCGCTTATGCTTAAATATTACCAATATGACTAATTTATTTTAGTTTTTAATTTTAACTGGATCTTAAGTTCTTTATTGTAATCCTTGTGCAAGAGTTTATAATCAATTCGAACATTTCATCATTTCCTCAAGCTGAGTATATTTGGAGGATGTTATTAAAAATTTGCGAAGCAAAAATATAATCTGTATCATTTACTAATTTACTCTAAGTTTACTCTAAGTTATCTATACCCTATCAGATATTTAGCGAGAAACTTCTAGTTGCCAATGAAGTATGCTCAAAAGCATTCGACGAAAGAAAGCATTGAATTACGATAAATTTAAATAAGAAAATAAATTTAGCCCAAGATAAGAAAATCTGAGTCGTATTAAATTGTTTGCCATTTAAAAGTTTCATCTACAATATTCGTGTTCAGTTTTGGTGGTACTAATCGCCTTTTCACGTACATATCTTAGTAGTGCCTCAAGTGCTTCTTCTTTGCACGAGTAGAACATTGTTTATGCAAAGACTTGAAAATAAACAAGTCAATTAGATAAATAGCGAAAGCCAAAGTCAGCTGCCATGCACGGGAACAATAAGATTTATGCAATTTGAAAATAAAGAAATAAGTGAAATAACTAAGAGCAACGTCAAAGAAGTTGTCCCTGTCGATTTCAGGACCAGCTGATATACCCCTTCTTGCGTAAGCTGAGGTTTAAGTGTAGTTAAGGAAGACCAATACCTGGGCCGATGCCGTCTGTGTCCATTTATGTGTTTGGCTTCGTGGGTAACTTCTTTGGCATGGGCTGCCTTTATGCTTCCACTGCATTGATTGGGCTTTGGTCTCTGGCTCATGGTAGTGTAGCCAAGTCTTTTCGCCAGTAATGAGTTTGGACATAAAGCCTTCTGGATCCTGTCTGTAGTGCTCCATAAGATAACTTCTCACGTCCTTGCGTTGTTGTCTTTGTGTTGCACTAGCTAAAAGGAAGGGAAACTTATCTCAGTAATACAATACATATTGACAAAAGTCACGTATCTAATGTCACAAACTCAGTAGACGTCCAACAAACAGGCTGAAGCACCCAGTCATTCATGAAACAGTGCGTTGTTGAACAAGGTCGTATGAAAGTGTACAATGAAGAACACACAGTTACGATTTATCTTTCTTTACAAATTAAAACGGGCATTGTGCCAAAAAGAGAATAATACAGTTGTTTTGATATGCTGCCTGTATTCTTGCCCTGTCTGCCACATGCACCGGCCGTAAATGCACGAGGCTTTGTCCTCTCGGGTCCCTCAACCAGAGATGGCAGAACACACAAGAAAAGTGTCGCACTAGCTAAAAGGAAGGACAGAAATATATAACAATGGGCGTCTCTGGCTGGGGGACAGTGGGACGTGTCCTCCTTAATATTGTGTATAGCAGATGAAAATGATCACAAACTATTTAGATCTATATGGAAGAAGTAATGAAATATGCAGCACAAATTAAAAGTACATGTGCTGTTAAGTATTAAGTTTGTGTGACTGAAATGTCTGTGTGATGTGTGCCGCTTTCAAAGAAGAAAATAGAACTACAATTCCTGATTTGTTGAAGTAGTCTCGGCTGCAGCCACACACTTTTATCGGCTCAACCAAATGACTCTATTCCATGATCAAAGAAACCTGGAGAAGTTGATGGCGAATTGAGAAGGGAAATCGACAAACTCAAGGAAATGCACAGTAAACTTAAAGGTGGCGAGTGGAATTAAAACTGATAGAGAAATATGACAAATGAATATAGAGATTAATTCCATACAAATCGAAAGATAGCACGGGAAATATTATTATAACAGTGTAGAAATTAAAGTTCTAAAGGTGGAAATGAGGCTTCAATGAGCGAATTGCAGCTTGATGAAGATGGAAATAATACATTAAGAAACTATGCCAGCAAAACTAAACTGTGTATTTTAGGCATTGCAACGAACAATGAAGTAAACGAGAATTGCAAATGAACTACAATGCTGAGGACAAGTTCCAACACACACAGCGAGATGAAGAACAAAAAGTAAATAATATATCACCTATTGAGTTTATTAAGAATACAGAAAAAAGGGAGAAATAAATATTCGGAATATGTTATCAAATGCAGAGACTCGTCATCATAAGACCTTTTAGATAGGGTTTAAATTTTATTAACAAGAAAATGAAATATGTGAGAACTAACAATTACACTGGCGAAAATCAGAAAATCGAGTACGAATTCATAGGCTTGGTCAGGCCCATGCTGGCTTACCGGGACGTGTCCCGGTGCGCCCTCCGAAACATCACAGTATAAATAAAGGTACAAGTTTTCAGTAATAAATTCTAACAGTTTTATTGGTAAAGAACCCGTGAAAGGTGCGCCCTTTACATTAGACGCCTTTGCGAAACCTCATCAAAGATGAACGATTTTATTCACTCCTCTGTATACCACAGTCCTGTACAATAAATACATGTAGTTACTGTTGGTAAAAAACCCGTGAAAGGTACAGTGCGCCCTTTACATAAGGCGCCCTACGAAACATCACATTATAGATACGTGGTTTTAGTTATCCTGTATACTAGATTTGTATAATAAATTCAAATACTGACTGTTAATAAAGAACCTGTGAAGGATACAAGGTGCCCTTTACGTAAGATGCCCTGCGAAATATCACATTATATATATATTTTAGATTTTATTCTTCTGTATTTCAGTTTTGTAGTATTATAAATTCGTACAGTTGCTATTGGCAGAGAACAGGTAAAGAGTATAATCACTTACAAAAATATTATAAAGTTATGTAGCTATAAAACGAAACAATGTGATACATCAAGAATAGTTCGGATAGTCAAACGTACGATGCATTGATGAAATACTACATTGACATTAGTCTCTAATTTACGATTTTTACGGCATCGAAACTTTCACAGTCTTAATACGCATCCATATATCCGAGCACATTGATTGTTCCTGTGTGTTTTAAAGCAGTATTCGGATAATCACTATCTATTGTATTTCTAAAATACAGCTATATTAATTTGTGAAATGTGTTCTTCCTGTCACCACAACATGGCGCGTCCTCAGGTTGTGGATCGAGGAGAAGACCTCTAGGTATAGAGGTTAGCTGCAAATATACTGAATAAGCAATCACGAACAGACGACAAGGGGTGATCCTCCAGCTTGGGGATTTGATGTGGGGCTAACAACCTCATACTGTAAAAGAAGGCTTGTTCAGATATATTCGCAGAATCCTCGGATTAGAACTGATAACTTGGCACGAACTCAGCAAAGTAAAATCGACATGAGATTTGGAACATGGGATATAAGAAGTCTTTTTTGGGCAGGCGCGTTAAAATTTGTAACGAATGAGTTTAGAAATAGAGGATGGGCTACCAACTACGAACAGGGCTTTCCGTTCACAAACGAATAATATCAGCAATTACATGGGTTGAATTTGTTAATGATAGATTTTCTTTTACTTCTCTTAAGGATCGGTAATGTAATATTATTGTTTTAAATGCACATGCCCCAACAGAAAATAAGGATGACGATTTAAAAAAAGACAGTTTTTACGAAAGAATAGAACGCGTATTTTTTCGATCATCTCCCGCATTACCATATGAAAATTCTGTTAGGCGGTTCCAATGCGCAGGTAGAACGAGAGGTTATTTTCAAACAGATCATAGGAAATAAATCTCTACATAAGGAAGGTTGTGACAACAGCATTAGACTCGTGAACTTTGCAACATCCAGAAACCTTATCGTGAAGATTACAAAATTCCCACATCGTGACTTTCATAAATATACTTGGATTTCATCAGATGAAAGAACACATAAACAAACTGATCACGTTTAAGTAGTCAGAAGAAAACAGTCTAGCACAACTGATGTTCGGTTGTTCAGAGGAGCTGATTGTGATACTGATTACCAAATGGTAGCAGCGATAATAAGAGAGAGACTATCGTTGAATAAAGGAAATATTCAATATCTGAAAACTGAGAGGTTTAATTTAAAGATATTAGAGGAGAGTCAGATGAGAGGGAACCTAGATTGAAGTGTCGAATAGATTCCCGGTTTTAGAAGGTTCGGAGTGCACTTGTGTTCAAGATACTTGGTTGAAATTAGAGATAACATTGAAATTTCAGCAAAAGAAATATTGGGGCACGCAGAAATACGTAGGAACAAATCACGGTTCAAGCAGGAACGCACTAAAGTAGTAGAGAAGAGAAAATAGAAAAAAACGGCTTTGGCTACAAAATCCGAGCCAAATAACTACATAAAATTTCATTGTCATCTGGCGGAAAACTTCCAAAACTTTTAGAACAAAGAAAAGCAATTCTTGAAAGCTAAAATTAAGAAACTTGAAGATAATAGTAAGAACAAAAACATTCGGGACATGTATAAATGCATCAACGAACTTAAGAAAGGCTATCAACTTCGTGCTTATATATTAAAGAAAGCCAACGGAACAGTTCTCATTGATCACAATAGCATCTTAAATAGATGGAAGGATTTCTTTGACGATTTGCTTAACACGCAACCAAAAACTAATGTTCGTGGAGAAAGTGAAATGCACACAGCATAACCGTATATTCCAAAACCTAACCAGACGGAAATAGAAATCGCTATTAAAAAATTAAAGAAACACACATCTCCAGGTGTAAACGAAATTCTGCCTGACTTAATCTTCGCTGGAAGGGAAAAATTGTAGAGGAAGATACACAAACTCATTCTCCTTATCTGGAACAAGGAGGAATTACCACAAAAATGAAAATAATCAATCATTGTTCCAGTTCAGAAGAAAAGCAACAAAACTGATCGTAACAACTACTGAGGCATTTCTCTTCTATCAACATCCAATAAATCATCTTAAACATTCTATTAGCAAGATTGACTCTATACGCAGATGAAATTATTGGAGATTATCAGTGCGGATTTAGGTAAAATCGATCAACTATCGACCAGATATTTACCATTCGACTAATACTTGAAAAGAAATGGGAATACAATATCTTCGCACATCAGTTATTGACTTTAGACTCGGATAGGAGGGAAACATTTACAACATGTTTACAGAATTTTGGATACCGAAAAAGGTAGGTTAATTAAGATATGTTTAAATGAATCCCAAAGTAAGATTCGAGTAGAAAAATTCTTGTTCACGAGCTTCCTCGTTGAGAATGGCCTGAAACAAGGAGATGCGTTATCGCCATTATTATTTAACTTTGTTCTGGAGAACACTGTATGGAAAGTCAGACAGCAATCAGGTCTTAGAACTGAATTGTATTTACCAAGTTAGGGCGTATGCTGATGGTGTAAATTTAATAGGGGATGAGAACAATAGAAAGGAATGCAGAAATCTTAATTAACGCTTGTAGAGATATGGGCTTAGAAGTAAATGCAGAGAAAACTAAATACATGAAAATTTGTCGGGATCGTAATACTGCATTACATGGATGCGTTAAAATACCAAATAATATTTGCTTTCGACAAAGTGGATACTTTCAAATATCGGATCACTATTAACAGACCAAAACCATAATGACTACGAAATTTGATATCAATTGAAAGCAGGGATTTCGAATTATTATTCAGTTAAAAATCTTTTGTTGTCGCGAATTCTGTTACAGCTTAAAATATAAAACGATAATCATACCTGTTGCGCTGTATGGTTGCGAAACATGGTCACTGCCTCTGAGGGAAAATCGCAGACTGAAAGTATTTGAAAACAAGATTCTTGGACAAATATTCGGACTCCAAGAGGAACGAGAATGGGGAATGGAGGAAACTTCATAACGAGGAAGTGTATAATCTATACGTTCACTAAACATTGTTAGGGTCATCAAGTCTAGGAGGCTTAGGTGGGCAGGTCATATAGCTAGAATGGAAGAAATTAGAAACGTTTTCAAAGTTCTAACTGGAAATCCAAATAGGAAAACGACCATTAGGAAGACTGGGCAAAGATGTGAGAACAATATTAAAATGTTTCTCGCAGAGATTGGAATATAAAGTAGAAACTGGGTCCAGTTGGCTAAGAACACAAATCAATGAAGAGCTTTTGTAAACGCGGCACTGAACCTCCTGTGTCCATAGACCATAGAGCTATATTAAGTTGTTGATATATTTGGCTTCTTTTTATGTGACAGAAATGTTATCACAGGAACCAAAAAGTTTTTCTCTAGTAAAGAGGATTTCGAGTCGAGGTTTCCATAAATTAGCTATTTACGTTAATACTGAACAAATTTGGTGGTGATTTTGATATATATCCTCGCTATATATTTTGATATACAAGCTCCCCGCCGTACGAGGGGGGTACTTTAAGACAAAATTTTCCTACTCCATATACGATACGAACATGAAATTATAAATGAAGCATCAAACAGGTTCACTACATTACAGGTACATAAACAAAATAGCACACAAAAGGTCAATAAAACAAAAAAGAGTCTTGGGCCCGTTTCAGTAAAAAATATATACTATTAGGGGCCCTAGAAATAATATTTATTCGTATGGATTTGAGATTTGTCAATATTGTCCCTTTAATTAATTTGTCATGTATGGAACGGGCCCAGGGGCGTAACTAACGGCCCCGCATACCTTGCTGTGTGGAAGGGCCTACAGGCTCCGGGGGTTCCATAGAGAGTAAGAGGAAGATGGATACAGGGGGCCCAAATACGCGTATTAATGCTTGCCCCCCCAACAGAAAAAAATCTAAGCTACGGCGCTGCAACATGATCCTCATTGAATGTCCTACACATATTATACAGTGTGTTTAAAACACACACAGTACTCGCCTTAATAGGACATGTAACTAAGCAGTAGGGTGGAGCGAAAAGATCAAATTTTCGAATATTGAATTCTAATAGGAGTTTGACATCATAAATTTTCCAGGCAGAGAAGGGTACATTAGAGCAAATTTGCTCTCAAGACTCACAATGCCAAAATTTGATTAAAAAATCTGAATTTAAGACATCCTTGACTATTCTGATTTTCACGAAGCTTTGCACTCCTTGTAAACAATGCAGACTGCAGTGCACAACTGTTGCCAACTAATTAAACAAAAAAATGTTATATGTAATTTTGTGCTAAGAAATGAATAAACAAACTGAAGGGGAAAAAACAATGAGATTAAAAATGAAATGGCATGGGCTTGTGATAGGAGAATCAGGAACCATTTTCTCTCGTTTGCAGTGGCGTACGCACTGCTCTCCTGGATCTTTAAACTACTATGTAAACGCAGACACGCAACAGGAGGAAGAAGGGCAGAACGTTGAATTTCTTCTACCAGTGTAAATTACAACTAAAACTTACTACCCCCACTCCTAACGTTTCCTCTAGCTGAGAATCTACCGGTACCTAAAATGTTAGGATTCAGAGCCACTATTACATGATGACTTAGTGTTCCTACTAGCAGATCTATGGTTGGATGGATGGATTAAAGTTTATAGTCCCCTTCAACAACAAGGTTCTATAAGATTTGGACCTACAGCCGAACGAGTGATCCGAATTACATGAACATCCTCCGGAAATCGAACGCGGGTCTCCCGCCCGACGACGAGTACGCGGATGATATAGCCACAAAGGAGTTAATTATCAGAACTAGAAACATGTGCAGTTGTACTCACGACTTCTATTCAAAATTGAGCTTTTGGAGGGCCGCAGTGGCTCAGTGGTAGAGCGTTCACCTCTGGCACATGGGGTTCCTGGTTCGACTCCAGTTCGCGCCAAGTGAACCTTGTGGTAGACAAACACCGTATGCGTGGGTTTCCTCTGGGTCCTTCAGTTTCCTCCCACTTTCTTCATTCCAACATTTCATTCATGTTTTCATCATCACCGTCTCCTTTAGTCTAGCCTGCATAATCGTGGGACGTAAAACTCGAAAAATGTCATTTCATTTCATTTCAAAATTGAGCTCCTTGTACGTTTCCATTATAGGCGAGCGAGTGTTTGGAACAAGCAATTGTTCATTCTGCAAGAACTTGAAAACTACTCAGTTTACTTATTTATTAAATAGATAATTTATTATTTTATTTCCTTTGTTATATGTAATAAAATACTTATAAAATATATTTTGAATCCTCGTGACTTATCCTTTCATTTGATATCTAGCAGAAAAGTTACGCCATAAACTAATATCAGTCATGAGAGTATGAAGACTCTATCGACATCTTATTCAACAAAATCAAAGAAACTTTTTAGATTCTACGTAGGAATAAAGACATTATTTAACATGCACATAATACCTCCTCTTAATTTCACTGCAGCCAGAAAAAAAATAAGACTCAAAAGTTATGAACATTCCTATCCAATATTATAAAAAATCTTAAATGTTGAAGATTCCTTATTACATTATTTCATTTCTGGCACCGAATATTCGTTTTTTGCATCTTTTAAATGGTTATTTATTCTGATCGCATTTTAAAAAGGCGATATACAAATTATAACTAAAAAAATTAGCCTCATATTAGTTCGTAGTGAATCACTAAAACAGGTTTTATCCTCTTTAACTTCTCTCTATCCCCCTCACGCTTTCTCTCTCTCTCTCTCTCTCTTTTTTTTTTTTTTTTTTTTTTCCTAATTGACTCATCTCTAATGAAAGGTCAAATAAAGATCTGAAATACTATAAGGAACTTATTATCTTCAATAAGAACAGCGAGTTCACTTGATTTCTCTTTTTCATTTTCTTAGCCCATTTTCATGAAATGACACAACTGTTTGACAACCATTCTTTGTGAAAAACTAAAAAATAACTACGAGTTAGCAATATTGAAAATGAGACTAATAACAGCTTATTCTTCCATGAGCAAATAGTACACAACAAATGCAATGTATTATGGTAATTAATGTATTGTTAACGCACAGTAAGAACATTTAGGTTTCGACTCAAAGTATGTATCTATATGGGATCGAAATCTTGAACCAAAATCGAATTTGTAAGGGAAAACTGTTACAACAAATGACAAAACACAAGAAGTGCGCGCCACAATTTAAAGATGTCGCCCAAGGAAGCCAGTAGGTTACCTGCTGCTCCGAGTGGGAGATCTTAAGTTGACAAAACCAGAGCACCACACAATATGACGTCACTAAATGTGATAGTATGTTGAGCAGTGTTTGCAACTGATTTGGTGTCAACTTATTAATTTTATACTAGAGTAACAGACCGGTAAAGAAAATATGTTTAAAAATGATTATCTGTTAATGAAGTAATATACTAAAAGAGAGATTTGTATGAAAACATAGCATTTCCACGCGCGATATTTGATGATGTGCTCCGCGAAATATTTGTTGCCACAAAAAATTTGGAGATATACAATATATAATTGACATAAAAGTTAATGACAGGTCTACATCATATTAATATGTGACAGGCCCTTATCCATGGGGTCTAGGGGGGCGGGCCCCTCTAAATTTTTACGGTACTGGTCCCCTAAAATTTTCACAGTACGCTTGCAAATGAACTATAAGAGGGTGCAAAATTTCGAAGTCAGACGTACTCGCCAATCCAAAAATAATGGTCGCCAGTATTTCTCACGTACAAATTGAGATGTCCCCTCTCCAAACGCCCTTTGGTTTGACAAAGAAAGACTTCACATTACGTGTTTTCTCTCATTCGGTGACAATTATTTTCTTACAAAACAGAAAATACGCTGCCCTGTGAGTTCAGGCAGAAACCATTCCTACTGAATACTGGTCGCCAGCTCTAAATTTCTAGTCGAAAATTTGTACACTGAGCTATAATATGATGATTAACTATAATACGTTTGGATCGGGACTCCCTCCCAAACTTCTACTTGGCTTCCCCTAGATTTTTGGGCTGGCTACCAGCCTAGTATGTGATAAGTGACAGGGCCGTAACTTGAGGAGAGAGAGGGCAAATGCTTCCCCAAGGAAGCTCCCCGCCGTTCGAGGGGACCCATTTTAAGACAACATTTTCTTACTCCGTATACGATACGAACATGTAATTATAAATGAAGCATCGAATATGTCCACTATTTCACATAAACAAAACAACACATAAAAGGTAAATAAAACAAAAATGAGTCGTGAGCCCATTTCAATAAAAAAGTTTCTATTAGGGGCTCTATAAGTAATGTTTATTCGTATGGCTTTGATATTTGTCAATATTGCCTCCTTAATTCATTTGTCATGTATGGAACGGGATCAAATGTGTAATTAACGACCCGGGCCCATAAAGAGTAAGAGAAGATGGAAAGAGGGAGCCCAAGATTAGAAAAACAACTTCTTTCTAGGAGCACCAAATACGGGTATTAATGCCTACCCCCTCCCAAGAAAACAATCTAAGTTACGGCGCTGGATAAATGGATGAAGGTGTAGAATACATAAACATAAAAACAATAATTTATGATTAAAATGAATGACTGCGTGTAAAAGAGGACTGTACTACTAATTTTTAAAAATTATATGTTTACTGTACTTCGAAAACGATGGTGCTGTCCTATTTTATGAGTTTGAATTTGCAAAATTTACGAAAGAAGCATGTAATATATTTCTCGGGTTCTGTAGAATTACGGGGGACCAAAACTACGTAAACACACAATGTTTATAGGTGGAATGAGTTCATGTTGCGGAAAGATAATTGATATTGATATGTGAGTAATTTGTGAACTGAGTAGACTGGAAATGCCGTGTGCTGAATGGAAAATTTTGCAATTACTATTTGCTAGTAATTAGAATGGACAAATATAACGTGCATTGCGGTTTTCTAACCCGACTTCACTTGCTAGCGCTCGCTCGTCAATATTTATTTATTTATTTATTGATACAAGTCGTGGCCATTACCGGCATCTATGGCCTTAAGCACGTCAGGTTGGAGGGATGACATCCTAAGCGAGCACACAATCACGGTACGGGGGAGGGATACAAGGAACAGATAAGGAAAGAAGCGGCCTGAGGCCTGTAAATTAGATACCATCCCGGCATTTACCTGGTGTGAATGAGGAAATCCTAGGAAAAACCTCATTTAGGATAGCTAGCCTGAAAAAGCTGTTACACCTTTTCGACCGACTGACCCTACCGGAAATCGAGCCCAGGACCAAAGGCGAGAGCATTAGCAACTACTCATGCTCAGCAATACTGTCTGAAACTCTTTAGTTAGTGGTGTGTTTGGCTTTAGGTAAATTAACCTAAAAAACATTTAAGAAAACAGCAATGATTTACATCAAAAAATGCTTTCTCCCAGTAATCCGACATATGGCTAGTTTTCAAAGCACATACTGAGAAAATGAAATTGTAGGTAGCGTACTCAAAACGGTAGGTTACATGCGTAATTCCTGTAGTTTTTGGACTTAACGTACAACAGACGTATAACTGAAAACGCATGTTTTATAATACTTTCCGTATAAGTGTTACATCTATACGTACTTTCAGGATCTCACAGGATCTCACAGTAGGCGGTCAGGATCTCACATATAAATGGACGTATATAACGTATAGCTGAAGAATGTAACATAGGTATATGGATGTGATATACGGAAAACTGTTAGATGTCAAACATCCTGCAACGGCATGATGTAACATCTAAGGGCAGTGCGTATGTAGCATATGCTCCATACTTATTTCTGTAGTAAGTAAGAGGATTTTGCATATTTGTACAATATACCGTTGTCCGGAGAACGGATTTTTCTTAGTGTGCAGTTCATAAGCAAGGGCGCCCATGTTGTGGTTTCCAAGGGGGCAAGTATAAGCGACGTTTCAAATATAGTTTCAAATTTTGCTGTAAGTAATGTAAAAATTCTATTGGGTTTTCAGTATTCCCAAGTACAATTTCCTCTGAGAGGGCGAGCGCCCCACCTTGCCCCCCTTGATGGGCGCCCTTGTTCATAAGCAATGCAGTTATGTGGGTGCTCAACCTGTGGGTTCAGTATTTCTTGATAAATTCATTAAATGTTGTGCGTGTAATCCACAACACACACAGATATAGGCGGGAATTCATTTCACTTAAGGACCTCCCCATTTTAAGGCAGTAATAAATGCGAAAATTATCGATAAGTGATTCGCCTACTTTGAGTTTGCGAATAGTTCGTACTATGTGCGACTTTAATCATGCGGCGTCTGGGGTATGGTCGACGTCGATAAGCTAATAAAACGAAATACTTCAAAAGTTGAGCCAGTGGGTGGGTAAACGTAAACCTCGTGTAGCTTAGGTATAGGCTGCATAATTACTTTATTACATCAGTGTTAATGTGCATCCTTAAATTGGGATAGAACAGTTTCCGCACTTCAGATCAATAATACGTGGGCAAATTCATATTAGTTTGAAACCCACATTTCTCGATGCAAATAGTGTCATCACGCTTTCTAGACTGTATATGTGTTGGCACATGCCAGTGATCCACCAGGAACAGGTAAAATTCAGGGGCGCTACAAGGGATAATTGTTCAAAAATTACATTAAAAAAATATGGGTGCACACTTAGTAGTAGTAATAGTAGTAATGATAGTATAGTAGTAGTAAGGCAGTAGTAGTAGAGTAGTAGCCAGGACCGCAACCAGAGGGAGGCCAGGCCTCTCTAAACTTTTTGTGACTCCTCCAGACTTCAATTCAAAATTTTATTATTAATACAAAAAACGCAATTTAGATATTTATAAGATAATTTTAAAGACTTGGCCCCCCGTAACATATTCACGGTCCTTCCAAACCTTTGTAGCTGGTTTCGGCCCTGGTAGTAGCAATGATAGTATAATAATAGGCTAGTAGCACTAGTAGTAGTAGTATAGTAAGGCAGTAATTGTAGTAGTAATAATAATAGTATACTAGTAGTAGTAGAGGAACAGTAGTTCGGGTTAGGTTAGGGTAGGTTCAGGCTAGGGATGGCCACAAAGTTCCGGTTCCGGCGGAACCGGTTCCGCGAGGAACCGGTTCTCGGAGATCCGGTTTTCAGAACCGGTTCTGGAACCGGTTCCGGACCTGGATCCGAAAACCCGGTTCCAGAACCGGATCTTAGGAACCGGTTCCAGACCTGGATCCGAAAACCCGGTTCCAGAACCAGATCTTAAGAACCGGTTCCAGATCTGGATCTGAAAACCCGGTTCCAGAACCGGATTTTAGGAACCGGTTCCAGATCTGGATCTGAAAACCCGGTTCCAGAACCGGATCTTAGGGACCGGTTCCAGACCTGGATCCGAAAGCCTCCAAAGACCCGTAAAGGAGGCACAAAGTTCACCTTCAAAAATAATGCAAAGAGGACCATGCGCTTGTGCCTTCCCCGCCCAGACCCGCTTGTGCTCCCAGAAAAAAAAATTTGGTCCACCAGTGGGTGTTTAGCCAAATGAGTTGGCCAGTTTGCCTGTTTAGCCAATGAGTTTGCCAGTTACCCAGTTTATTTAGCCAAATGAGACAAGCTGCCGCCGTCTGGGAGCCTGCCTGTCGCTTCCACCATTTCATCTAGCATACTGTTCACAGCTTGCCAGCAGCTCACGTTTAGGTAGGGATGGTAACAAAGTTTCGGTTCCAGCGGAACCGGTTCCGCGAGGAACCGGTTCTGTTTTCAGAACCGGTTCCAGACCTGGATCCGAAGAACCGGTTCTAGACCTGGATCCGAAGAACCGGTTCCAGACCTGGATCCGAAGAACCGGTTCCAGACCTGGATCCGAAAAACCGGTTCCGGAACCGGATCTTCTAGAACCGGGTCCGTTCAGACCCGAAAACCGGTTCCACCAAGAACCGGTTCTAGCCATCCCTAGTTCAGGCAGCGAAATAGTCATATTTTAAGTCTTTTGTACATTAGTTTGCAGCCCTGGAATAACGCCCTTATGGAGAGTTTCATAGAATTAAAGCAACATCTTGTTGCTGTATCTATGTTCACAGATGACTTACATATTCTGCGCCTTCATAAATAAATTCCCTAAACATTTCTCTTTTGTTCTGAATTAACACCTTTTACCTGTAAATTGTAATTTTAAAAATGTCCACGTATTCTTAATCCCGTTTCTGCCACTCCAAAACACTTACTAAACCTACAAGAGTTCATTTGGTGCTAAAATAAATTGATATATCATGAATGTCAGTACACTTAAAAAATAGAACATAACTGAGGAAACCTGAAATTTCAATCTTGATACACGTATCAGTGCGCAGCACGAAATGAGATTAAAAAAAAAAAATCCCGGCGTTCTTCCCGCCTTTGATGGGACAAGGCGCAATTATTTACGCATTATTCAGTGCATTGTTTGTGTATAATCTTGTTCGTTTGTTGAATGTAAAACGCAACTCACACAACCGTTGTAACAACATAATGTGTTTTTTTATTGTCCACCAGTACACGAACAAATTCCAGATATGTCTTAAATTATAATCCACCTTGGCATATTATCTCAGCAGTAATACTGTCAACAGAGCTGCCTTGCTTATGGATACACTGAGCATTAAGTGCTCCAGGGTAGTGACGACATTAAGTGACGTCATGTCCTGTTGCTGTGGTTATGTCAACTTAAGAACTCCCGCTCCGAGTTATTCTGTTAAACATAAACAAGGCAAACACGTAAGTGCAGAAGAAAAGCAAATACTTTATCAAACGATATCAACGTTGTTCAATTCACTTGAAGAAAATTAAGACCTATAATAGCTAATTTCTCTCATGTTCTCATGGAATATTTATTTACTTACTTTGTAGTACTAAAGTTAGTATGTGTACATTCGCATGCTAAGAAAGCATATCAATAAATTGAACTAAAGGGGGGAAAATACCATCTGTTTTTCATGGATATGCTTAATGATTTAGGTAATAGATGAAAAAGAAATAATCTCCCATAATGATAAATATGCTTGCTGTTACATACCAGCGCCATCTCTTTATCGTTCAGTTGATAATTTGACACAACTCATTGTAATTTCATCTATAATTACAGTTTGGAGAAAAATAACAATGTTCAGTTGCTCTTAAAGGAGGGGGGATTATATAGTATTGGGTATTTTGCCCTATATCACGGCAATGGTGTGAGATTGAGACGAGTAATGTACATCGCAGTAGCAGGAATACATGCACGTGCTGCAGCAGAAATATTGCGGGAAACAGACGAAACAATTTCCTCTTCACCAATCAGCAAATAGTCGTGTGCGCAATGATACAACATCAAGTTACGCGTTTTGATTTTGAAAGGTGCAAAGGACTGTGAAAAACGCTTTAAATCAACATAATTTAGCACACCCTAATTGGTCGGAGAGTTGACTAGGATGTGGGTGGAACTAGAATTGCAGCCACCTCCTCATGATGAGTTCTGGGCCATTTAAAAAAAAATGTTGACAAATGGGCGAAGAGCTGCAAAATTCTTATGAAAATAAAATTATAAAATCACTCACATTAACGAATTAATAACAAGCATGCCCTCACATAACTAAAATAAAAGTACTTAGACGCTATAGAAATAATAAAAAAAGTAATCTGCATATTTCTTGCGTAAAGGTAAATTTTCGTTTTTTTTTTTTTTTTTTTTGTCATACTTTTAAAATTTTAGGGCGTTTACGCGAACTGAAGATCCAAAGTGTGATTATTTTTTGTTATTGTACCATTGATTAGCAAGCAAATACGCAACTTTTGAGTCCTTTTAGAGTTTTGTACTCAAAAATTTGATTTTTTTCGCATAAAGGTAACTTTTGGGGCTTTCTGTCAATTTTTTCAAACTTTAGGGCGTTGCGCGAACTGCAGATCCAAAGTGTGATTTTTTTTCATTATTTTTCCATTGATTAGCATGCGAATACGCAACTTTTGAGCCCTTTTAGAATTCGATACTCAAAATTTGATTCTTTTCGCTCCACCCTACTAAGCAACCACGCAAGAAACCAGAAAGATGCTGCATGTCTGCGCGATTGTCGTTGCCCATCTAGCGGTATATGGACGCGTGTTATGTGCTGAAGATGTGTCGACATAAGATCGATTATGTAATTGACAACACCTCGAAGGTACTACGTACTAATGCTATTCCCTTGAATGAAGGCGAATATATAGCTTATTTTAACGTCCCTTCCCTTACGAAGTACCAGAAAGTCGTGTGTGTGTCCTATATGAGAAATGTGAACACGCTATATTTTCCTAATCACCTACAAGTTCATATACGAGCATGTCATAAAGGTACGACGTCACTGTGTCTAAGATAGAAATTACTCTCATCACTGAATACCATCAACCTCTATTTCCCTTGTCACTGCATTCTATCAATATTGCCGAAAACATTTTTGATGATGAGCAGGCGTCAACAATAATTGTGCAAAAAAACTCGGGATAGTTTATCGATCATCAACGATCGATTGTTTAGTGTTCCTGCACTCACATCTTAATCATGGTAGTTCTGATTGCACTAGCGGTCACCGTCCTGTCAGGGCGGCGCAAATGATCCTTCTTTCCAAGAGCTTTTCGGTACGTCGCGGCAGTGGCAGATCCAGAAATTGTTTTGAGGTGGGTTGGAACAAAATAATTTAGAAAAACAGTGGAATTCATTTTTGCTCTTCAAATTTGATAGAGTAATATCAGTGGCGGCTAATGTTAGTGTTGCAGCGTTGCGCAACGACCAAAGTATTTCAAGAAAAAAATATTATCAATAGTAGTAAAGAACAGAAAAAATATTTTTAATACTCGCATATATACACTTTAAATAACACATCTTTTACTTCTGTAACTGTCCATCCCGTTAATCCGTTGTAAAAAGCGAAAAATAATCCGTCAGAGAGTCTCTAATTTATATTGAGTTGCAGCGAGCATACAACGGCCAGATTCCTTCAGCGCGGCAACTGGACAAATGTTAAGTCTCCTTTCTCCTATCTCAGAAGTTAAAGGGACTGGTCGTTGCAGTGCTTCTGCAACACAGCACGGTTTCCAGTGAACGAGGTTTTTCGCGCTAAATAAGATTTCTGAATTTACTTTCGCTAGCAATTAACAAATGGAATTTGTTTTTAGGCATTCATATTTTAAAATTACGGGTCCATACTGAAGCAAATCAATATAATGACAATTAAAAAAAGTGATTGCAAAATTACAAAATAAGAAAGAAAATATCTAGTAGAGGAGAAAACAAATGAAAGTAGATCCGCATTTACAAGTTAATTCTTAGCTTATATTGATAATGAAGGCTTCTTCTACAGTAATTTGTGAATCAAATATTAATAAGTCAGTATGTAAAATCGTCCCCCCTCCTCTGTGGATAGTATTTTAGTATACACATATTTCTTTTATGAAATAAGTATATTTTATACTTCTGATAATTTCCACATAAAACAGTATGATGGGGAACGGCACATTGAATTTGAGACTAGTTAGCAATGCTCAGGGGCGTAGCCACGAGGGGGGTCCACCGGATCCGGACCTCCCAAAAATTTCGAAACTTGACTAACATTTGTAGATTTTCTTAACGAACTATACTTGTTTAACAGAGAAACGATTGATGTAGGCTAAATATTTTATTTTACGCCTCATCATGTACTCTTCTTTTCTTACAAAAATAATCGTTCTATCATTTTTCCTAAAAATATAGGTGACAGTAAGTAAAAACTACTTATCGTCTTTTCGGGTGTGGTATAAGACAGGTTCCATATTATATAGACGTATTGTACTTCCCTCAAATACTTTGGACCCCTCCCAGTTAACATTTCTGGGTGTAGAACTGGCAGTGCTGTTTGTTTTGATGGTCTTTGATTTTTGGCTTCTGTTACATGTTGATCCTTCATCTGGCGTATTTCGAGGTTTCCTTTCCAGAACATATCACGATTTGGAATGTATTTTTTTTTCTTTTACGCACATGTGTGTGGGTTGATGTATGAATATGTGATATGACATTGGGAATTCATATACCAGTACCTCTTTTGTATCAGCTGGTTTGGTTTTTAATTATTAGGTTTAATTTTATTGTGTGCGCTTTAATTCTGCAAATAACCTACAAATTCTGAATGAATTGTATACCATGACTTTTGTAAATAACTTACAAAAAACATTGACCAGCTTTCAACTGAGAAAAAATTTGCAGACAAAACAAGCAAGGAGCAATTCAGGAGAGTGTTCGAAAAAAATCCAGTTTAAATTTACAGGATATCTTATGGCAGTAGTGTTGTTTGGACCAGATACATTTCCTCAATTTATTTTAAATTTTAATGGATAAACTGTGAATAAAGTATGTTCAATGTACTTTTTTTTAATAACTAATCTCTGCTACGAACTCTCTTCAGTCAACGCTGAAGAGGAATTCGGATCACTGTCAGGGACTGAGTTTGCTAGAATGAATCGTTCGCAATAATGTAGAAAAAATATTTAGTGAATCTACAAAGCTTCTGAAATTAATATTAACTGCACCTATAGTGTCAGCAAAAGACGAAAAGTTTTTTTTCCACATGAGAAAGAATTGACACTTTCAAGGAATTGAATGTCCCAAGAAAGGTTATCACCATTGGTTATGCTTTCCATCGAAAAAACGTGACAATAAGAATACCAGGTTCAACCAGCATGTATTAGACAAATTTGCTCCAATCAAAGAGAGGATAATGAACTTACTAATTAATTAAGGTGATTAATCGGATAAATGTTCTGCATTTTTTATTTTTTAAAAACAGAATTTTATTTAATTTAACATGCATTTGCATCTAAAGTTATGCTGATTAGTCAATGAGTCAACTTTATATCTTCTGTCTCTTATCGTTCGTACTGCAACACCCGAAACCACAATCCACCGGCCGCCACTGAGTAATATACACTTGCATATAGTTAAAAATAGGTTAGTTAATGGAACCAAAGAAGTGGCGTTACCCGATATTCTACCTAATTTATTTAAAAGGTTTATTTTATTAAAATTATTACATTGTTCAATGTATCTCATTGTAATTTTTTTCTGTGTTCTTAATAAGCTAGGATTTTAAAAAATCTTCGGAAGATACATGAAATATTTTGTAACAAATACATATCACAAACTTCACGACAAAACAGAAGTAAAAAATACAAAATTAATATATCTTTGCTTCAATCATACAGAAATTGCAATCTTCTGGAATGCAATTGGGGTTGTGTGTTTACAACTTAGTTCGCGATTTGGCTGTTAAGGCCATCGACTCTCGTCATTGAAAAGACGAGCAGTTAATATCTAAAGCCAAACACAAGAGGAAGCCCGAATCATCCATTTCCATAATTCAGATGAAAACTTATTTATTACTACAGCAAAATTCTCAGCATTTTTAGTGTGAATGACTTAAAATTCCTCTTGCTCCAAAATTTTGGGTGGGGCTTCAGCCCAAAAGCCCCCTTTAAATCCGCTATTGCGTCGCGGGAGTATTGCGGCTGTGTGAACCCTCCGTTTCCCATCGTGTATAGTACCGATGAATTACTGAAATGTCATGACCCGCGTTAGTGGCAGTTCAACTCAATAACCACCGGTCCTCTCACATTCTCAATATACGGCTACACCTACACTCGAAGACAGCTGTACAATAGGCGTTCGCTGGCGTCGTCCTGGAATTGGAGACATACGTGTACAATGTGATCATGCTTATCTATGATCTCGTTGTCCGAATATTGCTACCACATGCACTCTATACATGGTGTTTCAAAACAACACTGACAATGTTTGGTAGGTGTTTCCTGACATCAAGATAAGACAAAAACTACTAAGTTTACTAATGAAAATTGCTATTACGCTGCCTGCACAGAAAACAATTCTGTTACTGCAAAATAGCACACGCCCATATCGCTCAGGAGTAGTGATTTCAGGGAGTGGCTCATGGAAAATTTGATCCCAGAGATACGAAATTTCCAAGGCTTATCTCCGATCATGCTCAACGCGAATTTCCATCAATTTTGCAGCACTGTCTTTACCCATCGTATATTGTGAGTCTCTTAGGAGGAAATTTCATAAAATCACGCTGGTCAAGAAGTCTATAACAAAAAAGAATCAAAATGGAGTGTTCTACTTCACCTTCCCAAGTAACCAAAATGGTCGGCAAAACGTTGATTTATGGTTTTCACTTTTTTTTTTTGCATAAAATAACTTTGGGACACAAAACATTCTCTGATAGTAAAAATCGTTAATTTTAACGAACGGATTTTAGTTTTAATTAAACTATAATCTATGGTTGCTAATTTCGTTAAATTCAACCAACCAATATTCACCGTATGACCAACGATTATTTTTAGTAGTTAAAAATTGTCATCTTGGTTCCTTTTCAGCTGAAAATTGGTTGGTTGAAAACAACTGTGGCGAATCAGCCATCATCAATGTCGGAGAACCGCTGAAAAACAACGATCACAACTAAAAGCCAACCGTTGGCCAACACTCACTTTGGTTTATAGTCCAGATATAACGCTATCCGATTACCGTTTGTCTCGAACCTTATAGTTGTTTGTAGATTCGTACCACTTCCGAGCATGCGAGTTCTTTAACACGGTATTGAACAGTATTTGACATCCAAGCCTTCGCGCAATTTCAACGTGCTATCGAACTAGATGATTTTCATATGGGAAAATGTAATAGTGACTATATTGCTAGTGTTCTACGTGTGGCGTGATTTAAAAGTGTGCCTATGCACTCTCGAAAGTAACCAAATACTTATTTCGCGTAAAATTGCATAACGTCGCCAGTTGGTGTGGTTGGAATAAGCCAAAGTCGTGCAACCAATTTGTACCCATTAGTCGCTCGGCTACTATTATTTGCCGTGTAACGGAAGTGAGTTGATTTTGAGTTTGTCACGTTCAGCAGCGAGGCTATATGAAACGTGGATCTACTGATTAACGTGGAATCCAAACCACATGAGCTCCCGACGTGAATCGAACCGGGTCTTCCATGCCAATGTAACGGAAGTCGAATGTACCAATTGCATGCCATTTACTTTTAATGTGACTGCCGGCTGATGTGTTTATTCTTCTCATCGAAAGCATAGATTTATGGAAAATATTGAGTTACTCTTTAGGATACGCATTTCAATGAAAGTGTAATAAAAATCCACAAGATATCCTATTTTGACAAATTTGAAACACTCTATCCCTTAGAAAAATACTTTAATCAAATTGATAACAATCCAGCTTGAGGTATAAGTGTTTTCTAAAAGCAATTTCAAATGAGTCATTCATGTTCTCAACCCCAAAAACTATGGATTCGACACCAATCTCACATCATCATTCTTCACTTATACTATTGATGTGCGTGAACTTGAACAGTATCGTGAGTATCATTATTCATCTCAGAGATCCAGAAAACTATCGATTCGACACTAATCTTAGTAATTTTCCCTTCTTACCTCCTTACCGATGGGACTAAACTTGGACTTAAAGGGCATGCGAGTATCACTATTCGTCTCAGCGACCACGAAAATTGTGGATTCGAAACGAATATATACAGTTTTGGATTATTTTTATGCCACCTCTTCCCATCCTCCCTCCAAGAGTCCTAGCCCCTCAATATTCATGTGCAGATTGTAAATTTATGTCTAAGTTTGGTTTAAATTGCTACAGGCGTTCGTGAGTTTTGCTGCAATATATGTATATACATACATACACACACTCATGTCTATCTATCTATCTATCTATCTATCTATCTATCTATTTATCTATATCTATCTATATATATATATATATATATATATATATATATATATATATATATATATATATATATATATATGCGGAACCAGGATAGGATCAAGGGAGGGGCTAAACCATATTTTGCCGTTTTATCCAGTGTATACCTCAGCGTCAAGGGGGGCTATAGCTCCTATAGCCGTCCTTCGATCCGCCACTGTATATATATATATATACAGGCATGATCCCGGATAGCAAAAATGGCTTGCAAAAAACTTGCAGCAGATTTGCAATTCAAGTCTGGCAAAGTTGCAGCAGACTTGTGATGCAAGTCTGCAAGTTAGATGCAAGTTTAATGCAAACTTCCTAGTTGACGCTCTTCGAACTTGCAGCACGCCTACATTGCAAGTGTATGGTAAGTTTGCAAAGCAAGTTTCTGGAAGGGATTTACTTGCACAGCAAGCCTACTGCAAGTTTCCACTTGCACTGCAAGTACACAGCAAGTAGGCAGCAAGTTAGTGCAGGTTGACGCAAGTCTCTGCAAGCATATTACTTGCACTGCAAGTGCACAGCAAGTTGGCAGCAAGTTTGTGTAGGTTGAAAGCAAGTCTGTGCAAGGATACCATTTGCACTGCAAGTCTCCAGCAAGTTTGTAGTAAGTCTTTTGCGAGTATATACTTACATTGCAAGTCTACAGCAGGTTTTCAGCAAATGAGTGTAGTAAGTCTTCTGCGGGTACATTTACTGAATTTACCGTATACTGTATACGAACATACACACAGTATATTTTTCTCAACAACTTTGTCAAACAATACACGTTTAACATATAAATTATCTCTACATACTGGAAACTTACGTAATTGTCTTAATTATCCACTTGTTTTAATGCTTCATTCACTTCGCACCTACTACAAATGGCGACCTGGCGGAGAGATTTCTAAGATTAGACTTTTGTGCCACCTGTTGGTAGAAATTAGAAGTGACACACTTGCTACAAAGTTGCAGCAAGTCTCCGAGGCAAGTAAAATCTAGTAAGTGAAAACCAAATTACGACATTTGCGAGTAACTCTTTCAAAAAGCCTGCAGCAGGTGTACAGTGCACGGAAAGTCTAGCATGTTAAAATCAAATATAGTGAAAGACTTGCTGCAAACCAACATGCTATTAGGGATATATACCTAGTATATTGCAACGCTTCCCGCTTCGCCTGTGAAAAAACTACTTAGAATAACGCCGAATAACACCTGCGGAGTTGCATCTGTCCGAAGGAGTTGCATCTGTTCGGTGTTGCAGGCATGTCCATCTTGACTAAACTTGGGCTTAAACTCATCGGGTCTGTCCCCGGTGATGTTAGCGATCCTGAAATGTACACAAGCCAACAAATTTAAACCTTTTGTGTCACATACACGAAAGTAGGTTACTTGAACTAAATCTACCCTTCTGAAGAGGAAACTGACAATAAAAAGTTCGTAACACGTAAGGTTTTTGTGTGACAGAAGTGAGTTGAAATTCGGCGGAAAATTATAAATTAATTTTGTTACCAATATTATTTAACTACAGAATCTTATTTGGAAATGCATTCATATTGCATATAAGACAATATAGAATGTAATAAGATAGAGACGCGTTTGCAGAATGTTAAAGTTTGAATGTAAATCAATAAATATCTCCATTTTCGACAGTTAGTTAAACTGGTTTAACGTACTAAATAGAAATTCAAATAATAATCTAAATTATAATTTTGATCAATATTTCAATTTCAGTTAGTCCATTAAGCCACGTTATTTTAAGTAATATTTTTACAATAAAAGGTCTCAGAATTAATGTTCTCATGTGTCTGTGTTAATACTAAACTAAAATGTGCAGCTAATATACAAAGCATTGTAAACTTAATAAATGTTTTTAAAATTTGTTTTCTCTATACTGTAATGCGTTTCATTTTCTCTACCAGAAGTAGTCATCCATCATGTGATCCTATCTACCTAGATAGCTGTTATCTTTTCTGTATATTATGATGAATTTACCATCATTTCTGTATACGAAAGATTCTAACTTTTCAGTTAAAGTCTAGTTGCGAATGTACGAATTGAATTTTCAGTCGAACTGTCCATGGCTCTAAATTTGTCGTTCGACCCTTTTTATATGTAGAAATAGTAAGCAGTACTTTGTGTGAATTTACTAATTGAACGTATGTAACATTATTATGTTGTGATGTGTAAGTATTCTCAAAGGCTAGTCTTTCACAGTTAAGTGTGACTCGTTCGTCCTACTGCTCTAGAAGCTAAGCAAACAACAAATTATTCCTGTAATCCTAACAATATAGAAATAATCTTCGAATCTCCACCAATTTTCCAGCAGTTATTGTAATACACAGACATTATGTTTGCATTATATCTGCGGAATATGACACTGGTATTAGTAGTTTATCTTCCCATTGTATAAAATAGTGCTTTGAAGTTTAGTTTAGAATAATCGTTAAACACCTCTAGTTTTCTTAAGTGTTTTGTTAACCTAATGCCTAGACCAAATTATCTATATTTAAACTAGAGAGGGATTTTTGATAACATAGTAAGCCGAAAATTATTAATGTATGTTTCTTTAAAATAGTGAAATTCTAGTGCTAGAACCCAATAAATCCCATTCCTAGAGTCCTCAGCTTGCTGATGCGAATGAGATTCAGATCTCTCACTAAATTGTCCAGTCAAGAGAGAATAAAACTTCCTATATTAATTTCGTCAAAATGAGTTTGGTGACGTTGCATATATATACATAAAATGAAGACACAACAAAAAGGGATAACAAATACATTCGGTGCGTTTGTCTACGCGTAAACAGTGCTGCTATTTAGCCGGTTCGCTAGAACCGGTTGTTAAAATATTGTGTTTGCAGAACCGTTTATTATACCCAGACAAATACGTGCGCGCGCGCACGCACGCATGATATATCAAGAATGGAACTGTGGTCATATGAGTAAAATGATATGGGTATTTATATCTGAAACACCATTATTTAATTTGAAACATCATTATCAGTAATCGTCAATCCATTGCTAAATGATCTCTCCAATAATTTTTGACAACAATCTATGTTGGATAACACGGTTCCAAGATATTCGCAGTGCTACATAATTTCGTCACATCACCTTGTATTAGGATATTCTGTAGGTTGCTACTAGTCATTTGTGGTATCAAAAAATCTTTTGTCTACCTTGTATGGTTAGTTTCCTAAGGGAATTATATCTATCCATCTATTATTTCTCTCATATATATATATATATATATATATATATATATATATATATATATATATATATATATATATATATATATATTGCGAGCGAGACAGAAAACCGGTTGTAAAAATTAGAATAGCACCATTGCGTGTAAGTCTTCAAATTAGTTAAAGTTTCATCTTTGTTATATTCACATAAGGAACATCAAGTAGTGTTTCCATTTGGGATATTTCAAAACGAAAAAGTTTTCCATTTTTCTTTAATATTCTAATTCATTCGAGGTTTACGGAACTTTCCATATTTTGATGGTAAAACAGTATTTATGTAAGGCAATCTAAAATTCGTGAATACCTTTCTATTGTGTCAGAATAATGAAGAAAGACATTCTTGTTGGGAAATTTCACAAATTTATCTCTATTTCGGATAAACTAACCTCCTTTATGCCTAGATGAAGTAGAAGTTAGTTTACAACTTTTGGGTCAATTGAAATGAATAAAACACGGCACTGTATAATTCATTAAATGACGATAATTCTGATAACAGAGACAGACAATTAAGTGGAAATACCTCCTTTACATAAAATATCCCAGCATCAAATGGATTTTAATAATGTACTATAAAATATAGGTTGTTGGAATCTTTTTCTCTGTGTGTTAGTTTGTAGGATGTAAAACTGATACTTCCGCCTATTTTCAGACATGTCGCAAAAACCCTGTCTAGGCTACGGTTTCGATACTAATCCCGGTCATTTTAGGTATCTTATTTTTCACCACTTCTCCTGCCTATATTGACGGGAACTGAACTTGGATCTAAATAGAATCGGAAGTGTCACTATTTATTTCACGGCCCCGAAAACTATGGATTTGATACTAATACGGATGGTTTAGATTACTTTTACATGTCATCCATTCCGCCCCCTTTAGGGAGAATAGGGGTCTTACCCCCAAAGTACTTTTTTCCAGAAGAGATAAGTTACATTTAGTTGGAATTACTAAAGGAGTTTCAGAGCTATGCTGGAACATACGAGGGTTGGTCAATAATTGTTGTCCTCGTATAGAAATATTGTAGCTGTTTACATTAAAGTTATGAATGAAATGACCCAATATATCATGAGATTAATTACGAACCGTTGTGATTTTAGGTTAAAACTGCTTAAGATATGGAGTCTGAATGTAGTGGAAATGTCGAACTGTCAAAAGTGGAATATGGAGTAGTCAAAGTTCCTAGAAGAGGATGAAAGCGAAGATCTATGAAGAAATGAAAACTTTTTATGATGTGGGCCAGAATTGTCGTGACTGCAGCATTTCAAGGAGGAATTCAAGCAGCACCTCAAACAACCTGTGTCGACAATCATAGTCCGCCGCGACTTCCGACATGGGCATAATACAAGGTTGGGTGGCAGGGGCAAAACCGCTGATACGGAACAATAAGGCTTTAGCACGATGTCAATGGTGTAACGAAGGCACAATATGGACAGCTGCTGACTAGAAACGTGTGATATACACAGATGAGGCATCATTCAAATTACGGGCTGTGTTTATGTATAACGGACGCCCAAAGAAAGGTATGATCCACGGTTTTCAGTGGGTCCTCTACTGACATTACCGGTCTCGTCATTGCCCATGGTTACATAATCATTTAGGGGATCATATAGATTTTATGGCCCAGAAGTATCCGTCAATGGTGCATTATTCCAGGAGATAATGTGCCCAGTCACAAAGTTGAAGTTGTGGTATGGAATGAAGAACGTCGGGGTGAACACCTCCTCTCGCCCGAACCTAAACATAATTTAAAATCTGTGGTCATTCTCCTAAATATTCAATAAAAGAGAATACCGGTTTAAAAAAACTGAAAAAAAGTAGATGGAACATAATCTAATAACAGAATTTAAGTACATACCGGTACATCAGGAATTCGAGCAATTGTTTAGAATAGGCCTTAGATACAGTCCTAACCCCAACAAACCTTCGATGAAATTTATTTCATCCGGAGAGACGGTTGTTGAAATGTTAGATCACAATGAAAAATTAAATGCAATCTTTCACTTTAACGTCCCATGAATATGCTCTTTAGGTCAAGGGAAACGGACGATAAAGCAAGTGAATCATAATGGAGAAATCGGTGCCATGATATTGTGGGAGTATACCGAGAAAACCCACGGACACGATGCCCATTACAAACTTACTTGGCGAGGGATCGAACCCCACGTACCAGAAGTACCTACTTGATTTCTCCATGTGTTTTGCAAGTATTTGCTTTTGAACCTTGATTGCTGTGCTTCATATACCACACGATCTTCAACAATAATAATCTCAAGTATGAATTCTGTGATTCTTGTTTATAGTGGCATATATTCAAAACAATTTCACGCTATCTTTTAGTACTGGATCATACTTGATACTATGCACACCTGAAGATAATAACAGTTCCGAATAAGAACACTTTTATCCAGAAACACCGGCAGGATTTTCCCAAGGCCGGGGAAGGGACAAAAGCCCGACATACATTGATGCGCATAACGCATGATGCAAAACAGTTATTATTCAGGCTTATTGTATATCTTTGTGGACTACATGTGGACTACATTAAATAGGTGTATATTAAATATTCTAGTAGGTGTAACCAAATATAATGTTCCTTCATGTGTGTTTCTGGGTAAAAGCGTTTTGAAACAACCAAACACCTTTCGAAAATGCAGGGTAAAGCGCTTGTCCCCTTGCCTCCACTGCGTATGCTCATAGTCTGATTGTTGACACAGCATACGGGTCTATTTTTTTACTCAATGGTGTCATTCACCCAGTTCGCCCGAACCGGTTATTAAAATTTCTCAGGCTTTTGGAACCGGTTGTTAAAATCGTATCTCAACTTCCATATTGAGAGAGCATGGAACAAACGAATTTCATTTTTCTACATAATCCACTCTACGCTCAATATAAGTTTCCCATTACTTCCAAAGTGTCCCAATGCATCTAAAGATCTTTATTATTATTATTATTATTATTATTATTATTATTATTATTATTATTATTATTATTATTATTATTATTATTATTATTATTATTATTGGATACGCAATCAGTCATACACCATTCGTTGCACCTCTTCATCAGATTGCAACTTCTTTATCTTTACTGCCTTTCACCACTGAGGCGAGATTCGGTACGAAAGGAGGATGAAATGAAGATTTTCAATGATCGCAGCCATTGCACAGGCAGTAGTATGAGGCCGAGTATTGTTATGTTATAGAGGAAATTTGTTTTCAGAAGTCCGTATTATTTCGTATAGTAAGTTTAGGATTTTTTTGGAGATCGGAATACAAGATATTATTGACTATGCGTTCCCTATGCTGTAACGCTCCAAAATGTCACCCTTTTGGTCCCAGAAGGAAGTACTAACTTCCCTGTAGATGGTTGTGTCCGATAATGGATACTGCCATTGCATACTCGCTTTCTTACTTCCGGAATGTAGTAGTGCACCCATCTTTCATACCCAGTAACGAATCTCTTCTAAAAGTCACTACCTTCTCGTTTACGGCGTAGCAAAATCTCGTGACACATCAACACATCGCTGCTTCAGTTCGTCTATCAACTGGCGTGATACCATCCTGGCACACACATTCCGAAATCTGAGTACAGCGTGGATAATATTAGAAATTGAACAGTGACTTATGCCAATGATTGTAGCTACTTCATCCAGTCATTCGGCATTGCTCCTTATCACACTTCCAATTTACATAGAACAAAACGGTAAGCGATAACAAGAAATTATTTGTTGATATAGATTCAGCGTCCCATGCATGGGTTCCATCTCCGCTCCTTATTCTTATGTTGAAACCGCAAGCGGTAAACGTATCACTTACAAATCGGAATTCACGGACAATATTCGTCAGAATATTGGATCAATAAGAGCTAGACATAGATCACTCACTTCTGGTGGGTCAGGTTTTTGGTTGGATCCCAGCTCGCGCCAAGTGAGCTTTGTGGTGAACAAACCATGAGTGGAGTTTCTTCCGGGTCCCTCCCTTTCTTTCATTCAACCATTTCATTCTTTGTCATCATCACCTTCTATCTTTCCTTCGAAGCACAATAATAGGACGTTACAGAAAAAAAACATTCATGTTTCTCGGAATGAATTAAATGGTAGAATGAGAAAGTAGGAGCACAAAGAGAAACTGAGAAAATCCACACACACACATGGTGTGTGTCCACCAAAAAGCTCACCTGGCTAAGCTGGGATCGAACCAGTGACCCCGCATACAAGATGTCAATGCTCTACCACGGAGTCACTGCAGCTTCCGGAGTAGAAAAATAATTTCTACATGAGTGGTTGTGTTTCTCGAGTGAAGCTATAGGGTCTGAATACTTTCTTTTCATTATAGAAAAAAAAATCAAACTTTACGGTTTTATGAATTTTTAAGTACTAACTAGAGAAGGTCACGGGATATTACTCTGACTTCGTTTCGATATTATGCTCAGTCGACGCCTTTTTACATATGAAACAGTTAAGCAACCATAGAAATCCTCGATCGCAAGCGTGTTCGAATTATGAGCGTTAAAAGTTCAAAATTGAACAGATTTTGCAGAAAGATTGAAGAACCATTTCTTGAGATAGACGCTTCAGTTTTGATATCAGGGAGTTCTCCTGGATACCCAACAGAGTAGTAAGTTTAAAACATATGCATTTTTCAAGATAAGGGCAATTATTTGGAATGGTGTGAAGGGTAATGGCGTCTTACACCATGCAAATTGCCTCCCATTTGACATACTGGGCCAACCAGTGGTAAAAGTGGATCTGAAAGGATGAGGGGACGGTAGGTAGCGGCATGATGCCACGCCGTTCCCCTGCCTATCTATACCAGAGATGTGCGTCTACGCGTAAAAAACGATAGTTTACGTTTACTTGTCAACTATGCGTAGACAATGTAAAAAACGTAGACTATGTAGAATATGTCAACAACACGTAATTTAATATGGCATCGTGGACAATAAAGGAGCTTTATTTTGTCGTTACCTTCCGAAATTGCGTACAAAATAAAATGCCTAAACCAGCGAATAGTAACTTTCGAATACTTAGTTTCGTCTTGATGAAGGAAAATGAAAAATATGCATTTTGTAAAATATGCAAAAAAAATTGGCAAATACAGCAGATTCAAGACAAAGCCCACAGGTGAGAATTAGTTTTGTAAATTTCATTATAAAAGCAGTGCTCGAAGTGGAAAATCTAAGGAAGTGGTATGCGCAGAGCAGAGTAAACATACAGATTAGATAATTCCCTCTACTTTTTATATATTAGTCGTTTCCCTAATCTTTCGCTGCTCCGAAGCAAAACAACTGAATGAGGAATTATGAACAAACGAGCAACGAAATTGTTCCTTACATTTGATAGTGGTTGTCTACATAGTCTACACGGGAAAAGGTGTAATGTAGATTACGTATAGATTACAGTAGACAATCGTGTAGACGTAAAATTATAGTTTACGGCACATCACTGATCTATAACCATTATAGTTTTTTCTGAACTGGGGGACGCCTTAACTTTTTTTCGAGGTGGGGGTAGGCGTCCGCGCATTCTCCTTCACTTTTACCCCTGGGGCCAATAGGCTAATAAAATGTATTTGATACTCCTGTTCGACTATATTGTTATTCAAATATTACTATCGGGGGCCGCGGTGGCTCAGTGGCAGAGCGTTCACCTCTGGTGCTTGGGGTCCCGGGTTCGATCCCAGCCCCCGCCAAGTGAACTTTGTGATGGACAAACACCGTGTGCGTGGGTTTTCTCGGGGTTCTCCCACTTTCTTCATTCCACCATTTCATTCATTTCTCATAATCACCGTCTCCTTTAGACTAACCGGCATAACCGTGGGATGTAAAACTCAAAGATTTCATTTCATTTTTCAAATATTACTATCCTGTGTGGCCACCTTCAAATTGAACAATCACATTTGAGAACGGTTTGCCAGGCGTGCAAAATTCAATGAAGAACGACGTGATATTCATAATTAAACTTGTGATGATCTATATTGTTGTTCTTCCCAGGCCCGTATCCCTGGGGGTCGAGGGGGCCGGGCTCCCCCTAAATTTTTACTACTCCTCTAAACTTTTCACGATAAGCTTGCAAATGAACAATAATATGGTGATGAACTATAATATGGTTGGATCGGCCCCCTAACTTCTACCGTTCCCCCGCATTTTTGGACTGACTACTTACTGGCCTGGATCTTCCCCTTCTGTAGCTAGGTCCAAAGAGCTCGAGCAACGCCAGACAGGCTTCCCCTGTCGCGGTACTCCGAATCCTGTCGGCCTATGCTTATGCATCGCAGAATACGGTGTTCTAATACATCGCTAGCCATGTGCTTATTTTTCAGTAATTGGAATGTCAATTATGGGGAAATATTGGTCAAACTCCAGGAAATATTTTAAGATATTCAACGAGAAAATAGACCAAAAAATTTAAAGAAGAAAAAATGGTTAGCGGGAATGTGCGCTCAAAGTTGTGAACTAGGTGACTTTTATTCTCGAGAAAACCGCTGTTTCAATACATCACCTCTAGCCGATTGTTTGTTTTTTGGTCACATTTCTCGCGAAATACCGTAAAATATTGTCTGAAGTTTGGCCACTATTTTCAAACAATCGCCATTGAAATCCGTTGAAAATTTTAAAAAATGGCTAGCGATGAAATATTGAAACACAGTCTTCCACAATGGATACCATCATGTCCATGGGTTTTCTTGGGGTACTCCTGTTTCCTCCCTTCTTCTCATTCCATCAATTCTTTCATCATCATTCACTTGCCTTAATCATCGTCTTGCTTAGCGTTAAGGGTATAATCATCGGATGTTAAACTGAAATATTTCATTTTTTCCACAATGCACAGAGGTCGGCTGGGTTGAGTGTCGCGTTGAAGTTAGTCCCGCGGCAAAGCGTTTCGGAGACACCTGTCATTGTTTAATGTTTAGATGGCCACACAGAAAGTGACATTTGAATGACAATACAGTTGGTTTCAAATAAATTTTATTAGCCTATTTATCCGGTGTGCCAAATAGGATGCAATTTGTAAGTTGTAAGACGCCATTACCCTTCATCCCTTCCCCGATAAGTTCCCTTATCTTGCAAAATTCGTACGTTTTGACCTCACCATTCCGTCGAGTACCCAAGAAAACACCCCAGTACCAAAAATGAAGCGTGTATCTTAAAAAGTGGTTTCTTCAAACTTTTTTTCAAAATCTGTTCAATTTTGAAACTTCTATAATTCGAACAAGCTTGCGATCGAGGATTTCTCCGGTTGCCTAATTATTTCATATGTAAAAAGGAGTCGACTGAGCATAATATCAAAATGAAGTCAGAGTAACAACCTACGACTTCCCTAGTAAGTGGAATTAATTACTATTTTCCACTAACGGTTTCAGACATTAACGGGTATGTATGAAAGCTCAAAAACATATGTAAATTATTTTCAAGAAGATATAATATTTTACCTAAGCAAAATGAGTTTCAGAAAAAATAAATAAAGAAAGAAAGAAAAGAAGAAAAAGAAAGAACACATATTACATATTTAACATTTAAAATGATCGTCAAAATAAACTATCTTCGTATTACACCTGTGTATAATATTTACGTGGAAACAAACAGTTAAAAATTGAAAAGTGCTTAGCTGTTTCTTCGAATTATTCTTCCTTTCTCTTCGCTTCCCTTGGCTCTTCGATCTTTTACTTTGAGTTGGATTCTTTTTTGTGTATGATTCCTTCCGTTTCCCCATTTCCCACTTTTATTATTTGTAATAGTTTTGTCACAGTTCACAGGTTCCGCCTCTGGACTTGAAACGCTAACAAGAAATTACCCTACTACTGTGACTGCAACAGTAGACATGCAAGTTTGACAACGAAGCATTATGGCGTCCTGCGTAAGCATGAGATTCAGCCGCTAAAACTATTTCCGTAAACACAAAATAATATTTGGATAAATTGTAAAACACAACACAAAAACGGTAATATAATATTCATGTTCCGTAATGAGACAACTACTTGTAAAATAATTTATGATTGTAAGTAAAAATTTCGTAAAACTGAGCACAGGAGTAGCAAAATCTAACAGTAAGCGCCATCTTGCGTACTCATCTTAAAACTGATCAAGTTTTCCTCTTATATTTTACTTTTTTAGCTAACAGAATACATAAGCACAGAAAATAGTATCTCATGTTGTAGCTGACGCATAACTCTATTTTATAGTGTAATACTTATATGTGCCATTTCTTTACGCGTTGGTTAAGGCAATAACCTAATGCTTATACTGACTTCCGGGTGGTGATGCACCTTAAAATCTGTAAGAGTGTAAAGCTGAATATCAATGAGAAAATAAATGTGTTCTACAATACTATTCGTCAATTATATATATTTCATTCTTAGCAACATAGGACATATATTCTTTGAAATTTTCTATGATTTCTCGCTGGATGCAGCTAAAGCCCGTAAAGAATAATGGGTGGATTTATTTTACCGATCAAGAAACATCTCCCACTATAACTTTCGTAAATAAGTATTCAGTTTTTGTAAAATATAGGATATATGTATCTAAAGATTTCCAATCATGTCAAGTACTTGGATATAGAATCAGTCTAGGATGAGTGAACGAATTAACTTCCGACCTGCGATTTAGAACATATATTTTATGATCGCTTTCGTAAAAATAATTAGATTTTCATAGTGCATCAGGACTGAACATAAGTTCGATTGGACATGGACGTCTATCATGACTTGACGTGACCGATGGAGACCAGCTGCAATAAACTTCAACCTTAATGTCTAGTATGAACATGCTAATCCAACTGCTTTGTCTTTAAGACACATTGATGACGCAAAGTATAGTTCCGTTCCTCCTGAACTAGAACTTGAACCGCTAATGTTGCTGGTTGTCTTCCGCTCCTGGGTTTTGGTGTAGTCCTTACTCTGATCTTCCTAAAGTGCGTGACGATTCAGCCACTTTTTCATAGATCTGGGATCACAACAAAAATTTCGAGCAATGTAAAACAACTTACCATTAGCAGCACGATCAATAATCACTCTTTGAGCAGCACTCAAATCTAAGAGCCTTTATTAAAATGTTGCGTTTTCCTGATTCTCAAACGGAACATCCAAATATCACGTTTCTAAGCAAGAATCAATAAAGTGTCCTGTAAGTGTTAGTTAGAATATAAATGATAAGAACAAGTTATACGCTCTTTCGTTAAAATTACTATATATAGAACTCTCTTTTTTTTCGTACCAACACTCTTTGAGAATTTTTAGTACAAAAGTTCACCACATTTCTCTAGTGGCCAGGCTGGTCGTTGGTGCGCAAGATCTAGGGTTCGATTTCCTTGGAGAGTACAAAATGTAATTTTACAATCATTCGCTTTCTTTAATTACACGTCTCCTGTACCCTAAAAGGCATAACCATGGCAAATTAAACTAAGTCATTTCATTTCATGTCGTTTTATGCCATGATTAAAACTTTTAGATGATCTTGAGTGTTTGGAACTTTTGAGGCGTTATTTGTGTATTTTGTAACCTGAAAATATTCCTGGTGCCCAATGTAATATGAAAATCAGATGTTGACAAATACCCCTCGATTCACGTGCGTCTCGTTTTTGTAAGATAACTATTTGTCACCTTAAAGAGCAGCTAATTTTCGGCATCCAAAACTACTTACTGCAGGACATAGACTGATAGGGACCTTTGTCTTGTTTACACTTGTAGAATCATCTTCCAAAGTTTATCTGCATAGTTCAGAAACGCTCTGTAACACACGTGATTAGCAAATACAAAAAAGGTTTAGTATGTGAATGTCCAAGGGCCTTTTGAATAACAGCATATAAAAAACGAAAGTGTATATGTGGGGCTTCTTGCTTCAGGGAGTATGATTCTATCAAGGATGTTATAAAATAGAGCATCTGCCCATATGTATCTTCATCCTATTAAATCAAGGAAGCCAATAAACAACCGAGCATCGGCACATTTGATTGGCTACTCTCATTTCCGCCATCGTCTGATTGGCTACTTCCGTTTCTACCATGATTGTTGGCTCAAAACATTGCGATTTTATTGGGCCGAGTGGGCAGGGTAGGGGTGGCGAAATTGTGATGTAAGGCTTCAAGATCTAGTTGTAAGGGCAGATCCTCTATTTTATGACGTCCTTGGATTCTATGATCTACATCCGCTAGTTAATATGGAGTCAGCAAAGAGGTTGCAACAAAGGAAGAAGAAGAAAAATATGGCGTGGGCATATATACTAGTACAGTGTGTTACACCCGAAATGTTGAAGTATGGAGGAAGCTTCTAAGATAATTATTTCGTTATGGTAAGTAATAAACAAGGTTTAATTTGTTAGCTATATAATATTATTTTTTAAATACCTTGATAAATAATTTGAATTTAAATATATGAGATACAGTACATTTATATTTTTCTTTCTGCTTGACGTATTGTTATCAAAAGACTCATTTCTTCTTGAAAGGTGATATTCTCCTGGTCGTACGTAGGAAATTAAAACATTTCGGTTTCATATAAATATTTCTATTGGTGAAAGGAGATTCGATTTTGTTTGATTTCATTTATCCATGAATATAAATGATTTGTGCTCAAGCTTTCCTCAGTGTTGCCAGATGTACTGATTTTGCAGGAGATCTCCTGATTTTTCTACGTTCTACTGATCTACTGCGAAAGAAAACGAAAAGTAAACAATCTCCTGCTTTTTCCTTACTTCGAGAAGTTAAAGAAATATATTATTATTAATATTGAATTTTCAATGTTTCCTCACATAAAAAGATGAAATTTCTCTGTTATAATACACAAAGCTCTGTAGAGCATGTAGTTATAGAGCTTTACTGTATATAATATGAATCCAAAGGATACAATTCTATGTCATCTTCTATATGCATTATGGTTAGCGCTTTTTATGACTTTTTGTAAGATTTACAAGTAAGTGTTGTTTAGATTGGGATTTGGGTTGGAAGAGTGGCTTAGATAATTTCTCCACGATCGTCAGCAAGAAATCGTCTTACTCCACGATCACGTGTGACTGTACCATATAGCTACGTTATCGCTAGGTGCATGAAAAGACATTTTCCCATCGCACTTTGCTCTTTCACTACGTTTTACTTCACACACGTGTGTATCAAATAATATTAATATAAATCGGGACTTCTCCCTTTCATTTGCTCAACGTAGTTCATCGGAAATGAATTCTGACCTGCTTGTTTTGACTACTGCGCCCGTAATAATGGCAAATTTTATTGCCCCTCCCCCGAATTTACATTCAAATGCCACCACTGTATGTGTCTACTGCTTTCTCCTGTTTTTTTATCTTCGAATCTCCTGCTTTTCCAACTGACTGGTCTGGCAACACTGGCTTTCCTTGAACAAGAATGAAGAATTTAATCTTAAACAGAGTGCTGAAATTAACTTCGTCGCTGTAGTTGGTATAAAATTAGATATTAAATGCTGTAGATATTTTTAGATTTCTTGCCTTCATTGGACCATCCATGTTAGCAGTTAAGTTCATCTGAAAAATACGAAAAATTTATTAGAACAGCACAATTTAACTCGGTGTATCTTTATTTAAAGGCTCTCATCTGTACCTCCGCCATTTCTTCACATTTTCGAAACTTCAAGTTAATAAAGAAAAAATACTAAATTGCCTCTACTTCATTATTTAGTACTTAAAAACTGTACTTAGGATAATAGTTCGTGTTATTACTGTACTTAGGATAATAGTTTGTATTATTCATAAGTTTCTCACTGTTAAGAAATGCTTCTCTGGCTCTTGTTGGAATGTAAATTGCTGTTAATTGAACTTAGATTCTTTAACTAATGCAGAGTTAATGTATTAATCTTTTATACGACAATGTTGTTTACCTGTAGCAAAAATTACTTATCAATATTCTGGTTAGTCGTAGCATCTTACTTAAATCTAATCATTCGTCAACGACGTGATAAATTTCTAAAATCTCTACATTAAATCCTTTCCCACAGTGACCCGTAAAAGTCTGTAAATGGTTCATAAAAGCGTAATAAAAGTATTTGGACCTAAAGCTTCACTAAGTGGAATCTAAAGAGAAACGCACAATTGCTCAAATCAACGAAGTTTCCTGAAACTTTAGTGTAAATCACATTAATTATAAATGTTTACCTTTGATTTCTAAAATAATCAAAAGACATCTATAAGTGTAAAGATGCAAAGCACTCTTTAATTTTTTTTTACAATATTAGTGCCTAGGATATCAACAGATACAACTCATACTATAATATTAACCCTTTAACAAATGGTAACCAATTAATGAAGAAACGCGGACCATTGAAACCTATCACAAAACAAGGTTTTTACTTGTGCCCAAATTCTTCTGATTTCGCGATGTATTTGGATGGAATTTCTTTGCTTTTGTTCTTGAATTACAGGGTTATCTGATAATAGGTGATAATTTTACTAACAAGAACGGGTCACGCAGTGGCTCCGCTGAGATCCGAACGAGACAATTGTGTTTGCATTTGATATGTTATAACTAAATGAACCTCAAAGTTATACGTGCCACCGGGCGGAATATGCTGAGTTACAACATATTTTGTAATGTGAGAACTACAAAAAAATTAACTGGCAGAATAGTTTGAACCGAGTCATTTGTTCGGAAACGGTTGGGTAAGTAGAAAACTCGGCCAACACGTATCTCATCATTTTCAACGACAAACTCTTTGGGATAAAAAGCTTTGTCCCAGGGTCCCAGACGGGGTCCAACTCAAAATTTTTAAATGACAAGGAGGAGCAAGTGGCACATCATTTGAAAGCTGTTGTGAAATGAAAGAAAATGCAGTAAGTCTCGACTTTCTACTACAGCCCTGTGCAAAATAGTGATGGGTCAAAGTGTAACAAAAAACTTAATTTATAAGTTCATGGTCACCTCTATAAATTGGTGATCAAAAAGTATTGCGATCAAACCAACGAATGACATGCAAATGCAACCATCACGAATACGTTACAATAGAGCCCCTAACCTACTAGTGCAGCAAGTCCTTTATGCATGAACTACGTATGACAAAATTAGAAAAATATCCGAAGGTATTCAACTTTTGTTTAGCAGAATGAGTAGGAAGTCAGAGTTGAGTGTTCATCGCATGTTCGTTATATTCAAGTAAATGATGTCGAGAGAACCGTGACGAACGTGCATTAAGAACAAAACATATATGTGTTGTTACCGAATGAAATAATAGTTGAAGTGAATCGAAATTCAATTGTTCTTTAGTCTTCCAATTGTTTCTAAATGCATAATAGAGGAGAACAGAGATTTAGATTTGTACTGTTATGAATGACATAGGTTTTAAGCGACCATCTTGGATTCAAGGTGGCCATAGTTTTTCAATTAAGCTTTTGTTTACATTTTGACCCGCCGCAATCTTGTTTTGAACAGGGTTGTCGTAGAAAGTCGAGACTTACTCCATCTACTTTCATTTAACAAGATCTTGCAAACGATGAGCCACTTAACCCTTCTTGCCATTTGAAACTTTTTAGTTGGACCCTACCCGGGTCTCAGTGGGGACTCTGGGACAAGACCTTTTAACTTAAATTGTTGTACTTTGAAAATAATGCCACGCTTTCTTTCCTGTTTCCACATTTGTCTTACCGTTTCCGATTTATAGGGGTAGTCATGGACTTTCCAATTAAGTTTTTGTTTACATTTTGACCCGCCGCAATCTTGTTTTGCACAGCGTTGTTGTAGAGAGTCGAGACTTGCTGCATTTTCTTTCATTTTACAACAGCTTTCAAATGATGTGCTACTTAACCCTGCTTGCCATTTGTAAATTTTGAGTTGGACCCCGTCTAGGACCCTGTGAGGACCCTGGGGCAAAGCTTTTTATCCGAAAAAGTGTACCCTTGAAAATGATGAGATACGTATTATCCGAGTTTTTCATTTACCCAACCGTTTCCGAACAAATGACTCGGTTCAAACTATTCTACCAGTGTTCTAGCTTTTATATTACAAAATATGTTGTAACTCACGACATTCCACCCAGTGGCACGTATAACTTTGAGATTCATATAGTTATAACATATCAAATGCAAACACAATTATTTCGTTCGGATTTCAGCGGAGCCACTGCGTGACCCTTCCTTGTAAGATATAAATACACATAAAATGTCTTTTTTCTCTAAGCGTTTTCCATTGCAACACTGAGAACTATCTGCCAAAGTTGGTTGGTAGGAAGAGGCTACAGTGAGTGTAAATCCATTATCAGTATGGAAAAGATATACGAGTTGAAGTGACACGGTAAATGGCATGTCTAGTCACCATTTCATTCTCGTAGGGAGTCTTCAACAAATAATACAGTGCCTAGCAGAGGATCTCATAACGGTGAAATCCCAACAAATGTCAGGGGCTCTGTCCCTTGAAAGGTCAGTAAAAATATTTTAAAATTGTCTTTGGTAAAATGAGATTTCCCATGTGTGAAATTCCCAAAATTGAAAAAAGAATAATAACAGTTCGATAGATTAAATAAGATAAAAGGATATATATATATATATATATATATATATATATATATATATATATATATATATATATATATATATATATATATATATATATATATATATGCGTGCGTGTGTGTTTATAAATTTAGTGATTTTAACATGCTTGGCTACATTGTTTTTCTACATAGTCTGAATTGGTAACCGTGGTGATTGATACTGAGGAGCCATCACAGACACTTGAACCGCTTACTGCAGAAAGCAAGCGTTCCCAGTGTTCAATCTCCATTAGTTAACTCAGCGGAATCAGGTGAAACCGATAACCCCGGCAATGACTTGTACGCCAGCACTGGCAGGCCTGCCAGAGGCCACTTTTCAGCCACTCCTAGATCTGTAAAGGTGTTACCTTGTCCCCACTGTGGAGAGTTTTATGTGAATGCGAGAGGATTAGCTATTCATATAGATAAAAAGCATTAGATCATAAACGCAGAAGAGAATTGTCTTCATACCAATAATAATAACTTTCCTGACTGTAGAGCCACAAATGTAGCATCACTAACTGCAATGATAGCACACAGGATTTAACGTTACCTAACTTGGGTAAACTTTTGACGTCATTAAGATCCTATACACACATCCTAAGACGTGTCCTTCGTGGTGCTCGAACTGAGGTTGCTAATGCACTTTCCAAGTTATTACAGCAAGTAGCTATTTCAAATGCAGAAAGAGAATGGATCAACCTGTTTATATTTCCATTTGTAGCACTAACTGCTCCCAAACAATCCGAAAATATAAAGAGCCTTACCTCATGGGTAAAACAAAGAGTTCGTGTTTGGGATAATATAGGCCTTAACCTTACACTCGCTAAAGATGAAGAAATCTATACCTAAACAGAATGTGTCAAATATGAAAATTATTGAAAATAAATTAGCCGATGGTGATATACGAAGAGCAGCCCGTTTACTAATGTCAGATGATACAGTAGCAGCCCCTGCCACTTCAGTGTTTGAGACGTAGTTGGAGAAACATCCCGCCCACCCTGGTATATTTACTTCACTGAATCTTCCAGGAGATCAACACAGAGTTCAAGGAGTTTCAGTAAACCAAGTTAAAAATGCTATACATTCTTTTCCATCTGGTAGCTCGGGAGGTCTAGATGGTCTTTGCCCTTCGATTCTCAAAGATCTTTTATCTTGCCAAATCTTGAATCGAAGGAAAAGCTATTAAAATCACTGTGTGATCTGTTCAATCTAATTATTTCTTGAAAAATACCTCTAGAAGTTCGCCCTTTGTTTTTCGAAGCCAAACTTATCGCTCTTAAAAAGAAATGGGGTGGAATCAGACCTACCGCTATAGGGAATATTTGGCGCAGAATATCAGCCAAAATTATATGCTTCAGAATACGAGAGCCTGTTAAGAACTTTTTGTCTCCCCATCAACTTGGAGTTTGTATTTCCAACGGAGTCGTTCATGCAACCAGGATATATTTTCCTCCAAACACAACGCTCCAAAGGCTGTCGTAAAGCTGAATTTTCGCAACGCTTTTAATGACTTCGCCGGGACTCCATGCTTACTGAGGTATTGAAATATTTTCCCTCAATATACCTATAAGTTCACCAGTATTACGCTCAACCCAGTAACCTATTTTTAGGCCAAGACACTATTTCGTCCCAGAGAGGAGTACAACAAGGTGTTCCCTTGGGCCCAGCACTTTTTGCCATAACAATACACTCTTTAGTACATTCAATTAATACTGAACTAAACATATGGTATTTGGATGATGGGACTATTGCTGACAAATCTGAGGCTGTCCTTTCAACGTTAACACATATAAATGAGAAAGCATCAGTCTTGGCTTACATTTGAATTTCTCAAAATCCGAAGTTGGTTTTCTTGGATTAGATGAAGTTACATCCGACCAATTATTCAGAAGATTTTGAGAAGTTGCCCCAGGAATACGTCTCCTAACCAAACAGGATGCTTGTCTTTTAGGTTCTGCTCTCACAGAGGAAGTATTTACAACTGTGCTCTCAAAAAATATCCAAATTAGAATATTTCCTGTCTCGTCTTGACTCGATTTCAGCACACGCAGCTTTTTTCATCTACGTGCTTCATTGTCAATCCCTACCCTAAAATACTTTCTACGGTGCTTTCCATCTTGGAATGAGACTCCACTGCTGAAGAAATATGATCATATCGTCAAAATGGGTTTGGAGCCAATTTTGAACTGCTCCTTGAGTGACGACTCTTGGATGCAAGCATCCTTACCTGTTGGATTGGGAGGCCTTGGTATTCGACGAATTGTTCATATGGCGATTCCTATCTTTTTGGCGTCCTACCACAGATCTCTTCGTTCAATCGAGGCTCTCCTTCCTCAAGGCTACCACCTGGACCCAGATGGGATAGTTGAAGAAAGCTCTAACAAATGGATAAATATAACAGATACGGACCTTACTTAAATCAGCAAAAGAGGTTCTCAGGCATCTTGATACACACCAAAAGTAGTACATTTCCATAAACTTCTTTTACAATCCGTTTCTGTTCCAGAGGATAAAGCTAGACTTCTTGTTGCGTCAACCTCCCATGCTGGGGCATGGTTAAATGCGTTACCTTCTCCCCAATTAGGTCTTCATATGTCTAATGAAACCTTTCGAATCGCAGTAGCCCTAAGACTAGGTCCAGCTGTTTGTGAGCCGCATCGCTGTCCTGCTTGCGGGTATCAAGTTAACCAACGCGGCCTGCATGGCCTCTCATGCATGAAGAGCATAGGCAGAAACACCAGGCATTCATATTACAATGACATCATTTTGGGAGCCATCACGACGACAGGAATTTCTTCGATTCGTGAACCATCAGGCTGTTGTCGTTCCGATGGTAAATGACCTGATGGCATGACATTAATACCATGGATAAGAGGCAAATCACTAGTATGGGATTTTACATGTTCGGACACATTTTCCCATTCAAGCCTCCCATTGACTATTGTGAATGCTAGAAATGTTGCTAGACGTAGAGAGGCAGAAAAGAAAAGAAAATACAACAATCTCCTCGATAAATTTGTATTTGCTCCAATAGCCATCGAGACCAGTGGAGCATGGGGTTCTGGAAGCCTTGATTTTATCAGAGAGGTAGGCAGACGCATATCTATCGTTTCTGGAGATGTTCGTTCAGCATCCTTCTTATTCCAACATATATCCATTGCGGTCCAACGTGGCAACGTTTCGTCAGTTCTTGGTACGCTGCCGCCTGGAAGGGAACTGGAGGAGGTGTTTCTTCTCTAGTACAACAGAAACAAGCGAACAATAGAATGATAATATATCAACGTTCAGAGAAATTTAACAGTATTTTAGGTTTAAACTTTAAATGTTGTTCTATCCACCTGCAACATAATATTTATTCAAATTGCGTTTGCTCTTTAGAAATCATGTTTAAATTTCATTTTGTTATTATTATTTTTTAATTTACAAAAATTTAATAATTTTCTATTTTGCGAGCTCGGCTTTTTTTTTTTTTTTTTTTTTTTTTTTTTTTTTTTTACAAATCATTAGCGATATATTTGTGGCTATTGCGTTAATATGTTTGTTTTACTGACAACGATGTCTGTCCAGTAAGTCCGTTTTGAAGCCTGTTGTTGTTTTATCGTTGAATCATACGCTGTGGAAGGGGCCTGTGGCTGAACCTATGGGTTGTGATCCATAATTGCTCGGCTCCAACGTGGTATGCGTTCTCACACAGAAGACTTTAGAATTTTTTTTAATACATTAAGCAACAAATTTAACTTGAAATACAGTGCACGTACAATAATACTATGATGCGCATAAAATTAAAATAGTTCACTGATCTTAATGCTCAACCCACCAAAGCTTTGGGAATAGTGGGTGAGCACGATTTAGCAAAACACTTCTTTCAAGATCGGGAACATTTGCCCGAAAGACTTGATTTTTCTTTGCGAATCCTTGTGAAGCGAAGCTTTTGGGAGGAAAAATGTCTGGATTTTGTTGTCCTCTTCGGTAACAAAACAAAAGTTAATCTTGACGGTGATACGGTCCTCAAGAATGCGGCGAGGAGGTGATTTCCTTTCTTTTTCGCCATATAAGGTGCTCTGGGCGACTCGAGCGAAGCCAAACGCACACACACATTGACAAACATCCATGTATTTGCTTGCGAGAGAGTTTTTTTTTATATGAAGTTTGCTTATTAAGTTTGAAGTTAACACTGCAATAACTGTTTATCTTTTTCTGATTAAAACAATTAATGAGCTTCAAGAATCAGCGATACGGCTCAATAACAATGGGTATCGCGACGCGTTCAATCCGTTTACCGCAGAAAGGAAACTTGTCCCGGACGAGATCTCTATCGGTGGTAAACGAGACTTTGTAGCTTTCCCGTTAGAGGTCACTTCTTCATGCCCGATGATGGGGATTTCGGGATAATACGGAGGAAGCTGAGGAAGGAGGAAGGATACTACACAGTGGATGACGTTGTTGAGCTCATAAAAACTTTCCTCACCATCCCCAACAAATTTCCTATTGTTCAAATGAAAGCGACTGATTGCATTGACTACAGTTCCTGGTGGCCTGAAGTTTACAAAAAAGCGTGTCTGAGCGACGACTCTTATGGCAGAAATGTTCCTAAACACCTAAAAGGACTTTCAGCATTTCAAAATACCATGAGATGTACTTCTTATCTTTAACTCTACATATTAGTCAGTGTAACATGAATATTGGTGGTTTGATAGTGCATACTTTTAGGCTGAGAAACTCTTCTAAACACTTTGACTTACTTGCCTGCCAGACAAACGTACAGCTCTGTCCTGCTCATAAGCAACATGGAAATGGATGACAAAACACAACATTGGTCTACTTACCTCAAGAAAGAAGCTATGTTGAAGTTCAATAGCATCTTGGTCCATTACAACGGAAACACGTTCTGATGACAAAGATGACTGATTAAATTGCAGTTCAACAACTTATATATTATTCTGAAATGTTTAACAGCTTTGTTCCAACAAGGAATGTTTATTTAATTTTATTGTCGTTTTCTTGAATTAATTCAATCTATGCGTACACTACAGAAATTAAACATGTCTGAAAACTAAAGTGTCTCCTCCATCCCCTTACGTCCTACACAAATTTTGCATGTGTGTTTTAATAACGTATACTTCTATCATTAAAGAAATGTTATGGTGGAAATACCGTAAAGATAATTTTCTTCAGTTTTTTAGCCTCTCCTGCAACATTACGGAATGTGCACATGTTTGCTTTCTGCAGTAAGCGGTTCACTTTTCCTGAGGGCCAATGAAATATATTTGCGGCTTTGGACTCCAGAACCACATAGGTTTACTCTTCTGGGATAATTACCGTTGATTGTAGTTAGCAGAATTATTTAATGATGTAAAGAAGGATGTAAAGATTTATGTAATGATATAAAGATAACTTTCATTTAACTTAATTCCGTTCTGATTTAGACACGATATGGCAGTCTAAGCTCACATTTCAAAACTCCGCATTACTTTCACAAAGATTTGATGTTGTCTCGTCTTGTCTGAAAAACGTATCACGAAAGTGTTGTCTCATGTCGAAAAATGTTAAGTTTTATATTGGAAGAACTGTTTTGTATAACGTCACGAAATTTCTGTCTTGACGCGTTTCATGGATATTCTACCCACCAGTGAAGGTAGAATATTTATGATAAATTTAATAATAATAAGGATGAAATTCGTATGCATCAATAGACTGGAATTTACTATAGTTATTCAGCAACTGATAAACTTAAATGAAACTTAATAGTACAGGGTGTGTCCCAAAAGTTATGAAATATATTTTGTAAATGAAAATGATTTATTAACAAGATCTGTACAACAGTTAATATTCTTCTAATTACTGTCCACGAGCATTTAGGTCTACACATTTTTTCCACCGACTCATCCATGCCGGTACGCCCCCTCGAAGGCCTTAACGGGAATCTCCTTTAAAGCAGTTGTCACGGCGCTTAGACAGTCTTAATGCTGTCAAAATGGCGTCCTTTCCGTTGTCCAAATAATCCTGTTCAATTTCCACACGTTCCTTTAATTCACTGGCCATCAACACTTTATTGATCATTTGCTTATTTGTCAACAATTTTTGGATCAGCTTAGCAACACCTTTGGTATGTTCAATTCTTCCGTAATGATGCGATGCACAACGGTTTTCGGAATGTTCAGATCGTTAGTTAACTACCGAACACTTATTATATGTCAGCATTTAACGACTCGTGCATACGATTCACATTTTCATCAGTGGGCTTATTGATGGCCGACCCTTCGTCCACCCCTTCTGACTCGCCTTAAACTTCTTCATGCACCTTGTAACTTATACGTACGAAAAAGTAGACTCTCAGTAGGTTTGTTTAAGCAGTTTATATGTTTGTGGCTGCAGTGTTCTTGTCCAGTTTGGTCAGGACTTGATCATGCAACGTTATTCGAAAGTATGTGCCATGACAAGTCTCAAAACAGGGGTGCACTAAATCAGCAATCCTAACGCCACTGATGCTCGGAACTGACTGATCTAGGGTGCGCTGCAAAACTGAAGGTGACGAATACCTAACTCAATACTCTCAAACGTGCTGCGATCTGCCGGTGCGCGGCAAAAAATGTTTAATCACTTTAGAAATACACCTTGTATTTTGTATTATTCATTCTACAAATTTAAAAAAAATAGTGTTTGAATGTAGAAGGGAGTAAAGCTAACTTTCTGTCGTTTTGAACACAGTATGTATTTCATCTTTGTGATCGTTGCGTGAAGCTTAGAACTTAAAATTCATGTCAATATATCGTAACTAACCCTTATAATGTAAAAGGTAGGGTTAACGTTTTCATGTACTTCAGCGTACCGTATGATATATATATACAAGGTGTTTCAGATAAAACTTCCAGTGCTTATAAATCCGAAACGGCTGAGAATAGAAAGATGAAACAAAAACTGAGATAGGAAAATGTCATAGGGCACATCACATGGTGTTGTTGTGGTGACCCCCAGGGCCCTCCTTCAAGAGGGCCCAGGGGCCAACTTCAAATTTTCAAATAGGAACATGTATTGAATCATACCTCATTCAGTAGTACTTAAAAAACGAAACAACTTTTGTAAGAAACAATTTTCGATTTGGGCCACCGTTTTTAAATGGCCGCAAAAAGTGGGTCCTATATAAGATAAAACGTCCAGTGCTTATAAATCCGAAATGGCTGAGAATAAAAAGATAAAACAAAAACTGAGATAGGAAAATATCATACGGCGCGTCACATGGTGTTGTCGTGGTGACCTACAAGGCCCTCCTTCAAGGGAACCCAGGGGCCAACTTCAAATTTTCAAATGGGAACATGTATTGGATCATACCTCATTCAATAGTCCTTAAAATACGAAACAAATTTTGAAGGAAACAATTTTCGATTTGGGTCACCGTTTTCAAAATGGCCACAAAAAGTCCTGTATCAGTTTGAAATTGGCACCTGGGCCCCCTTCACGGAGTTTCCTGAGGGTCACCACAACAACACCACTTGATATGCTTTACCATTGTTTCTATCTCAGTTTTTGGTTCATCTCTCTATTCTCAACCGTTTCTGATTTAGGCCTATAAGCACTGGACGTTTTATCTGATACAGGACCCACTTTTTGCGGCCATTTTGAAAACGGTGGCCCAAATCGAAAATTGTTTCTTACAAAAGTTGTTTCGTTTTTCAAGTACTATTGAATGAGGTATGATTCAATACATGTTCCCATTTGAAAATTTGAAGTTGGCCCTGGGCCCCCTTGAAGGAGGGCCCTGGGGGTCACCACAACAACACCATGTGATGTGCCCTATGACATTTTCCTATCTCAGTTTTTGTTTCATCTTTTTGTTCTCAGCCGTTTCGGATTTATAAGCACTGGACGTTTTATCTGAAACACCCTGTATATATATATATATCGGGTGTCTCACCAGAAAAGTGCCATATTTTGAGGAATGATAGTATTGGCCATGACAATCAATCGATCGAGACATCGATATGAAAAGCTCGTTCGAGATATGATCGATTTTATTTTGTACACATTGCTTCGAAGGTACATATCTCGAGAACTAATAAAGACATTGGAGTTATTCAAAAACGTGTTGCAGATAGGTAGAACACGTAATAGGCATTAGGAGCCGTTCATATATTACGTTACGCAGTTCTTGATCAATTTTACCCCCTCCCTTTCCGTTATCACAGTTCCTAATGCAAGACTGAACCCCCTCCCCTTTTGTTACGTATCACTTTTTGATTTTTGTTTTTTCACCTATTTTGTTAATTTTGGGGGTTATCACAATAAAAATAATGGCAGAACCTTTCATTACAAAATGCTTGTATTTTGAATATATTTGTAGTGTTTTTTCGCCAAGAAATCAAAGTATTAAAAAATGATAGTATTGTAATATTTTAACCCCATAAGATTGTTTAATTAGCCAGTCTGCATTCTTCGAAATTCCATACTGTCGTTTTCTCAAGGAGTTCGCACCCAACCTCTTAGGTCACCGATGATTGGCAAGGAGGGTTTGCTGCAGGAAGATGCATGTGAAACAGGATTTAGAGAATTGACATTGGCCTCTTTTTTTCTGGAATCCAGGATGCTTCCTGTATTTGAGGTTTCCCAGTGTCGACGATACAAAGAAGTTCTCTTCCCAGTAGATTAGAGATTCGACGTGGCTGCACACGTGAAGGAGCAGAAACATCTCATTTGTGAAGAAGTTTTCGGCCATTTTCTTTGGACTTCAGTTTACCTCTTTTCAAATTATTCTTGTCCTAAATTAGTGCCAGAATGCGAATAAACTCGATTTCTTATGGAAACTTCAAATCTAAAGGTAAAAAATTCAGCATGAGATTGAATATCCGATGAATTCGGTTTTTAATATCTTATTTTGCTTGGATCGTTCTATCGCGGAAAATATTTCACGAAAACGAGTTTCTTCTGTTTCACATGCGAAACTCCTTGGAAGAATAGAGTGGGTAATTATTTAAATCAAAAGTTTAAAATTTATTCTTAGAAATAGCGATACGAGTGGGAACGTGAGAGCATTTTCAAGCGGTAGTTACGATCGCTAACAACTAACTCCAGAAAAGTGTGTACTGCAAATTCATTGCGGTTATAGCCACAAAACATAGCTTTATTGTATTTTAATATACACAGGGTTCATCACTAGTCATTCTGGTGTTTAGTAGCGTCTTCAAATTCTTTCTGCATGGTTCAATTTATACGGGCTGTATGTTCTCAATTTTCCAAAACAATATCAATATTTATTTATAAAAATGAAAAGAACTGAATAAAGTTATTTGTTTAAAAGATTGCATATAAACTTGGGAATAAAGATAGAGATTACAAAAAAACACATTACGTAACGAAGACATTAACTCACTTCTCCCTCCTGTCATAATTTTTAACGCAAGGCAGAACCCCCTCTCTCCCTTTGCCGCGTTATGTTATAAGTGGAAGACCCCTTAGATACGTATCACATTCATAACATTAACAGATCCCACTAGCCCGGACAAAATCCCAGAATTCATATTTAAATTTCTATATGCTAATTAGGGTGTCCCTTACTTATTTTAGGTAATTTCGTGTTGCGATACGTACCCTCCCCCAAATGTATTCTATGTGACCATAAACACGCATTAATGAAATGGCAGCTCTCTACGAGAATGTTAACTCGTGTCGACTTGACGACAAAATCATTAAATGTCATTTCCACTTTACAATTTAATTTAGAATTTCCGACCGTGGTAATGGAGAAACTAAAACAGACAGAGAAACGAAACTTTACACGAACAACTAGAGAAAGCGCGACATCTGTTCGTGTCTTGACAAGCAGCACCGGATAAACAGTGTTGCCAACCCAAGACAAAGTTTTGTTTTTGTAATTGGAATGGCCTAAATTGAATATCATCATTGAAAGCAGCAATGAAAATAAAGACAAAAGAGATTGTAAAGGAAGACCAGTATTGCAAACGTTTGGAGAAATAACGTGTAGTATGTGTTGGTGCACACAGGGAGTAAGGTACTAACGTTTTGTACACCTTAAATCAGATATTGAAAGAATTGTTTGCGTTGACATTAAGTCTAGAAGCATCCGCTGAACAGCGTTGCCATCAACAGAAGAGAAAAATTGAGTTTGGAAGATATACAATAACTCGAAAAAGCTCACAAGTGCTGTATGCTTTAAAACCTATAATGTAGAGCATGAGGAGTAGAACCGTAGTTAAGCGAGATCGATAACTGACCGAGATATACGATATCTTGTAAAAGCTGACAAGTAAGGTTTGTGAAAGGTAGCAACGCTGCACAGCGGGTTGGAATCCCAACAACTTGGTAAAAATATGAAAACAGCGTTCAATTTGCATGGGTTTATGTACTCGTGGGCTTTTGAGAACGCTGATAACCATGATGTAATCAAGAGTAAAAAAGCCGCTGCTGTGCAGCGTTGCCATCTTTTGCAAACCTTAGATCTCTGCTTTAACAAGATACCGAATATATCTGTCAGTACGTGAGTTATCAATCTCATATAACCACGGCTACTCCACATGCTCTTCTGCCTTGCATTATAGGTTTTAAACCATACAGCACTAGTGAGCTTTTCCGAGTTATTGTATCTCTTCCAAAGTCCATTTCTACCTTCTGTTGATGGCAACACTGTTCAGCGGATGCTTCTAGACTTAATGACCACGCAAACAATTCTTGTCAATATCTGATTTAATGTGTACAAAACGTTAGCACCTCACTCCCTGTGTGCACAAACACATACTACACGTTATTTCTCCAAAAGTTTGCACCACTGATCTTCCTTCACAATCTCTTTTGTCTTTATTTTCATTGCTGCTTCCAATGATGATATTCAATTTAAGTCATTCCATTTACAAAAACATAACTTTGTCTTGGGTTGGCAACACTGTTTATCAGGTGCTATGCAAAGTCTCGTTTCTCTGTCTATATATAATCAAGAATATATATATATATATATATATATATATATATATATATATATATATATATATATATATGTATGTATTTCTTGATAATCTTGGTGCTCTGAGGGGTCCATTTGAATCTCACTACTTGTAGGCTATTTTCTAATGCTAATCCTTCTTGAATCAACACTTACCTTGAAATGTATAAATGATCTCTCTATTATTTTTTATCTGTGGTTTCTTGTTTTTCAGGCTTGGCAGATCTAGAACTGTTGGAGGCTTCTTTGACAGGCATGGACTCATCCACACCGTTCTTCTCTTCATACTGAAACAGAATTGGTATTCCATATTTATTCATTGCCAAATTATAAAACAAACATTTTCTTATACGGAAAACCTAGACAAAACATGCAAGATTCATATTTACAAGAAAACATTGGACTTGTACGGCAGATGAGGTTAGATTTACATCAAACTTGCACATCCCAAGTGTGACGTAATGTCACGTGATACACGGTGTATTATCACGGGGGGCATAGGTGGAATAAAACAAGCTCAGCGGGGCTTCTAACCCCCTTCGATCGCTGACGCTCGTTCAGCTATGTTTCATATCGTAAGTAAATTACTTTTTTATCAATAAAGTTTTGTGCAAAGTGGACTAATTATCACGTGACATTATGTCACGACCGGATGGTGCAGCTACAATGTAAATTTAACTACACCCTTGTATTGTTATTTAACAGATGAGTGAGCTGAATAGATATGTTGTAGTGTCGTCAAAGAGTTTACCTTCTTATTCTGTTCAAATAGTCTCGGTATGAACAACGTGTTTCTTCACATTAAGTTGAATTTAAGTAATGCAAAAATCATATTAACTTACGCACAACTTTTATGATTTGTTTCCAACAAGAACTTGGCTTTAGGATGCTCAATACAAAACTGGAAAGTACGCGATTGCTACCATCATTTGGCTATAAAATGAATATGAACGAAACAAATTTATTAAGAAAGGGCTGTACAACATCGATATATACAAAACATGAAATATTTCAGCTTAACGTTGCACGATTATGTCCATTACGCTAAGGGAGACGGGTGATTAAGGGAAGGGATTGATGATGGAAAAATCCTCATCGAATGAAATGTGGAAGGAAACGGGAGTACCCCGAGAAAACCGACGAACACGATGTTGTGCACCACAAACTTATTTTGCCGGGGATCGAACTCCATGCACCAATGGTGAGCGCTCTAGTTCTAGACTAGATATATTCACAAAGACAGAATTGTAAAAAGATACATACGACATAAAGATTGACCTTACAACCGTCGCTTTTTTTCCCCATAAAATTTTAATACAGTATGACATCGATAACTCGAAGCTGAAAGGAATAGATAAAGATTTGAAGTATCGAGTTTCTCGAGTATTCAAGTTCGAGTTATCGAAGTGGAAACAACAAAAATTCGAGATACCAAGGTTCCGTGCTCCTCATGGAAAGTAAGTATATAACCTCTATATTAACTCTCTCTCTCTCTATGGCCTATGGAACCCGGAGGTTCAATGCCGCGTTCACAAAAGCTCTCCCCTGACTTCTATCCTTAGCTAATTAGATCCAGTTTTCCTCCCATCTGCGCCTATGTCTTCCTAATGGTCGTTTTCCGATTGGTCTTCCAGTCAAGACTTTGAAAGCGTCTCTACTTTCTTCCATTCTAGCTACATGACCCGCCCACCTAAGCCTCCTAGACTTCACTACCCTAACAATGTTGGGTAAACCATATAAATTATGTAGTTCCTCGTTATGAAGTTTCCGCCATTCCCCATTCCCGTTCCTCTTGGGTCCGAATATTCTTTTCAGGATCTTGTTCTCAAATATTTTCAGTCTATGTTCTTCCCTCAGAGTAAGTGACCATGTTTCGCAGCCATACAGAACAACAGACATGATTATCGTTTTATATATTTTAAGCTTCAAACGCTTCGACAGAATTCGCGACGACAAGAGTTTTGCCGCCTTTCTTACCTCTATAATGCAAAGTTTTATTCATTCAGCTCGAAGTTGTGAAAGTTCTTTAAATTAAATAAGATGAAGACTAAAAATAAAGTATTAGACATGAATAAAACACAATTACCGTACACATTAACAACAATGACAATACGAAGAAGCATAGAGCTATAGTTTCGAGTTATCGAGGTCACATCGAGAGAAATTAGACATACAGAGGTAAACTGCGACTCGTAGAGGTTCGCAGATACGAAAATTCGGGCTATGGAGGTTTATAAATATGATTATGAAACCCTTAAAATTCGACTTATCGAAGTTGTACTTTTTAAACATTTGACTTAAAGAGATTATTTTAATATCGAATGTTATGGAGAGTTTAAGGGAATGTGAAAGCATTCGAGTTATTGACGTCCAACTGTATTTTGTTATAGTCTTAAACAATCTTTACAAAAATATAGGCCTACTATAAATTTTGTTAGAATTGAAAGTTACGGAAGATGAAAAGGTACACTAAAGGAAAAAAATGCAAAACAATAAAGAAATGGTAAAAATTGAATTACATATTTCAAAGGAAAGGAACAAGTGTAAGCAATAACTAACTAACTAACTCTATGGCCTATGGAACCCGGAGGTTCAGTACCGCGTTCACAAAAGCTCTCCACTGACTTCTATCCTTAGCTAATTGCATCCAGTTTCTACATTGTATTCCTATCTCTGCGAGATCCATCTTAAAATTATCCTCCCATCTGCGCCTAGGTCTTCCTAATGGTCGTTTTCCTATGGATCTACCAGTTAAGACTTTGAAAGCGTTTCTACTTTCTTCCATTCTAGCTACATGACCTGCCCACCTAAGCCTCCTGGACTTGACGACCCTAACAATGTTGGGTAAACCGTATAAACTATGTAGTTCCTCGTTATGAAGCTTCCGCCATTCCCCATTCTCGTTCCTCTTGGGTCCGAATATTCTTCTCAGAATCCTGTTCTCAAATACTTTCAGTCTATGTTCTTCCCTCAGAGTAAGCAACCATGTTTCGCAACCATACAAAACAACAGGCATGATTATCGAGTGTAAGCAATATACAACATGAAATATATTGACTTTCTTAGACGATAAAAGAAAAATGAGAAGTAAAGTTAAATTTTGATAAATGCAGTGCAGGAGTTATCCTTGACAGAAAGCTGACGTTTGGACAGCACATCATTGAAGCGACAGCAGTTGCCAACAGAAGATTCAAGGCACTCCTTCCGATTCTTGTCAGCCCGCAACTATCACATGAAGCACGCAGAAATGTGTATGTAATGTGCGTTCGTTCCCTACTGCTGTATGCGCACCCGGCGTGGAAGATGAAAAGGTACGCCGCCTACGGCGCCTCCAGACAGTGCGAAACATAGCAGCAAGGGCGATCACAGGCCACTTCCTGGACACACCTATCGCGCAGATACACGAAAACTTGGACCTGTCTTTCCTCAGCGAAGTAAGGCAACCCCTCTCGACCAGATTCTGGACCAATGCCCGATCTCAGACGAACCAGCAGTCGCCCAGATTGGAGCCAGACCACCACCGCCAAGAAGAACGTATCCAATGCCAGGCTCGCAATAGGCTAGACAGAAGAAAGCACAAAGGACTCGCGACAGTTGCAGTCCTTCAGAAGAGATACGTCAGCAATCAGCACTCACGTCGACACAACACATAGAAGGCAGGAGCCTAGGCTCGTAACTTCTCGCAGGAAAAACGTCAAGAACACTCAATGCAGTCCAGGAGAGCAAAACTGATGTGTCACATTTACACTGCAATGAGCTTAAATCTATCATCTGGAAACAGAGGGTATAATGTCTGGTATGCAAAGCAGAGATGAAATGGGTCAGTGAGTCAGTGGATCGTGGGTCAATAACAAGTGACCCATTGCGATCCACCACCCACCGTGACCCACTGCAACCCACCAACCTACTCTGACATACCAACCCACTCTGCTCACTGCATTGTAGACAGCATCTTCTGGACACTAGTGAATTTGTCTATGTTTTACTTTCAAGGCCTCTATTTCCTTTCCTTTTTTCATTTGTTTCTGTTTACTTACCTGACAAGGGATATATGCGAACCGTAATAGCCAGATATTTATGAAAATTGGTACCCTAACTGATTGTGGATCGCTAATCATCGTGGTGATAACCACTCGCTGCGGAAATGCCTCGTTTACCGCTACGTATAATACATATACCAAGCAGTGAATGGGTAAAGCTGTAACGTATTATACCCTCAAAAACGCCAGATAAAGGCAGAAAATGAAATATATATGCAGGTAAGGCGACATCTAGGGAAGCGGAACGCGTGACCAAGAACACAGCACTAGTGCTCACAAACAGTGTTGCTATCCCAATACAAATTTATAGTTTTTCAGATAGAACGTATACCATTTTATGACATTAAAAAAATACATAAAACGTGAAAGAAAATAAACAAAAGGTGGGTTATCATTGTTGCCAAATAAGGGAGATATGAAATTCTAAAGTTGAGAAATTATGGGGTCCGTATAGGGAAATCAACAATGTACAAGAAGAAGAAGACTGCAGAAGGACTAAATGTACAATAGAGAGTAAACTACAGCATGCACACCATCCATTGACTAACGGGTTTGATACAAGATTCATCCAAAAAGGGCAAATGGTAGAGTTGCCGTAGAAAGAAGAAGTTTCATGAGACATTATGCGGAAATGTGAACAAGTCTTCCTGTAGCGCAGCAACTCCAATGGCATTTGTGTGGAATCTATATCTCGAACCATTCCCGAGAGCTACAAAACGAACTGCCTTGGGGTTGCAACAGTAGATAAAATCCTGCATGTCTACCAAACCACAGAAGGCTTAGCGCTTGAAAAGAGTATAGAAAAGCTGTGGCACGAAAGGTAACAAATCTGTGACAAGAAAGTCCGTCAGAATCGATTCGCAAAGATTAATGAACTGTGATAGATGTCAGTCGAAAGTATAGGAAACGTATAGTTAGCATGTCAGACAACGATGAAGATAAAACACACTGCATTCTGGTTACCAGTAATATACAGATGCAAAATATTTTAATATCACACACCAATTCATTCAACAGAAAAGCTACAAATAGTATGGCAAAATACGTACATTTCTCACCCTAGCGGCACACTCTACATGATGTATCAAGCCCGTTAGTCACTGGATGCTGTACATGTTGTGGTTTACTCCCTACTGTACATTTGGTCGTTCTGCAGCCTTGTTCTTGTTATACATTTGTTTGTTTCATTGTACGGACACCATAATTTCTCAACTTTACAGCCTCATATCTCCCTTATTTGGCAACAGTGATAGCCCACTTTTTGCTTATTTTCTTTCATGTTTTATGCCATTTGTTTTAATGCTATAAAATGATATACATTCTATTTGAAAAGCTATAAGTTTGTGTTGGGATGGCTATACTGCTTATGTGACACTACTGCCACGTTCCTGGTTGCGTTTCCCTCTCCGGTAGGTATCAGGTTAGCTGCATACATTTATTATTGTCCGCGTTTTCCCGGCTTATTTGGGGTATAACTCGTCACAGCCTCATCCGGTCACAAGGCATTTCCGCACCGAATGACTATCACCACGATGATTAGCATCCACAGGGTACCAATTTTCATAAATATCTAGCTGTCACGGTTCGAATGCGTCCCTTGTGAGATGAGTATAATAAGTGGAAAAAAAAAACTTCAGACACTTTTGCATATTGATATTTGTAATTGTAATTACTTGGCTGGGCCACGGTGGCTCAGTGGTAGAGCGTTCACCTCTGGTGCTTGGGATCCCGGGTTTGATCCCAGCCCCCGCCAAGTGAAATTTGTGGTGGACAAACACCGTGTGCGTGGGTTTTCTCGGGGTTCTCCCGTTTCCTTCCACTTTCTTCATTCCACCATTTCATTCATTACCCATCATCACCGCCCCCTTTAGTCTAACCGGCATAAATGTGGGACGTAAAACTCAAAGATTTCATTTCATTTTTTTTACTACTTCGTTTTCGAGGCATACAGTCTGTGAGTTTTTACAGGAGCTAACTACTAAAAAAACACATTTTTGAATCACTGAAATATATAAATTATTATCAGGGCCGGCGGTAGCAGTTTTGCTGCCATGGACGGTACTATCACATGCCACCCATTTAATCCGCAAACCTTATTTTGACAGAAGACGTTCAAGTGTCACGAAAAAGTAAGATGCCCTATCAATGGCGTATAGTGAGATTGTTCACCACTGCAATGCTGATGTTTTGACGGATAGATGTTCTGAATATCACAGTTTAAATTTTTCCAATTTAATCTCGATCGAAAGTCACTCGCAACGTATGTGGATTCACATGACCCTATTCAACAACACACTGCTTCCTGATTTATACAGAACAGCAGTTCTTTCACTCTACCCGAGGAATTTTCACACTCTGTTCATAACACACTATCGTCTAATTGATTGGAAACTCTAGCCTGTTCTCTGAACTACATGTTATCATAAGCAAAACACAGGCGAGAGAAGGTAAATCAATTTAAGGTCTCTTCGCCTGCAAGAATTCTTTTAAAACGGTCATTTATCATCTATTACTGCTGGATGTTTTAATTGTTCAGTCATACCTGCATTGCGAGACAGTCACATGTGTTTTGAGAAGGAGCTCGTAAAGTTGGTGAGGGTCATGACATCATCTGTTTGGCTTTCAAGAGTACAATGCAAAAGGTATATTTTGTTTTCTTGCAAATCCTGTCTAAAAGGTTTTGTGGAATGCAAGAACACATATATCTATGTCGTCGACATGACTATCGGACAGAGTACACGTATATTATGGCTTCTTTCCTCTTTCTTCTTTTCCCTCCTCCCTCTATAATTCCTTATCATCCATTTCCCACAGTAGTCTAGGGAAAGAAAGGATTGCAGGTATATGGTACGGACATGCGAATGGTACCTTTTGGAAAATTGCTTTATTTTGGAGAGAACGAGGTACGAACCAAAATCCTAGAATAAATAGCAATGATACAGTAGCTGCTTGACTCAAAGTCTGAAATTTAATTTAAAAATCCTAAAATCGCAAAAGGAATAATCAAACTGAATACGGAACCACAAAAGTTGTTTCTATTGTTTTCGTATCGAATGAAATCATGTCAACATGCGTATTTTATCCTTAAAAATGTTACCTTCTTGATACAGATAGACTTTAAAAATGTAGTTTTCTTAACTCGTATATTAGAAATATTGTAGATTCATTAATAACAACTTACCGGATCGTATCCAAATATATTTACTTCAAAATGAATGTCATGGTAGTTGTTCGACCTCCCAGCGACATACACATAATGAGGTTTTACTTCTACATTCTCATAGAAGGCTCCATTTCCGTTCCCTACACGATCGAACACTTGAACAGAAGTCACCACGTAGCTTGATCTTCCTCCTCCCGGCGGGAATTCCACGATGCATCGCTCAGGAATGGTATCCCAATTCGGTTTGCAGGAGTAGCTCGCTATTTTCACGTGTTTCTCACTTTCAACTCCAAAAATCAAATCATTGAAACCAGATCTTCGCTAGAAAAGAAAGCGAAAAATTGTACACTGGAAATGAAATAGCAGTAGTTCGTAAATATCTCTACACATTTACTGAAATCTCAAGGAGCATTGTTTAGAAATATAAACTATTACATATCCTAGAATTCTAGATTTAAAGAAATATGTAATCTCTTTATTGTGATTTTTTATGGTAAAGACGCAACACGGGTTGTTTCCCTTCCCTCATCTTTTTATTACAAATGTTATACACAAGCTCTTTGTACATTATGCTATAAATAAGTAGTTTTTTCTAAGTATTAGTCCTTTCTTTATTAGGTTGGATCTCCTGCCTATAGCAGCGTGGGAGTGGATGGGTATCTCCTGCTCAATCCAGAGAGAAGACGAAAGGAACCTTCTGCCCGTATCAGCGCGGAGGTAGATAATATCACCTGCCCAGAGCAGCGCGGAGATAAAATAGAAACCTCTTGCCTAGAGCTTATCAGAGGTCAGGTTAGGGAGTCTCTCCTGCCCAGAGCAGTGCGAAGAGAAGGGTAGGAATGATGTCTTCTGCCCCTCGACATACTTTTTAATTGCCGATTTTGGAGGCGAAGTCTATGAAGGGAATGTAGGTGTTCTTCGTAGTTCTCCGTGTCCTTCTTCGTACTTTTTCGTAGGTAGTTTCTGTCAGCTGATTGATGATCCTCGAGTAGAAGAACATGATGTTATTTACAAATAGGAAGGGATATTTCACCCTAGGTGGAGAAAATATAATCTGAAAAACTATTTTTAGATGAAGAACTTCCAAACACAAAAAACACTGGCAATACTAGGTGTAAGGCAATGAAAACATCGAATGTAATGCACTTGTAACACTGATTATAAAATACTAATAGCATTGATAGTGCGTTCACCATTCAGGCGTTGGATGGCAAAGTGACCTAACTCAGTTTTGAGATATTGTGAGATGTTGAGACTTTTATTAGAATCGATACAGAAAAAGCGGAAAAAAGTTGGTTCTTTGTGCTGCCATCTTTTGGCCGTGGTCTTTTAACTCTGAGATACGCAACCTTGTCATGCAACAGGTTGTGGTTTCAAGTTCACGGAAATAGCTTAATCTCATTATTTAACCCTTCAGTGGGCAGTGTTGCTCTCAAGCAACATCCATTCTGTTGCGTTATCCGCACGAATTATAACTTCAATAATTATTTAGTTGGCATTATTTCTTTTATACATCTATATATATAAAAGAGAACGTACAAATCCTTTGTTAGCTCATCACGCTAATACGGCTGAACCAATTTCTTTCATTTTTGGGGGGTTATTAAGATTTGGACCCTAGATGGTTTTTATCATATCACTTTAATTTTCAATTACCAGTGTCTTGAGATAATTGACCATTCAAGTGTCCATAACGTACAAATCCTTTGTTAGCTCATCATAGCTAAATCTAACCGTATTTATATGCAACCCACATGACCGTGTCACTCGGCGGGTTAACATAAATGACAGGCGATATAATGTTAACATTTACTCCAATCTTCTATGGTTTTTATCATATCACTTGAAAGCGAAAAAGTAAAAATTATCTAAGTAACAAAGTTTATTGCGTTCCGGGGTGACCCCAGCGAAGCGGGGTGAACGCTGCTAGTTATTCATATAGATGGTTTGCGGGTCGCTTCTTTAGATACTTCTAATCTTCGTCAACAGGGGACAGTCAAATTTAGTATTGTAGAAACTTTATCACCTACCTTCCACGAAAGTTCTTTTTTATTTATTTTTTTATTTGTAGTTTCTTGCTCTGTAGGGAAAATATTTCAACGAAACTGTTGGTAAATACTGAGAGTATTCTTATGATATTTGACCATAATACGCAATGCTGCTCAGTAGCTGCACATAAGACCGATTTTATGGCAATGTTGCTTTCAAATAAACACCCTGTATTTTGTAATCATAGTACAAAAATAGTTTAAACATTACGAAATTATGATGAGGAAGACATGGTTTAACCACAAAAGCAAACTAAATATTTTAATGATAACGCTGTCAATGCTTACCCATTAAAGGGTTAAAAAGATGAGTTACGCCACTTTGCCTTAAAACACCTCACATAATGTATGGTAGATACAGAACACGGATTATTTCTTTTCCCTCATCTTTTTGTTACAAAACTTCTATTCAAGTTCTTTGCACATTTTGCTACGAATACGAAGTCTCCCCAAAGTATCCTTTCTCTATGGGGTTGAACCTCCTGCCCGTTTCAGCTCAGAGATCTTTCGGGTTGACGGTTAGAAATCTCCTGCCTGTAGCAGCGCGGAGGTGGGATGGTGTCTCCTACCCAGTGCAGCGTGGAGACGAACGAAACCTCCTGCCCGTAGCAGCGCGGACGTGCCCACAGCAGTGTGAAAAAAGGTAGGAATGATTAGCTGGAACAGATATGTTCTTGATGTCGACGTCCTTTTATATACCGTTGTGTGGAGAGAAAGTATATGTAAGGGAAGTCTATGGAGGAGTTGTAGGAGTTCTTCGTTGTTCTTCGTGTCCTTTTTCGCAGATGAATTCTGTCGGCTGATTGTTGATTCTTTTGGAGAAACACAAGCTATTGTTCACAAATATGATGAGAGATGCATTATTCATTTCGAATGACCATAACTTTAGGGAAAAGAAAAATAACTTTCGTATTCCATCGAAAGCAGAATTTTGTAGAGGATTCTTAAACTAGTGTCTACAGAAGAATTTAGAGTTTTAGAAAAAAAATCTGTTGTTTTTAGCTAGCACGTGTCTCACTAATGGAAGGCGAATGGTAGCTTTGTTCAGAAGGTTTAACTTCCATGAACATTTCATATTTCTTAAAAACGAAATACTTTGATTATTCTGTAGACTAATCAAAAGGATTGCTGTTTTGAAACTATTTTACACTAATTCCTTATGAAAAGTTTTCTAACTGCATTGGTTATCATCCTATGAACCGTTTCGAAAACAGCCGAAACTAGCACTGCAGCAGCAGGAAGTCCTCCTGTGTGTTTGGTGGACTGCTCGCGGCATCGTTCATCGGGAACTGCTACCAGGTGGTCAGAGCATCAACGCAACTGTGTATTGTCAGCAGTTTAGCCGTGTTCAAGAAAAACTCAAAATTCTGGAGCCAGCACTTCTGAATCGCAAATGGGCCCTCCTGTTACAGGACAACGCTAAGCCCCACGTGGCTAGGATGACCCGAGACACCATTCTATGCCTTGGACGGGAAAGACTGTTGCATGTACTATACTCTCCAGACATTACGTCGTCTGATTATCACTTGTTCCATTTCTTGGAAAATCACCTTAGAGGACGCCAGTTCATATCCCTAGTAGAGGTACAAAATGCACTTGATATCTTTTTCGCTTCACGGCCCATCAAGTTCTACCGCAATGGAATCGATGGTCTTCCAGGACGTCGATGCTGACGGGGACTATTTTTGATCTTCCAGGTACGTCTTAGGTGACATATCGATGTTCGAAGGTGGTGAGTGAAAAAGCGACAGAACTTTCTTGGTTATCTTATATTAAATTGATTCTAAATATTTGAAAATATATACTTTGTCGAAAGTATTTCTACTTCTTGTATTTCTGTGACAAAATGATATAAAGAAATAAAGTGAAATTGTAGTAATGAATTTTCTCTTAAGATGTGTTTCCTTTACCAACTTAATTCTGCTCTCAAAATGACCATCTTCATTTTAACCCTCCAGAAGTCGCAGCGCGGTCTTTTCGACCGCACCAATAAATATTCTTTGATTTTGTTTAGTGACTTTGAGCAAACTTCCCCTCACCCCCCTCTAATCCTTCCCAAGACTGTATTGTTGCAACACACCACCGCTTTTGGCAAGTATACAATTCATTTAAAAATATGTAATTCATTCCTTAACGTCAAATTTTACAGATCGGTCGTTTCGACCGCGTGCGAGTTCTCGCGTGACGGTCTGTGCGCGAAGCTACTTCTTTTTCAAACGCAAATACAGATAATATTGAACATATGTACTTTAATAGCACTTTCCTCAATTCGAATGTAATACATTCTTCTTTTTTAAATTTAAAGGTTCAAAATGTTTCCCGAACAAACTCGACTTTTCATTTGTCAGTGTTCTGGAACGCCAACCACAATGAAAATTGTTGAAAGTGGATGTTAGTTTACGGTGTCTCTCAAATATTCGTCCATCAATTGCATAACGTAAGAAAAGCCTCACATGAAATTTGTCTAAAACATGTATGTAAACTTAAGACAACGGAAAAGCATTCTGTAAATTATACTCTAACAGTCTCACTTTAACAATAAATTGAAGAAAGAAGCATCCTTCCTGATAACTAGTTACTATGCTAGTCAATGAAAAGTACGCGTAATATTTATATTATGTAGTTACTATGTTAATCAATGAAAAGTATTAATATCCCTGTTAAGTAGCCACTACTCTAATCAAAAATAATAAGTAAATTATTATCAAGCAACTTATGATCTACTCACTATTGTTTTGTATGTGAATATCTGTAAAAGGTACACAAGCATCGTATAGTACAATCAAATTAATAAGGACATTTTTTGAGGAAAGTAGTGCCAAAAAAATAAAAATTAGGGATAATCCAAAAAAAAAAAAAATGGATAGAAAGATTGCGATCTTGGCCAAGAATTTTAGGACTGATCCAAAAAGATGCATCAAAAGATTGAGATCTTGGGCAATAATTAGTTTGTGGATCAGTGGACACAACATTTTTGAACGGCCCCTAAATCAAGTTTACGTTTTTTTTTTTTTTTTAAATACGGAATAAGCACATCATACTGAGTTTAGTGATAGTTTGGGTTTGGTTACACTACAGTAGTTCTCCGAATATAAAGCCTACAAGAAAAATTTTGATTGAAATATGTTGGATCTTTCGATGCAAAAACATTAGAAGGAAGCGACTGGAATTAAACTTACATAGATACATTACTAGTAGTTCTTTGTGCACAACAATTAGTACGTTAGATAAATGTTCTTCCTTTAGTTTGTGGGAATAAAACTAATTTTGTCGATATGATCTCCTTTAAAGTGTTGTCACTAAATGTCTCTTGTTGCATGCAATAACTATTTTTGCTTGTAGTGGGTTAAGTATAGCTGCCTTATAGTTTTAATAATATCTGCTTCAAGGCGTTACTGTACTTTGAATAAGGGGCCGCGGTGGCTCAGTGGCAGAGCGTTCACCTCTGGTGCTTGGGGTCTTGGGTTCAAACCCTGTTTTTCTCGGGGTTCTCCCGTTTCCTCCCACTTTCTTCATTCCATCATTTCATTCATCTCTCATCATCACCGTCCCCTTTAGTCTAAGCGGCATAACCGTGGGACGTAAAACTCAAAAATTTCATTTCATTTTCATTTTGTACTTTGAATATAATAATTGTCATGTACTTACCCCTTCACTTGTATTTGGAAAACGTAAGACGAAAAATAGTATTGTAATTCTTAGTATCATTTCCACTGCAATCTACTTGATCGTAGTTCACGTAGCAGGCTCATTAAACCATTAGCTGTAAAAACGAATAGGATTAGTATTGAGGAAATAATGAAATGAGATCTTCCAGCTTAACATCCTATGATTATGTCTGTTAGACTAAGCGAAACGGGTGATTAAGGCAAGTAAATGATGATGGAACAACTGGTGGAATGAGAAACTGGGAGGAAACGAGAGTACCCAGAGAAAACTCCCAGGATGTTGTTTACTATAAATTTACTTAGCTGGGGATCGAACGAGGGAACTCACGTACCAGAGGTAAGCGTTTTATCATTGAGCCACCGTGCCCTCTCAGTGTTGAAGAAAAATGTAAATTTACAATGCTATATGAAGCATTTTATTCTGAGACTACTGCATATGTAACTAGTACTATTTTTTACGGTTATGGGAGGAACGGTTACTCAATGGCACAGAGTTTCCTTTTGATGCGTGGGGGTAACTGGTTCAATCTCCGATCTAGTAAGTTTGTGATGGACAACATTCTATCCATGGATTTTCTCGGGATAGTTCTATTTCCTCCCAGTTTCTCACTCCACCAATCCTTACATCATTCATTTGCCTTAATCATTGTCTCCTTAGCCTAAAGAGCATAATCGTGGGACGTTAAACTGAAAAATTTCAAAGATTTCTATGATTATGTTTGTTGATTGCATTGCTATTGTATCTGCTTCTATTAGATTAGAATACCTCTCTGGTCGTTCCTTATTTTTGTTTTGTCATTTTAATATTTTAGAGTCACGTTGGTTTAGTTAATATTTTAGAGTCACGTTGGTTTAGTTAATATTTTAGAGTCACGTTGGTTTAGTTAATATTTTAGAGTCACGTTGGTTTAGTTAATATTTTAGAGTCACGTTGGTTTAGTTAATATTTTAGAGTCACGTTGGTTTAGTTAATATTTTAGAGTCACGTTGGTTTAGTTAATATTTTAGAGTCACGTTGGTTTAGTTAATATTTTAGAGTCACGTTGGTTTAGTTAATATTTTTAGAGTCACGTTGGTTTAGTTAATATTTTAGAGTCACGTTGGTTTAGTTAATATTTTAGAGTCACGTTGGTTTAGTTAATATTTTAGAGTCACGTTGGTTTAGTTTGATATTCAATTCGACCTGAATTGTGTTCGGAAGGGGGATTCCGTTTGTTCAATTAAGGAGTGGATCTTCCATGTCCGAGGCCTATTCTTGATTCCTGATGGAAAGTAGGGTTTTGTCATCCTACCCTTGCTCCAATGCGGATCAGGGGTTCAGGTAAAGTCGACCTGATCATTATTAGTATATTCACAGAAAGACTGGAGATAAAAAAAAAAAGTAACACTTGTATGGCGTGTAGGTTTCTCCCATAAAAAGTCACCATTTTCGGAAAATACGGAGAGGTTCGGATTCCCTTTTAAGCTGTAGGTTCACGTCTTATATAGCCTCGATATTTAAGGGAATGCTATATTCCAAATCGAACAAATAAGCAACCAACGCGTCGCGTGACTCGAAGTTCAACAACTACATCCAAATAGTCTAAAGGAGGATTCCTTTTTATTATAACGAAACAAAGTGAAGTGTTATAAAGATGTTATTCTGACAGTTCGTTTTAAGGGTCTGAAATTCCCGGTAATTTTCCCGTTTACAGCAGGTGCACATCCTGAATTTTTTGTTCTGTGGGGTCCAAGCTTTAAGTGCGGCCCAACATTACAAACCACTACGTCTATATAGCATTAAATGAGTATTATTCTATACCTAAAAAGGCGATAAGTAATTCTAAAATACTTCCACCTATACTTTCAGAAAAAATGATACAACTAGATTGTTTGTATAAGAGAAAAAGTACAGATGAAGCGTAAGATCAAATTTTCATGCTACATCAATCATTTCCCTGTTAAACAGCTATACTTTTATTGAGAAAGTGTATAAATGTGTGATGAGTTAGGAAGTTTTCTTGGAGGGGGGAGAACGAGAAATTGGTGGAATGAAATGTGAGAGGAAACAGGAGTATTCCGAGAAAACTCACGGACATGATGTTGTCCACCACAAATTTATTTGCTCGCGAATCGAACCAGGGACCTCACGCACCAGAGGTAAACTTTCTATCACAGAACCACCGTGGCGTCATAAGTCTGTATTAAAATCGCAAGTGGTAGAAATGCACTACAATTTCTCATTTAAGGTTGTACAAAGAACAAAGGAATAAGAGATAGCAAGAAGCTTTTTTTTTTTTTCAAACAATTTAGTGTTCTAAGAATAATTATCACCTTTCGTCGCAATCCCCTATTCACACCGGAAGTGGAACAAGTTAGCCACTTCCGGTTTACCATTGATTGCTATAGAATTAAAACCACAGCCGTGCGCAGATCCTTGGATTAGGGTGGGGGCAAACCAATAGCGGTACTCCTGAAGATATGCAATCACCTTGTAATCACTATTTTCTTTATAATTTAATTTTTTTCATTTGCCCGGAGGATGTGGAAGTATCTGGGAAGGTGGCAGACCCAGGAGCCTACAGATAGCGTATTAGGTGTGTGTATGTGTGTGTGTGCGAGTGTGCGAGTGATAATATACTGCTGGGAGGAAACAAACGGAAGAAAGACTTAAATATAATTAAATCCGGAAATTTTGGTCGAGTATTGCAAAGTTCAAAGTGTTACTTTGTATTGCGACGATTACAGACGTCTTTCAGGGTCCGTTTTAGTGAAATTCGTATAATCCTTATTAGCAAAAAAAAAAAAAAAAAAAAAAAAAAAAAAAAAAAATCGAAAAAAAACGCAGTGCCAAAACATTAGGTGGAGCGAGCGCCTCCACTAGCCCCCACGGGCGCACGCCTATAATTAAAACCGTAAGAATTAGCGAGAAGCGGTGTTCAGTAACCAATTAAGTGTTTGAAAAATATATTTCATCTGTAACCTAGTCTCTGCACTAAAACCGGAAATGGGAGGGAACCTAACATTTCCGGTTTTAACGTTGGTCATTAAAGAGTAAAAACGATCGCGGGTAGTGAAAAGCAATTTTGTGCAACCAATTAAGAGTTTTAAGTATACAGGGTGTTTCAAAACAACACCGACAAGGTTTGGGAGGTGATTCCTGATACTAAGGTAAGACAAAGATTATAGACCAACCTGGATAAAAAAAAGAAAGCATTTTAAAAGTTCATAGCTCCAAAGACTTCACTTAAGGACTAATATGTGCGCTATCCAAAAGTCCATGTTTCAGAAACCTATGTACTAACGCAACAATTTTTATAGAGGGAGTTAGGCTACGGGCATATCATTTGAAATACTCTCCAACTACCTGTATAAAAATTGTTGCAGAACTACCACAGGACTCTAGAACTTGGATATTTGGATAGCGCATATATTAGTTTCTAAGTGAAGTCTTGACCCGACTATAGCAGGTACCATAATTTTGAAGTTGTGGATCTTTAAAGTTCATTTTTTTCACGTTTTCGGCAGCCTATAACTCCGAAAGGAGGCATTTGTGCACCCAGGTTGGACTATACTTTTTGCCTCATCTTGGTGTCAGGAATCACTTTCCAAAGTTGACGGTGTGGTTTTGAAACATCCTGTATATTCCATTTCCTGACTTCAATAGTAATTAAGAATATAGTGCACCACACAAACCGAACTATTTTATGCTACACGTGGCGTTGTTACTGGTTATTTTTTTTTTTAGCCGATTGCTTTCTATGCAGAATTATTTTTATGTTTCCTTTGCAATGGACTGGGATTTCAATGGTTTGATTTTCCTGATTTTTTCTACAAATTTAGTTAAATATCCCTTACTTCTTAGGAATTAACATTTGATAATGAAATTTAAGAGTCCCCATCACGACGAAATTAAAATACCGCTAATTTTACAGTAATTATGTGATATCTTCAAATAGATAAAAGATAATCAAAAAGTGGAACAAGAGCTCGCTAGAGAATATTATTTTACTTGAGATACCGTTATCACGAATCACTTATCTGGTTTCCATTTTCAACCAGCCATTTAAATATCGGCATTTATTTTCCCGTTTATAAATGGCTGCAAACGGAAAGCTACTATTAGATGACTCGTGATAAGAGTACCTCATGCAAAATAATATTCTATAGCGCGCTCTTGTTCCTCATTTCGATTATATTTTATCTATTTGAAGATATCGTATAATTACTGCAAAATTAGCGGTATTTTAATTTCGCTGTGATTAGGTCTATTAATGCAAATTATATTAAATGTATATAATATAATGTAAAATTATTGTCAAAACATTGCGGACATTTAACGAGAACAGAAGAAGATATTAGTAAAATAGCACTATTAAAATTTCTAGTTCATTTCAAAGAAGACAGAGGGAGACTCGATGGCTCAGTGGTAGACTGCTTATCTCTTGGTGCTTGGTTTGCATGATTCGATCGCCGCTGGTGGACATCATCTTCGTGGGTTTTCTCGGGTCGCTCCCGTTCCCTACTACATTCTCATTCCACCAGTTCTTCCATTATCATTCATTTCCTTTGATGATCCATCTCTCTTAGCATAAAGGACATAATAATGGATCCTTTAACAGAAACATTTCGTTTCATTTCAAAGAAGACAGAAATCAGTTTCCATATAAATCAATAGATAAAAAGCAAAAATGCGTTCTGTTCTGAAAGGTGTTAAGAGCACAACTTATGTATTTAGTATAACAAGAGCAGTGATATTACAATTGAGTTTTAAACCGACGTCTAAGAACAGAGGATGTACTTAATACGCCCATTTAAATATATGCATGAGCAGCTCGGAGGGACACAATGGTATGTAACATCTTCTAACTTTCTACTAAACTGGAAAAGAAAGTTCAATATTCCCTAGTTCAATATTCCCTCTTAATGCAATGCAATGCTACATATCAAATAAACATTTTTGTAATCTGGGGTACATTTTTGACATGTAATACTGTTCTGTGGTTTGATCCGGAGTCATTGAACCTAATAATTTAATTTCACCGGAAGTATATACAGGGTGTTTCAAAACGACACCAACAATATTTGGGAGATGATTCCTGACACCAAGATAAGACAAAAAGTATAGACCAGCCTGGGTGCACAAATGCTTCCTTTCGGAGTTATAGGCTGATGAAAACATGAAAAACTAAATTTCAAAGGTCCATAGCTAGGAAACTATGCGATCTACAGTAGTCGAATGAAGACTTTACTTAGGAATTATATATAGTATGTGCCCTATACAATAATCCAAGTTCCACAATCCTGCAGTATTTCTGCAACAATTTTTATAGAGGTAGTTAATGAGTACTTCAGATGATATGCCCGAAGGAAAGCTCCCTCTGTAAAAATGTTACGTGAGCACCTTAGTATTCTGAAACATGCATTTCTGAATAGTGCACATATTAGTTCCTAAGTGAAGTATTGACCTGACTATGGTAGATCCCGTAGTTTTGCAGCTATGGACCTTTAAAGTTTATTTTTTCATGTTTCCGGCAGCTTGTAACTTCGAAATGACGGATTTCTGTATCCAGTTTGGTTTATACTTTTTGTCTTATCTTACTGGCATGAATCACCTCCCAAACGTTGTCGATATTGTTTTGAAACACCTGTATAAGGTTTATTGTCCGAAAGGGTATAATTTTCCAGTGATCTTACATAAATTACATGAAGATTTAACAATCGACCCTGGAGCTAGGCCATGCAACCCCTCAACGCTTGCCAATGTTAATGACGTAATTAACTGACTTCATTGTGTTCACCCATATGTTCAACATAGACTTACCGATTTTGACTATATTTTTCAATCTTAAAGAATATATCGTGTTGCAGATTTCTTATAAATTTCGCCAGAATCTGATGACAGCCTTTGGAGCTGAAATATGAAACTGGAACAAGTTGTAGTTAATACCGATGTGTATGTTCACGTATGATTCGTAATGGGTAGATCGATTACGATATGGTGTCCCAGGAGGAAGGGGTAATATTTTTGGAAATGGTAGTATGGGTGATTCTGCGCAAAAAGGTTCATATGAACATTGGACCTAATCTGAAGCGTTTGAGAGCTAGAGCTTTTGAACCATTTTTAAATTTATATTGCATATTATTCACCCTATAATTATTCTTCAGACGGGGGACATAGCGGATTTGAAAGGTTATGTAACATATTGCAGTAGTGTCTTTGAAAAGGGGGATTATTGACGGAAAGTTAAGAGTACGTAAGGGAATTGGATGGCAACACTGGTTCCCAAATTTCCCTCAATAACTTCCCTTCCAAAGACAGCACTTCACATATTGCATAGCATTGGAAACGTAATTCCAACACCTTTTAAATCCGCTATGTCTCACGTCTTACATTGGTAGAATAAATACAAAAAAGGTACACAAAGCGCAGCTCTCGAACCGTTAAGATTTGGGCCCATGTCCATATGAACTTTTTTGTTTAGAATCATCGTACTACCATTTTACGATTTTATAATCAGTAAGTAGGTTAGATTCTACTATTAGTGTAACTACACTGCTGGACCAACGTAAAACTGGAAAAATAAACAAATTGAAAAAAAAATAACTGAAGAAAAGACACTAATAATCAGAAATTAAAAAAGAAAATTGTTTAGAAAAATTACATTAATCGGCTTGCATATATTTTAATCACGCTCGACTCTAGCCATAGGAACTAAATACACGGTTCTGATTGGTTGGAGTTATCCGTTTCTCGCTACGTAGCCTACATATAGAAAAAGTGAAACTGCCGGTACTTTCGGCCCTCGTAGCCGAGCGTGCTAGCGAGCGGACTAATAATGAAGATCGCTTTTGGCGTAGGTTCAAACCCGCTGCAAGTAAAGTTTTTATTTTTTAAAAATTTCCCTTGTACGTAATACATAATGCAAAAAATTGTGCTTTTTTATCATTTATCTAGAGATTTTTGATAGCCATTATAAACAATTAAGTTATAAACCAACAGGTGAGTAAGAAGTGGTGCCCTCGCGAAACGAGGAGTTTTAAGCGGGGGGTGAGAGATAGAGAGGGGGAGGTACCGGATTCACCAGGAGGGGAATGACTTTGCACACAAACTTTTATTGATAAAAAAAAGTGATTTACTTATGTTACGGAACATACATAAGCGAGCGTTAGCGAGTGAAGGGGGAGTTAGAAGCCCCACAGGGCTCGTTTTGTTTCACCTTGACACCCATGATACGTCGCACTCGACTGGTGCAACTTCAATGTAAATCTAACCTCGCCTGCTTGCTTTTAACCAACTTGAAACGGTTGGCTAGGGTAGGGCGCGAAAAAATATGCGACCTGCTTCAACAAAAATTGCTAAAAGCAGACAATAATAATAATAATAATAATAATAATAATAATAATAATAATAATAATAATAATAATAATAATAATAAAACTATTAAGAAGAGAATATAGTTTATTACTATTATCTACAAAAATTTTAGAACAGTGTCCCGAGCCAATTAAATTAATACCTAGTTTAAAATAACTTCCGGTGGTAATTTCATCAGGCAGTTAGTTAAAATTTGTCAGTTTGGCAGTTTATTTGAGCAAGGTACAAGTATTAATTACTCTTTCTACATTTTATACGTATAATGGTTTAACAAGCTTTCTTGAAATATCCATATTATTATTATTATTATTATTATTATTATTATTATTATTATTATTATTATTATTATTATTATTATTATTATTATTATTAGAGTAGACTCCCGAGGATCCGGCTCGCGATTGTTCGGTCTAGTTTTCTCTTATCGTAATTAAATGAGGAAGGCAAGGCGTTGCATTGGCAACAATGCCAAGGCATTGGAAGCGGGCGGCATTTTTGCCGATCCCAAACGTTTCAGCATTCTTGCCAATTTGATGTCGAGAACATAATCCAAACAACCCCTGCGGGGCTTCTAACCCGTTCCTACTACTACTACTACTACTACTACAACTACTACTACATTAGCTGTGGATCTAATTTATATAGTACAAGGGCAAACGTACTACTACTACTACTACTACATTTGCTGTGGATCTATATAGTACAAGGGCAAACTTATTTTAATGAAAGAAGTTTAATGAAAATTTTAAAACAATGATCGTTAAATCACTTTTTGACTATTATTTTTAATCTTATTTTAACTAAAGAAGTGTTATAAACATTTTTAAAAGTAATAAAAAAAACTGTCCATAGGCAGGATTCGAACCCTCGCCAAAAACATCATTGTTACTAGCATGTTACGCTAGACCACTCGACTACCAGGGCCGACAACAAATTTCGTTTATTTTGTGCTATATGTAGAACATGTCTAGTGATATCGCATCTGTATCGACCAATCAGATCAGAGGATATGCTGAAACGTTTGGGATCCGCAAATATGCAAGCGGGCGTCTGCTACGATCTTCCTACGTGTCGTGTGCAAAATACAAGTTGTGACAGGAAAAGAGCAGCGTTCTGCTCCTTGTTGTTTCGTCAGTGTGTAACAGACCTCAATACAGTACGCTTGGAGCTGTTCCTGATTATAACTTTACGGTACGTACAGTACTGGATTCGTAAATTGTTCCTGGGGTATGTTTAATGAGTTCATAGAACTCTGGTCTATCCGACTTGATTTGTTATCCGGCCTGCCCTTCCGCTACATTAGACAGGACTACTGTACTCGTTAACTATATTATAGTGTTAAAATAATGTTCTAGAATATAACAAAGTACTGTATTTTTGCTGCATTTTAATTGTTCTCAGCACGTAAAATAAAGTTATTATTATTATTATTATTATTATTATTATTATTATTATTATTATTATTATTATTATTATTATTATTATTATTATAGTACGGAGCCAGATTATAGGAACATAATCAGATTTACGATTACTGCTCACAATTTTTAATGTAGAGCGGTTTAGAATTTTTAAACATTTGTGCCCCCCCCAAATATATTCATGATCCCTCAAACTTTCGTGTCTTGGTGCAGACCTGTCTCTTGCTAATTCTTAACTGCGTTCGGAGCCGGCTAGCTAGAGCCGTAGCTAGAGATTTCGGCGCCCGGGGTGAAGTAGAATTTGGCGCCCCCTACAAGCTTTTACCAAGCTTTTTTTCATTTTAATTTCTTTTTTCCTTTTGTTCTTTTTTATATGTAAGAGAAGCAGCCTTTGACGTTACGCTACACTGAATTTTTATCAAGCAGTTTGGACAGACCATTGCAACAGCCAAAAGTGATTATTTTCCATTCTTTTACAAATAAGAGCTTTTAAAAATGGCTTATTTTGAACTTTTTGTTAAACTTAACAAAACTACGTTTGGTTGTATACAAATCCAGTTGTTGTGGAAATTTACAACTATTTAAACGTTTTATAATAGCAATAAGAAATTAAATTTCAATACATTAGAAACTATGTGCTTTTAAAATGTTCAAAATGGGTGGCAGCATTAATTTCCAGCAATAATTATACACTTTGTAATTTTATTCTGTATGTAACCACACAAATAGCATTTTAATTTTGATTCTTTTACGGTAAAAAAATATTATTTTGTGAAATGTGATGCAGATTCAGAAGGAGCCTTCTTTGCTAATTTCTCAACATTGATCGCTGAAGATGAAGAATATGTTTAATGTTTGTATTTAAAATCTAAAATATAGTTTGGCTACTACATATGTTTGAAATTATAGAAATTACTTCATTTTTTAATGAATAGTAGTTCTGAATTTAAGGTTACTTATTATTGTACTAACACAACTAGATACGTACACACAACAAAAATATCGTGGGGATACATTTTTAACAAATCTATTTCTTTGTAAATCGACCACAACATTGGTTTAATATTGTGCCAACACTTTTTCGTTACGACACGTCGTTTACCAGGGCCGGCGGAAGGGGGGTCGAGCCGTGCCACTGCCCAGGGCGGCAAATCTAATGGGCTGCAAAATTTGAAAAAGAAAATAATACAAGGGTGACAAAATTTGAGAAAGAAAATAATAAAGGAGCGGCATGTGAAAGTACCGCCCAGGGCGGCAAAACTTCTAACGCCAGCCCTGCATTTACTCATTTCGAACACTTTCCCTTTCTTCTTGCTCGTTCGGCGCAGTCTTGCTATCAGCGCCATGGGCAATTGCCCTACTCTCCCTCCTCCCTAGCTAGGGCTCTGACTACCATGCATTTGCAAAAGAACACTATTGCCTAAAAGACTTAAATGATAATGTGAAGATACCGACTTTATCCAATTAATAAGTAATGAAACCACTTTTCCAATAGATAATACTAATTAATATTTAGATCTCAAAGTGTTAACAATCCTAGATGTGTTAGTTCTTTTCCTATCAAATGAATGAAACGTTATTTCAACTAAAGGTTACAGTACCTGAATCTTGGTTACCACAGGACTATATCACAAACGTGACAAGAGAAGACTGAATTACGTTACGTGAACACAAACGCTGCCTTTGGTTTGTGATTGCTGGAGTCTATACGAAGCTTCAAGGACGAAAATTATTATAACTAAAGTTTTGATTTGAATTCCAGATTAGAATCTTTATTTTTTGTGACAGACACATGCGACAACAGGATATGACACGATACGAAATTATTTAGAGAACACGCAACATAATGTAATACTTTGCAGAGAATTTTTTTATTTATTATTTTTCTAATTTTCTGTTTCAAGCATTATAAGCATTTGCTTCAGCAGATGTAATATTACTTCACAGGTATTTCCAAGAATTGCGTAATTCACATGAAATCGTCTGCTGAAGCAATTTAAAACATTCATGGCCATGTTATCTTTGTTAAGGTTATGAGGTGCTGTCGTCATCACTTTCAGATCACCAAACTATATTGTTTGTAAGTATGCAGAATCTTATATCCATCCATCTGTGAACATTATTAAAGCAAAAGTGGAAAGAGAGAGCGAGTATCGGCTATTTAAAAGTAGATTCAGTGTTCTTCTATGGATGAAATAAGCATAATTTTTCCGCAAGTTCTTCTGGCATCATTTACTTTCGGCGGGTTTCAAAAGGCATACCCAGTGGTCGAGGTGAGGCGTTATGCGGTGGTATACCATACCGCCTCTGGTTTTTCAGTGCTGAAGGCATACCGTCTCTGGTTTTTTAATGATTAATTAAAACATACCGTCGCTGGAGAGTAGATGCAAAATACGTTTAATAAATAATAAAAGGGTTTTATTTGTTATGTAGAAATAATTTCTGAGTTGACAACACCGATATTTTAGTTTTCTTTTTCTTACTTTTTGTATTTAAAATGAGGTGTCTTCAAACAAGTTTACCTAGTTTATATTTTGATGTGCTGCGTATTGAATTGTTTCCTTTGTTATGAATGTATGTATGTATACATGCATGTATGTGTGTGTGTGTGTGTGTGTGTGTGTGTGTGTGTCTTCTTGCCTTAATGCATATAAATGCCGTGTTTTGATCATGGGTGGATTTAGGAGTTGTTTGCTTGGGGGTGGACCTTCCGGGGGTTTAGAAAACACCCCATTCGGGGAGGGACCTGGAGTTGTTCATATCCTCATTCGGTTTTTGAACATTTTCGTGTATAATTCTCTATAATACACACTTTTTTTTTTTTCAGAAAGTTGTTGGCAGGGGATCAAAGTCTTTCCATACCCCTCCCCTCCCGTTACTACAGAGAAGCTCTCCAATACTTTTCAGTCATTATATAAATAGAAATGCAATGTAACATACCCTCACTACATTTCAACATTTAGGTAGCCGGTATGTCCAATCAAAATCGTAATAAAACATACCGCCTCTGCTTTTTTTCCACTTCGAACACTCATTATACCTTTAAATGGAGATAAACAACGATAGTTTTTGTTTAATAAAGGTTTTGGTACGATTGGCCTCAGGTTCATAAAATGTCGCATATCTTTCTGGATAATAATAATAATAATAATAATAATAATAATAATAATAATAATAATAATAATAATAATAATAATAATAATGTCAAGTAGATATCAGTGCATTATTGTAACTAAAAATTCTTACACTGAGAACCGGACAGCGATATATTGTACAAATATACAGAATCCTTATGTTTACTACGGAAATCAGTGCAGAACATACGTTATCCATATGCTACATATTTTTCGCACTTAGATGTTACATCATGCCGTTGAAGAATGTATGACATCTAATAGTCTTCCTATGTTACATACATATACGTATGTTACATACGTCAACTATATGATACGTAAGTGTGAAATCCCGACCGCCTATATAGTTCTTTCGTTCGTACAGAAAGTACGCTTATTCGGAATACTTATACGGAAAGTACGCATAAAATATACATTTTCAGTTACACATTTGCTGTACGTTAAGTTCGAAAACTACAGAATTTACACATGTAATCTTCGTTTCTACATATGCCACATACGTTTCTTTTCCCCTTAATGTATGTACACTCATGTCCAAAATGATTGTCGCATATCTATAACTGTCTTCTTGTAAGAATATATTTGATAATGATTTTGTAGGGTACTTTTAATATTGATAGTATGTCTATAATCGGGAAATGTATATTTGTGGTAAATTTCGTAGGAAAAGAATTATAAATATGAAAATTAGAATGAATAAAACAAATGCTGGTAAATGGACAAAAAAAGTTTTATTGTTCTTATTTACTGCTCTTTTGACATGAAATCGGACACATACATGTCTATACCGATTATATACATACTAAAATTATAAGAAATACCATTACAACAACATATTTATACACATGCAACAATAATTTTAGACATGAGTGTAGACACACACACACACACACACACACACATATATATATATATATATATATATATATATATATATATATATATAGGTGCTTTAAAAATGTCTGATTCTTACATCTTAATGTTATAATACAATAAACGTAATGATAATTAATATTTCTTAGTGATTTGTTTTTTGCTTTTTTCTCTTTCTGTAAACGGGTGAAAGTTAGTTACTATTGCTCGTTTTCAAAAGGCATCAAGAGTTCCACAAATACTGAATTTCAATAATAACACACATATAGTAAGTTGTTCACATAATGTTGTTCAGAATACTAATCATGCTACTCTTAAGAACATATGTTCTATAAACCTCTACTAAATTAATGAATAAACCTTGCGAAAAAAAAAAAAAAAACTATGGGATGTTTTCACTAAATCCTCTCCCTAATAATGAATACAATCAATTAATTGGATACGCTAATATGGGATCTGAGTAAAGACTCCACTGGAAAAAGTACAGAGATGGAATCCCAACAGAACTTTTGTATTGACTTTCACTTTAGTCGATTAGAAGCTGTGGAACTAATGTTCGTAATTTCATATTAATATCAAGCTTAAATTGTCAACAAAGGTAAGTGTAATCCGGAGAGCTTGATTAATGAAATGAATTTTAAATTGTTATTGAAACAGAGGTAATTGGAGGGTCCGGATTAGCTTTGAAAATTTTAATTTCTACGTAAATGTTTCTAGTTCGTGAATACAATTAACTGAGTTCAGAAGGAACAAAGATTCACAAATCATTATCTGGAAAGGAAAAAAAGGAAAATAATAAACATTCTGATTTTCAACAAAATTATATTTTTATTGTTTGCTATTTTCAAAGTTTCTCGCCAACTCGTCTCTAAGACAGAAGAGGAAATATTCCGTTCTTATTAAAAGGTGTCGGTACGCCATACCGTTGCATACCGCCAAAAAACCGACTGTGAACAACTATATTCGTATCATTCCGCTGTTCAAAAGTATGATTGACTATGGTGCTGCCAAAGTGTCTTGAGCCGTGTCAAAAATGCGAACTAAAGCTCGCACCCTCTACACACCCACGCGTTGAGCCAATTAGGTTCAGCTGTTGCTAAGCAAGAGATCGTTAGCAAGAGGCAGTGAAATTCCTTCAGCTAACAGCAACGCTTGGAATAGAAGACTAGGTGTCACCTAATATTCCGTTCCAAGCACTGTTATCGGCTGAAGGAATTCCACCCCCTTTCGCTAAGGCTCTCTCGCTTAGCAAAGCTGAACCCTCATTGGATCAACGCAGTGGGTGTGTCGAGGATGTGAGCTTTAACTGAAGCATCACTCCCGCTCTCAGAAAAGGAGCAAGTTATACATATGTTGTATCCTTCAGAGTGCTTGCAGCAGAGAAAGAATAACACACATACACTGCGCCAAAATCACTGCGCTTGCTTAAGTGTAATATTTCTATTACATCATTAAACACACTTGATAATGGTTATGCTTTTGTGATGACCAATAAATAGCATTGAAATATTTCAGAATAAAACAATCCGGGTAAACCCTTCACAATTTATTATGAAAATAAGTTTTTATAAACAATTTACAAAGTTTCTTTGTAATATACAGTAAAATAAAAGTGTTTCCAAATTTAGTTGAGTTGTATGCTTAGCACAGAGCACTAGCTTTAGATTCTAAGGTTCAGTTAGGCTCTACGGGAACCCTTTTGTTTATGGTAGACTCAGTAGGTAGATTGTAATTAGGATATCTCCTTTGTCGAGGGTGGCCTCCAGAGATAAGGGGTCTTATGAATAAAACGGAGTCTTGACTCTGTTAATTTTGCTCATGAGTGAGATGAGCAAGCTCTGTTTCACAAGCAAACTCTAAAATTACGTATGAATTAAAACTATCATAGTTGTGAGAACTTACTCCTAAATAACCTGAGCATGCTCACAGAGTTTGCTCCACTTCGCTCCGAGACGGCCAAGCAAGTAGTCTCATATGTTTATGTAAGATAAATAAACGTGTTAAAAATGAGTGATACGGAAGAAGATTTCGGAAAATAGGATTATTCTTTACCAGCATTTGTAGACATGATAAAAATTATTCAACGATATTTAGTAAATCCATGTTGCCACAAGTAAGACAAGAGAAAGTATATGCATTTACGATCATTGGAAAAAATATGAAGAATCATTTGGTATCCCTATCACAAAATCGCAGTTGAATAAGAAATAGCTAACATGAAAACCAAACTTAAGAAGAAAATGGACCTGAAGAGGACAGGACACAAGCCAAAACAGAATGATAAAAAAAAAACTTACTGGAGCTAATGGGCGGGATACCAAATTTATTATTAATAAGACTGAAGGTAAGCCTACTTTAGTCTAAAGTCATATGCTATTTCTGGTATGCATATTAGCATTTTTGATAATTCGTAATCAAAGGATTAGAAGTGTTTGTGACCCATCCCACTTTTTTTTTTAAAGGAAAATACGAAAGACATGTTGCCTCATTTTACGTATAAAATATCTGTGCACAATTACGTTCACTTTAGTCTATTTCTTCTCCCCTTTAGGGCGTCAATTTTCAAAATTTTGGGTCGAGGCTTTTGATCACTAAAACCGCTTTTGGCAGAAAATAAAAAAAAACACGTATTCGTTTATTTTTTGCGTATTGTCCCTACACAAAATTTCGTTACAACTCTTCATGTCCTTTAGGCACATCTGACATATTGACATTTCGTGATCTTTTTGTTTAATGTTTCAACATTATGCCTGTTTGGTTGAGACTAGTGATGGGTAAATTCCCGGGAAGATATTTTTCGGGAATATTCCCTGGGAATATTCCAGGGAAGATTCCCAAAATGGGAACTTATCCGGGAATTTATGTTCAATCAGAAAGAAAATTGCATTCTACTACTATATTATGATTTCAAAGTTGAATTAATTATTATATCACAGCATATGATTACTGTTGTCTACAGAGGATTCTTTAAAATGTATATTCTAAACGGACTATGTTACTTTATTAACACTATTATATTTAGAGAGTACGCATAAATGTATATTTATTTACAATATGTTCTATCAATTAAATATGTGTGAAAAAATTATATAGTAACAGTTTAAATTTATATGTAAGTGGATTTGCACAACTTGACACTATTACTGATATTATAAATATATTAAATTTATAAATGTTATAAATCAATTAGACTAGAAGATACATGTCTCACCAATTTATCAACGTTTGCGCATACATATTTATGTTCACAAAATTTGCAAGATACTTACTTATCTTTATATTTTAGCACGTAACGTTGCCATACACGACCTTTCATTCTACCTATTTTTCGAAATTCCATACGTTAATTCACATGTAAAAGAAATCCGAATACTTCTTCAGAAATTCGAGTCAGAGAGAGGAGACAGTCGGACGTCTATTACTAGCGGTGGTTCAGGGTTTATTAATAGTACTTCATCTCTATTTCTACATAATTCTAAATTACTTTACAAAATGGTTCCTTTTCATCATTTGTAAATTAGTACTTTGTTAATTTTGGCTGTTCTTTTGCATTGGGGGCCAGGTTTTGCACCTACTTTTTTGCGATATTCGATTCCGATGCGGTTGTTTTATGATTTCTCACGTTAAATTACGTTACCAACATTAAATTCAGACAGCGTTGCAGAGCGAGTGTTAGCGAATGAAGGCGGGTTAGAGCCCCGCATGGCACGTTATTTTCTATCTTCGTTACCAACAATTAACTTTCTTTTCTCACATAAATCACTTTCACTTACCTTTCCGTTTTGTATAAATCCCCTACTGCCCTAAAAAAATAATGTGTTCGATATTTTCTTGACTTCTTGAACATCACTATCAACTCATTTCTTCCGCAAGTCATTCTACTTTTTGCTAGTTTTGGCCCCCAATTCTAAACAATTACCTTACTTTTTAGTGCAAATGGAAATGGAACTTAAGAAAATCATATTATTAGTTATATAAAGTACCGTCAAATAATTTTAAATTTTTTAACCTCCAAATTCTTTAAAACCTACAAGTAAATCATAATATATTAAAACAAAGTAACTTGTCATATGGTTCTTATAATTTGGAAGGTAAAGTAAAGAAATGGAAATAAATTCCTTCCCGGGAATTTATAGGACAGAGAAAAAACCCGGGAATATTCCCATTTTTTAAATTCCTTCCCACCGGGAATATTCCCACTGCCCATCACTAGTTGAGACACCATGATTAAAGGAAGTGAATTATGATGGACGAATTAGAGGAAGGAGAAAGTGGGAGGAAACTAGGGTGTCCCGAGAAAACCCACCACCCACCATGAGCCACTGCGACCCATCGACCCACTCTGATCTACCGACCCATTCTACTTAATGCATTGTAGACAGTATCTTCTGAACAAAAAAACCAGAAGTGCAATAATTGCAGCCAAGTTAATCAACCTCAAAAAGTGTTGAGATGAGGATAGATGAGCCAAATTCCTTGTCCACTGCATCTGAAACGAATACACCAATATGTCTGTTCCTAGTTTCACAACAGGGACATTTCAGCCCTAAGGCTGGTGGTTGCTCAAAATCCACCACGCTCATAAGCACCATCCCTAAGGCTCGTCAAAATCATTTTCCTTGTCATCCCGTGGAGGATTATAAATTTTCCTTGTCTGGGTCTCATTCCACCAATCTTACTGCAATACATATGTGTCTTAGCAGTTAGGGAAGTGGAGTATTCCTAAGGTTGGTAATACACGCCACGTCCATTACCACTATCCCTAAGGCTCCTTAATATCATTTTTCATGACGCCTCTTCCAAGTTCCAGTGTTCCTTTTAGATGAATTGGCCAAGGAACTTGGCTCATTCATCCTCATCTGAACACTTTCTGAGGTTGTCGAACTCGGCTGCACCTTTTGCACCTCTGGAGTTTTTGTTCAGATTTCACTCCTGTTTGTAATTAACCATATCAATATTGTATATTGGGACTCTCAATTGTGGCATATTATTAAATTGAAATTTAGAATTATAGAATTGAAATTGAAATTTAGAATTCTAAAATAGAAATGTAGAATTATAATTTTTAAAGGCGTCATAATGTGCCACATGCAACATTAGTTCCCAAGGGCTATCCTACCGGGAATCGAACCCAGGATCCCGTACAACAAAGGCGCACACGCTAGCCACTAGACCAGCGGGAACGGTTTCTTATACTAAATAATGTCAGAGAGCTATGTTTAAACGAGATTCTAATTCATTTACCCAAGCTACAAAATCACGATTTTTAAAATCACATTTCTCATTACCAAAACACGAAAAGTATCAACAGGGTCCCAAAACCCTTGATGCTGAATCCTCGCTGCTACATCACTAGACATGGCTACTGTTTCAACATTCTTAGTCATTCTATACCCTTCCACACTGCGAAATAACGGAGTTCATTACATGACGCGTATATTGCGTAGAATCACTCTGTTTCGAGTTTTCCTTCCAATAATATACACCTTTTAAATAGCATGTAAACTTAATTATATTTACCACCAACATATCTCATATAAAGGTCGAACAATTGGATTTTTCATTTCTTGGAAAACTTCATTAATTCTAAATATCCCCACCTCTATATTGTCTTACTTGTTAATTTAATTTCAAAATCTAATACGAATTACTGCAATAAAGGAAAAATATTCACAGTAAAAGTATTAGCTTTCCCTATCTGGGTTTCGAACCACCAAATTTACGACAGATTGTAAGCGTCTTGGTCCAGTCGACCACTCGGACGATTGACAACATTAATATTAGGCACATGATGTGTTGAATAACGGAATCCGTTCCGGATTTCAGATTATTTGGACAGTTTTTCCCCCATTAAAATTTCTCATAGCAAATTCCTGAAATTTCATTCTCAAGCCGTTGTAATGTACTTTTATGGAGAGTTTCACACCTTTCTCTCATTAAGCAGTACTAAAAGGCTACGAACAGTTTTAAACCCTTAAAAATTCTCATAGTACATTAATTAAATTTCGAAAATTTTCCATACTCAAGGTACCTTTATGCAGTTCCACGTGTCTATCTCAGTAGGAAGTACCTAAGCAATGTGATGAGTGACCTAGTGAAACGTTTTCTTCTTTATTATTGAGGGTTTCTCGTCCATAAAAATATCCCATAGCACACTCCTCACGTTTCGAACTTTTTCCATACTCAAGTCACTATAAGCTGTCTTTATGCAGTTTCAGGGTCTAGGTCAAAACCCCCACAGCCAAAACCCCCACACTCAAGAAATGTCAAAACTCCCACACGATCGGTCATAACCCCCACACAAATGGACAAATTTCCCAAATACACGAACGGTCATAAGTCCCACAGCCAAAACCCCCACACTCAAGAAATGTCAAAACGCCCACACGATCGGTCATAACCCCCACACAAATGGACAAATCTCCCAAATACACGAACGGTCATAAGCCCCACAGCCAAAACCCCCACACTCAAGAAATGTCAAAACGCCCACACGATCGGTCATAACCCCCACACAAATGGACAAATCTCCCAAATACACGAACGGTCATAAGCCCCACAGCCAAAACCCCCACACTCAAGAAATTTCAAAACGCCCACGGAATCGGTCAAAACTTCCACACAAATGGACAAAACAGCCACACATAGCAAGGTCATAATCCCCACATAAATGAACAAAACCCCCACACAAATGGTCAAAACTCCTACATGCAGAAATTGTCACAACTGCCACACAAATGGACAAAACCCCCACACAATCGGACAAATCCTCCACACTGAAATGATCGTGATTGCACGTCTTTGTTGCGGCTCTTTATGACGCCCACTTTCGTGTTTCTGTCATTAGAAAACAGTGCAAGAAGAATAGTTGCAACATCAGTTTAAGTGGAATAAAAAATGCTATTAAAAAGTATAAGGGCAAGACATGCAACCAGGATCATTTCAGAGTGTGGGAGATTTGTCCGATTGTGTGAGGTTTTTGCCCATTTGTGTGGCAGTTGTGACAATTTCTGCATGTGGGAGTTTTGTCCATTTGTGTGGGGTTTTTGTCCATTTATGTGGGGATTGTGACCGTTGCTATGTGTGGCTGTTTTGTCCATTTGTGTGGGAGTTATGACCGTTGGAGGTTATGACCGATTACCAGTGTGGGGGTTTTGGCTGTGGGAGTTATGACCGTTCGTGTATTTGGGAGATTTGTCCATTTGTGTGGGGGTTATGACCGTTCGTGTGGGCGTTTTGACATTTCTTGAGTGTGGGTGTTTTGGCTGTGGGGATTTTGACCGTTTCCCCAGTTAGTTTCACGTCTCTATTTCATTGGGGAGTACCTAATCAATGTGATGAGTGAGTGAATAAACCAATTTCAGCTTGCCTAAGGACAGTTTTATGCCCATAAAAATTTCCCATAACACATTCTTTAATTTTCGGACTTATCCATACTCATGTCATTATAAGGTACCTTTATGCAGAGTTTTCGTATATATCTCATTGGGAAGTAACTAATCAATTTGATGAGTAAGTGAATGAACAGACTTCAGCTCAGCCAAGAACTGTTTCTCGCCCATGAAAAAATTCCCATGGCACATTACTCACATCTCGGAGTTTTTATATACTCAAGCTTTTATAAGGTACCTTTATGCAGAGTTCCACGTCTCTATTTGGGAAGTACCTAATCAATTTGATGGGTGAGTCAGTGAATCAGTGAGCTGAAAAACTATATATTTTAGGGGTCCCGTACTCAAATGTGGTTGAAGTAGGAATGTGATATTTTGTATGTGAGCACATCTCTTAGATATCTTCTTAAGTTGTAAATTTCATATTTTTACCCTCAATAGAATCGGTTTTACAGAGCCTCGAAATCGGCGTTTTTACCCAAAACTCTTGTTCGTGTATAACATGATTACGGCAGTGCAGGCGAGGTTTTCATTTCCGGCGAATGTTTCTCATCGCTGAACTTGGCTGCCATGCACTGTCGTGCATGTTGATAAATGCTTATGAAGTATTACAATCTTAATAAAACAAGAAGTAGTAACGAAACAATATATTGGAGGCTAACAACAAACTAGTACAACAGTTTTATATTAATTCTTAGCTAATATACAACGTTTGGAAACAAACATTTAGGAATCTCGAAATTCTACTGATTTTCTTTATTTTCCTTGGAATTTCTTAACATTTTTCCAGTGACTCGATTTCGGAAGCTGCCAGGAACCAGATACCAAGAATACTAAGCAACTTTCTGGGGCCGCAAAAATGTATTTCACCATATAAAGGCATGTGCTTGTGTAGCACCGATGATTCACATGGCTTCAAACTATACAAAACCCGTGAATCACATTCGATGCACACTGCTCCACAAAGTAGGGCTACTGTGAATCATAAGTGATGCACGTGTCAGTCAACGTGTTAATAGCCATTACCGTCAGAATATCTCTTTAGTAACTTAATTGTTTTCCAAACTTCAAGGTATGTTTGTTTTGAATCTTTATTCTTTGGAATATTGTGCATTTCTGGCCACAATAATGTACAGACTTCTAGAGACTAAGTCCGAAAAAAAACCTCAGATCCTCTTCATTCCTCTTCATCCTTACACTTTTCTCACATTGAGGGGTGGAAATTAAACGATAATATTGTATTATGCATATGATGATATGGTTAGAGGGAAGCAAATTGGGCCCCATTTTTTTTCGCTTAATTCTTGTAGTATGTGATGAGACAAACAAGGTGGTACCAAAATTATCGAAATTGCACCGGGGGAACATGGGTAGTTTGAGTAATTTTGGAGTTCTGTATGTAAAATGAAGGGGAGGGAGCAGACTGGGTCCCATCTTTTTTCGATTCATCCTTGTAGCATGTGACGAGACAAACACGGTGGTACCAAAATTATCGAAATTGCTCCGGGGGAACATATGTAATTTGTGTTGGCAGTGCCCCATCTCTTTTCCTCATAATTACGGAACTGTTGAGATCGAGGGTTTTTCCCGTCTATGGATTTTCGTGTTCACTAACACAAATCGAGTGATCATAGTCTCCCACCACATTTCGTGTGACGACAGAAAAAGTTCCCTTGTCAGTGAAGTATTCAATGGTGTAAACTACTCATGAGTAGACTCTCTCTGGGGTCAGTAGAATACTGTAAAATAAAATGAGAAAGAAGAGAAGAGGGCACAGAATGTAGGTACAAAACCACCGTACCAAAACGTGTAAACACGCAAGAAAGATTGACTCGCAATCGTCGCCAGAACATGAATCACAAGATTAATTTAAGGTCAATCTTTCTCGTAACTAAGAAGTATTAAAAAATATTGTCAATGCAATAGTATGTTACATAAATAAATTTAGATTAACGATATTTAATCAGATGAACCAATATCTTGTACAAAGCGATCTTCCTTCAAAGATATATCACAACATATTGATAAATAAAAAATAGCACGCTTTATGTGTCAAAATAGACCAACTTAAAACTACAGGAGATATTTAGAATTTAACTAGATTTAAACTAAAGAAAGACTACAATACGTACATTTATTAAGCAAACAGTTGAAAATAAATACACCTGCTAAATAGATTTTAATAAAAGTTGGTCATATATACAAGTATTGGCTTCATCAGTTCACTACATAGGATAGTGTTCCCAGAAAAAAAAATACGTATATGTTTGATTACATATCGTTATTGCTAGATGCGAGTAATACAGTGGTTTTCTAGATTTTTTTAACACTTCTTTCTCGTTAATGGTTAATACTGTATCACTCAATATATATAGAGTCAGGGAAAAATGTAACCACTGAAACAAGATTTTTTTTACCTTTTCACTAAACCATGATCAAATAATCATGTCTCGAAGAACATAACAAGATTCTGGAACGATTGGAATTGTGTCAATCACCGAGAATAATCAAAAACAATTTTGGAATATACCATAATAAAAGATTCCCCAAATAAGTTGACCATTCGACGAGTATAAGTGAAATTTGAACAAACTAGTTCTGTGCACAAAGATAATAGTGGACGACCCAGTAATGTCTGAACTGGGTACAACATCATAAGGATGCAAGAAGCCATGCTTAATAGCATGAATAAAGTTACTTTCTAAGAAGAATACCCGAACGACCTCTTCGACGAATCATGTAGTAGTGATTTGGAATAAAAACAATATCACATCTAAATTGTGTAAGCTGTTCCTGTCTCCGATAAAATTGTCCACTTAAATATGGCAGAAGTATTTTCGTGGAAATGACAAAAATCGATCGATCAGCACTGTTCTTCTTTTGAAACGAGGCAACACTTCATGTGAGTAGTAGTGTTAACAAACATAATTGTGATTTGGCCTACTGAACATTTACATGAAGTAATGGAATATATACGGGACTCCAAGAGATAAACGTATTGTGTGTTGTTTCTAAGTTGGAAATAATAGGAACACTACAACGGTAACTGTTGCCTTCTATTGCATATGTTAACATATTGAATGGAAAACAATCTTCCAATAGGTATTCTCACACGCGGTTATTTTAAACATGACGGAGTTCCCACATAGTACCAAGCAGATATTCGTAGATACCTGGACAGGATGTCTGGTACACTGTAGATTGGACGTCGTGGTTCACTATCATGGGCGCCCGTACACAACAAAACGGCGAGACATACATAGAAACAAAGAGTATCTACGTTCTATACCACAAGACATATCTTCAAAGGTCATCTCTGCAATAATCGACCAAATGCTCGCAGATATTTACAGATTTGTTTCACAGGATGAAGGGGCATACTAAATCCATATGTATTTTAAACTCTTTCCTATCATTTTGAACATTTTGGCCGGATACTACGTACATATATCAAGATAGAGACAGAGAGAGAGAGATTGAAAGCATAATTAATTGCATAGTATTTACAGCATTGTGGTGAAATCTCAATATGAAACAAATACCTAAATTTAGTAAAGATACAATGAAGTCCATATTTAACCATTTACCCTATGTGACTTTAAACATATCAATACCGTTAATTTAATAAAAACATTGCAGTGACACTTACAACCATATAGGAAACCGAACACATTTTATTGATTTTAGCATTGATATAAAAATAGCGCACAGCCAAAATAGTTATTTGTAGTTCGGATGCGTTTAAACATATGTGTTTAGATATTGGTAAGTGAAAGTTTAGCATTATAAAAACAACTGGTCAGAAAATACTATTGAGATAAAGAATCTGAACTCGGGTAGAATTATAGCGGATATTAATACAACACTTAAATATTAATATAATAAAATGAGTAAGACTCTCGGAGGAACGTATCTGCTGTGTTGATGTGCAATGGAAATCGCAAATACTACTACATACATTAGTACAAATACTACTAATACATTAGTAATAGCTAATACACATACACAGTAATATTAATACACAGTAAAATATCTAACATAATTAATTCGTAAATATATGTAGCTCAAACTTTATACATTCAATATTTAGTTAGCATATATGAAATATAAATTATTTTACATAGGACCAACATACTAATACACCACACAAGTGAACACACTCTACGCCAATAACTTCATAGACAATATGTCCTTGTACACATAGATAAAGGTACATTGGCCCACCTTTTAAGAAAAAATGCAAAAAGCTTATCAATGGCCAGTTCGTTTTGAGACGTGAATTTGTTTACTCTAATTTATTTTATAAGTTGAGACTTCCCTACTCTATATAGTCCTTTGGATTAGTAGTGAAACTATTTCATTTCATAGAAAAGTGGGACCATTGTGCAGTCCTCTCAAATTTCAGCATTAATGTATTGGCTCGCCCGCTAAATTTTGCACTTTGGAATGTGTTTTTCGACTTTCTTTACGTTAATATAGACCACTATTCTAAAGTTTCTCGAATTCAAAACAGCGCGTGTTGAAATTTACTTTTCGACGATTTTGTACAGCCCTAGCTCTGAAACTATGCACTTTTCCCCACAGGACCAAATGAACGTTTTCTTTTATTTTGATAACAACAATCACCTGTTACAGTCTGTCGGTATAGTATGTAAACACTTTGTATATACACTGCACATTCACTGTTGTTCATAATTTTTCAGCGGCATTGTTTCACTAACTACGACTGATAGTAATTAGATTGCAGCACATAAATATAGGCTTTACAAATACAAAATAAAACAATTCTAAAACACTGATTAAGCTGGCTCCAAGGAATAGGGAGACCACTCCTCCAAGGGACACTGAAAAGAAACAAAGAATGCAATTACTATCATTATTATTGTTTCTAAGTCTAAAATGCTAAGAATAAAGGCATTTTTTAAATATGTTAATTGATTTACTAAGCTTCAATTGAATTACGTTTTATCCCACTATATTGCTTAATTCAACGTTAATCTACCAGGCAAATTTTAGTTTCTGTTCCAAGGTTATACCAGATATTTTGCAGTGCTCAGAAAAGTTCATTCTTTCTCATTATCGCTCTCATTTCCGATAGTAGCGCGATTTCGTGAAAAATGAGAAATTATGTGAGCTAATTGTCCCATGCTAATTGCATGAGATGGACTAGCAACCAGTGGAAAATTACGGATTGTGTCATCCAGCATTTGAATGTATTAATGTTAGACATACATGAAATATATATTACTGTAACATGTTATTTAACAATTTCAATATACGTTCATTGAAATATATACCATAAGCAAATATTTTGAACAAAGTTAAGAATTTGTACGAAAATAACGAATCCAGAAGATTGCAAGTAGTTGGCCTTTTATCAGTAATACATATAAATAAATTATTAAATATAAATTTAAGAAAATAATATTTTGGTCAAATTTCTCACCAATGGAAAATTTTCTTGAAATACAGGAAAACTCTGATAAAATGTTCGATAAAAGAAGGTAATAAAGACGACAAACCCAGTAGTCAATTCTGTTTTACAGAAAATGTCACGTTTTCCCTCACAATTGAATAGAAAGATTCAAAGCTGAAAATTTTAATAGCTATTTTGCTAACATCTCCGAATGCATCTCTTCACTCAGTTTAGAAACACAGTTTAGAAACTCCAACGTATGTCAAACTTGGCTTAATACAAAACATATACTCAGATAGCAGTTAATACAGATTATATATTTTTTAATTCATATCGACAACTGTGTTAAAATATCGAATCCTGTTCTGAAACACATGTTTGATTGGGTAAATTAAATGTCCAGTGCGACATTTAATTCAAAACTCATCATCTACTGAGATGGATTAGTGCTCCACATCTAATGTTACAAATTCTATACGAGTCCAGGAAACAGCTCGAGTATCCAAATGATAATGAGGCGATGATTGATAAATAGGGTAATTTTAAAGTGCATCATGATCAACATAAAATCCTAAATGACCTTTCTTTACGACATCTAAGTGAATCATATTACATAGCAAACCACAAGTAACTTTAGCAGTTCATTTGGGCCAGAAATAGTAAATAACTCCTCCATTTACCCTTGATTAGTCGAATTTCATTCCAGTGAAGTAACATTGCAAAAGCGCCTTTTGAGTTCGAACAACAATATGTTTGGATGAACACCTCAACAGCACCGTAGAAGTGGACACTCTAAGAAAGGATAGTCCTGTTTTAGACAAGTTAGCAGATTTCAGACCGTTGCTGTTAGATGGCTCATGAAATAGCTAAAGTGAAAGGATATTCATAGGTATTACATGAATTGAGAGTCTTAATAACAATTGCCATTTGGAGATATACGTTCTCTGAGTGTATTGAATGGTGAAAAAGTTAAATATATCAGTTTATACTTCAAATAAAAAAAAACGACTGTTCTATGGTAATGATAAATGGTCAGGACACTGATTGGATTTTGAATCAGAGTCAAAACAGTTTCCAATATTTCTAGAAAATGCTGTTGCTGGTATGGTTCTTTATGGTATAGAATGCTGTTGCTGGTATCGTTCTCTATGGTATAGTTTATCTATTATATCTTTCTTCATCGTAGCAAAACCATCACTGGAGATAACTACGGAGCTGAACTTTTTGAAATGCATAACAACATCACCCGCAAGTATACAAAAATCTTCAAAGGACGTAGTGTTCAATTTGTGCAGCAATTCGTGTGCAAAAGACACTCAAAGAGGGTCAATTTGAAACTCTTGATCATCCAATGCATTCTTCTGTTATCTTCCCCAGTCATTCGACATTTCGAACATACTATATCTTTCGGGATTTCGAGCATTTCTTGGAATGGAAGACTATCCTTGATGATCTACCGATACAAGTATAACTTACAGTATCTCCATGTATGCCTTCAATGTGGTCCTTCTGGACGACGAACCAACCTGATAATCGAAGTCAACGTCCGGAAATTTTCGGTATTTCGTCCAAGACATTTCTGTTCAGCTGTCGAATTGCTCGGTAACTGAAGCTGAAAGCTTTTCTAGAGATGGAAATCTATTTCCACGCAGAACTTGTTTTAACTTTATTAATCGATTGAAGTCTAGTGGGGTCCATATATATATATATATATATATATATATATATATATATATATATATATATATATATATATAACTCTGTGGCCTACGGAACCAGAAGGTTGAATGCCGCGTTCAGAAAAGCTCTCCACTGACATCTATCCTTAGCTAACTGCATTCAGTTTCTACTTTGTATTCCTATCTCTTCCAGATCCATCTTAATATTGTCCTCCCATCTGCGCCTAGTTCTTCCTAATGGTCGTTTTCCGATTGGTCTTCGAGTAAAGACTTTGAAAGCATTTCTACTTTCTTGCATTCTAGCTACATGATCTGCTCACCTAAGCCTCCTAGACTTGATGACCCTAACAATGTTTGGTAAACAGTATAAATTATGTAGTTTCTCGTTATGAAGTTTCCGCCATTCCCTATTCCCGTTCCTCTCGGGTTCGAATATTCGTCTAAGGACCTTGTTATCAAATACTTTCAGTCTGCGTTCTTCCCTCAGAGTAACCGATCATGTTTCGCAACCATACAGAACAACAGGCATGATTATCGTTTTATATATTTTAAGGTTCAAATTCATCAACAGAATCTTCGACGACAAGAGATTTTGAACTGAATAATAACATTAACCGTTAACTAGTGTGCTGGATAACTGCTGCGTAACTGATGTTGTACGGGTCAAAATGACCCAAACATTTTTTATCCTAAACATACTAAATATAAAAGACGTACGATGTGAAAACATTTTTTTAACTGAATGATTCATGCTTTCGGCGACAATTGTTCTCAGAGAGCAATGCAAATAATTCAGGTACTGCTTGGTGCAACTATCTAGTGTGAACAATAAAAATATACATCCAAAATTTCACTCGTTACAGCGATCTGACCTGTACCACACTAGTTAAGGGTTAATTCCCTGCTTTTAGTCAGCATGTAATTTCTTCGCGAGTATGGTTTTCTTCTCTTAATATTGATCGTAGATATTTCAAAGTATTCACTTTATTTAATATTTTAACTCATCCATATTTTGCTGTATTACGATCCTGACGAACTTCCATGTGTGTAGTTCTCTCTGTATTTACTTCTAAACCCATGTCCCTGCAAGTGTTTAAGACTTCTTTTTACTTTCCTTCTATCATCCCCTATTAAATTTACATCAGCATACGCCATAACCTGATCGATAATTATTATACCGTATGTTACGGACTATAAGACGCACTTTAATTTTTAAGCTTTTCTTCTTCTTTTTTTTTTAAATGCAGTTACATTTTCACCATTTTTATTATTAGATTGCAACGCTAGACTAAAAGAAATTATAGTTTATAAAACCGAACTATGCGCTATTGAAATTAGTTTCAATCGTCTGCACGGCGAAATAGCCAATCAGCGTTTGATGTGGAACGATGTTTTGTCGTAAGTGGGTCGCGCTGCCATCGGTTTTCGCGCGTGACGTCGTGGGTTGTCGACTAACAGATAGACTGCTTAGCTGCATCGTAGCATGCTAGAGGCGCTACGGTTCGCCTTGTTTTCAGTTTTTCGCAGAGTTTACGGTCTGTATATTCTAGGCTGTGGTTCTGGGTTTGTGATGGCGAGGCGGGAGGGAATTATGTTAGCAAGTTTGTGAATCCCCGCAACTCATCCTGGTCGTCATCGGTGAATTGCTGCTGCTAATTGAATCTAATGTTGCCAGATTCTAGGTTCCCGTGGCTCGAATATATGGCCATATATAAGATTGGAGGGAATTTTAAATCAAACTCTGGACATTTTTATACTAATTTCGAATATAGGACGCACTTGAATTTTGGAGGCAATTTTTCGAAGAAAAAAGTGCGTCTTCTAGTCTGTGAAATACGGTATATATATAACAAGTAAAACTGCATATTTGTTGCTATAAACAAAGAACTCCCATGATGATTAAAGACTTCTTACCTACGATATCCAAAGGGTCGTGAACAACTTTCAGTCTCGTCCTGAACTTGTCCAATTGATATATGTAAGTAGCAACCATGTAATCAGCCTCCGATCTTTTCTTCGTTCTGAAAACATAAAGGTTACAATATTTAATTTTTGCGTAGATCTAATCCCATTTTTACTAAGATCTGTTAATGGGTGAATCAATATATATTTACCCCTATATACGAGGTATGTACAAAAACTATCTAACCTTTGGTTGCTAAAATACATTTATTGATTCGGAAATCCGAAATACTAGTCCTCTTCAAAAAGTAGTCTCCTTGGTAATACACATAGTAATGCACATACTTCTTCCAGTGCTCCCGCTATTGTTGGAAACATTTCTGGAAAGCATTTTGTAGAATGGTAAGCAACCGTGCTATCGTATTACGCAAGACGTCTTCTCTTGACTCTAATCGGATCTCTTTTAGTGACATTTTCAGCTTGGAAAGTAACCAAAAGTCATACGGAGCTATGTCGTGTGAGTAGGGAGCCTGATGACACAAAGGAGTCTAAGTTTGGAGATGAAAGCCTGCATCAAATTTCGCAAACACTCTCCTCACGCACAAAGGACCCCGCACTTTTCTTATGGAAAGTGGCTTTCGGCTAATGTTGTTGAAACTTCGCTGGTTGATAGTTCTTAACATGTGGATCAAAAGTCTCAATGGGCACAAAGACCGAAATCCACTCCTTCCCCCCAAAAAACCGCCTCCAAGTAGCTGGGGGGATTGAACTGATTTCAGCATGTAAAACAATTTGTTGTTTTAATCAACTCAACAAGGACCCCAAACAATCACATGTTAGACTATCAAACTACCCCACTTGACACCGCCCTCTTCCCCCCACATATCCCCCCCCGCGAATTACCTTACGGATGTTCCATATTACTGTAGTTTATAGTTGCGCGTATCTGTTGAAATACCTACAGTTTTGGTCTCACCGACGATATAATGGGTTTCACGTATCGCTGATTACGAATCTGAGGTGAGAGTTCTAGAATTAAAGATGGAGGATCAATATGGCGGATCAAAAACACGAAACTCCTGAATGTAGCCACAAATAGCTGTTTACTAGGGTATTTTGGGTCGTTGGTTACGAATCTGAGGTCAAAATTCTTGAATTCAAGATTGCAGATCCAATATGGTGGATAAAAACGTCGAAGCCACAAATCGTAGTAGACTAGAGTGTTTTTAGATCGCTGTTTAAGTACGCAACATTCCTTGATACTTCAGCCACCATGTAGAATTATTCTGCACCCTTGCCCTTTGCCAAAACCCACCACAGATATCTTAATGCTGGACGGTGTTAAAATAATTCATCAATTATCTGTTCATTATTTTCATCATTTCGGTTTGCAGCATCTAATGTGGTACTTAGCAATGAGTCATCGGGATATCTAATATTCTGTAAATGTCGTACATGGCCTAAATACCACAAGACACTTGCAACGTGCGCACATGTACCTAATGTACGAGCACCGCTTTGACATATACAGTAGTAACCTTGAATAACATTTTGATCATAATCCTAGTCATCTTCATCATTGGCTACATATGCTATGAAAACTTGATGCTTAGTTGCATTGCGAAACCTTGAGTAGACACGTATGCGCAGGAATCCCGGTTCAGTTACATTTTCGTCAAGCTGGAATTGCTCATCCTTATCTCGTATTAGTTTATCTTGGACGTAAGAGGATGAGAGATCTACTTGATATGTGCCTACAGTCAAATCTCGTAAGTAGTTTAAGTTAAGTACAGAGAAATCAATTAGGCTTTGATCATTCAGCGGTACCCATTGACCGTTACTTCTAATAAGATTATCTACCTCCACTCTTGCTTTAACAACGTTCGGCATGATTGACCTATTTCCCATTTCTCTAGCTAATTCAATGGTTGCATCTTGCATGAAAATAACGGGATGGTATCTGTTCAAAACAGCTCCAGCTATGCGGTAGAAACTATTCAGTTTTTTTGCATGTTGCGGATTCAGTGTTTGTGCTAGAAACTTAAAAACAGATCTTAGATGCCCGTTTCTTGCCTCGACTATCCATCGACTTTTAGTAACTAGTCGAGAAGTATTCGCATCTTCTGTTGATAGTTGTCTTTCACGTAATAGTAGGAGTGCGGGTATTCTATGATCAATTCCTAAATATTCCAGTAAAGGAATTGCATCGCGGTATCCTCTGTCTACTAACACAATGACCAGGATTATGATCAAAATGTTATTCAAGGTTACTACTGTACATGTCAAAGCGGTGCTCGTACATTAGGTACATGTGCGCACGCTGCAAGTGTCTTGTGGTATTTAGGCCATGTACGACATTTACAGAATATTAGATATCCCGATGACTCATTGCTAAGTACCACATTAGATGCTGCAAACCGAAATGATGAAAATAATGAACAGATAATTGATGAATTATTTTAACACCGTCCAGCATTAAGATATCTGTGGTGGGTTTTGGCAAAGGGCAAGGGTGCAGAATAATTCTACATGGTGGCTGAAGTATCAAGGAATGTTGCGTACTTAAACAGCGATCTAAAAACACTCTAGTCTACTACGATTTGTGGCTTCGACGTTTTTATCCACCATATTGGATCTGCAATCTTGAATTCAAGAATTTTGACCTCAGATTCGTAACCAACGACCCAAAATACCCTAGTAAACAGCTATTTGTGGCTACATTCAGGAGTTTCGTGTTTTTGATCCGCCATATTGATCCTCCATCTTTAATTCTAGAACTCTCACCTCAGATTCGTAATCAGCGATACGTGAAACCCATTATATCGTCGGTGAGACCAAAACTGTAGGTATTTCAACAGATACGCGCAACTATAAACTACAGTAATATGGAACATCCGTAAGGTAATTCGCGGGGGGGGATATGTGGGGGGAAGAGGGCGGTGTCAAGTGGGGTAGTTTGATAGTCTAACATGTGATTGTTTGGGGTCCTTGTTGAGTTGATTAAAACAACAAATTGTTTTACATGCTGAAATCAGTTCAATCCCCCCAGCTACTTGGAGGCGGTTTTTTGGGGGGAAGGAGTGGATTTCGGTCTTTGTGCCCATTGAGACTTTTGATCCACATGTTAAGAACTATCAACCAGCGAAGTTTCAACAACATTAGCCGAAAGCCACTTTCCATAAGAAAAGTGCGGGGTCCTTTGAGCTCAAAATTGAATGTACCGATTCCATTGAATAGTTTCCGCTTGGATATTGCCAAGATTTGGACAAAACTTGTTGCAATATCGCTGCTTAAGTTTTTCTGTCATTTTACAAAAAAACTGAAATCTGATGACAACTCACTACACGTCTTCACTCGTTGACCGACCACAAGCGACTGACGGCTTCCGTGGCCGGGAATAAATTCACGACTGTGCATGAGTGTCCCATCTGCATCTACACTGAAGAAAGTCACTCGTGTGTCACTGGTTTACTTGGGGAGAAATAAGGTTTGATACGTTTTGTACACACCTCGCCAGCCGTTTGCGTTGAAGCAATGCGAAAGTTGCTTATTTGCTTGCGGTAATCAACATAGCAACTGTAATTGATTTTTGCCCTTATTGTGTTGCGTTGCTGTACGCAAAATTTGCGGAGACTGATAAATATATGAATCGGAATGTACCTCGGAGATACTAGGGATATTTTATGGAGCCGGAGTGAAGAGGTAGGGTAATAATTACGAATGTCAGATATGAATAATCTATATTATAAAATTGAAAGTGACTATGTTTGTGGCTCTTAATCTCTTGAAATACCCTACCTATCCCGATCAAATTTTCAATGTAGATGAGGTTCTGGCCTGGGAGAGATTTTAGCTATTTACTTTGACGGTAGAACTTAGGGGACGGGGAGGTGGGGACATAAAAAATAAATAAAACTTAATGGGCCTTATGCAGAGTCGTTCTGACCCGTGACTAGTGCCATACTAAACAGTTCGACTAGTATAACGCTAATCATACGTCAAAACGACTCTGCATAATTCCCAATAATTCTTGATCCACACGACCGATCTTGATCAAATTTTAATGTAGATGAGGTTCGGGACTAGCATGATTTTTATCTTTTCACTTTGACGGAGCAACGTATGGGAGGGGTTGGAGGGGGAGATATACAAAAATCAATAAATATAAAAATAAAAGTGACTATGTTCGTGAATTAATAACTTTTGAACCACCCTATCCATCTCGATGAGGTTTTAAAAATATATGAAGTTCAAACCTGAGAATTTTTCTATTATTTCATTTTGATAGTAGATCTTAGGGGAGGGGGAGGGGAGGAGGGAAATCTAAAAAAATAAATAAAACTTAATAACTCTTGAACCACCCGACCGATCTCGATCAAACGTTCAACATAGATAAGGTTCGGGCCTGGGATATTTTTGTTATTTCACTTTTACGATGCAACATAGGGTGTGGAGAGGGTGGGAGATATATGTAAAATGAATAAAAATAAAAGTGACTGTCTTTGTGACTTCATCATGCTTTAACCACAGGACCGATCTCGATCAAATTTTCAACATAGATGAGGTTCGAGCCTGGGATGGTATTTATTTATTTATTTATTCACTTTGACGATAGAACTTATGGGAGGTGGTAGGAGGGGGGATCTATAAAAATAAATAAAACAATAACTCTTGAACTACCGGACCGATCTATATCAAATTTTCAACCTAGATGAAGTTTAAATTTGAGAAGATTTTTGCCATGTCACTTTGACGGTGTAACTTAAAGGAAGGGAAAGACATTTATAAATGATCGAAAATGACCGATATTACAGTACCCGGGAATTATCCTGGCAGTGACGTAGACTTCGCTCTTATTCAAATGCCATCCCACTGGTTAAAGCAGACGCTCCGTTCAATTCAACGTCCAATCCCAGGAAAGAGAAAATGCGCGAACACAAATACCAACTTAAAAGCACGCTCCGTTCTCTACAACAGGAAAGCGAAAGGAAATGAACCGAAATGGGAGATTCGTTTTTGATAAATATACTTGTCATCTTTGTAGAACGATAACTTGAGTTCGAGGAGACATAAATGCTACATGTTTTGCTTTTGTATTTATATAACTTTCATGAAGAATATGGTTATTTTACATTTGAATTTTATATTATAAGTATGTGGAAAACAATTTTAAACGATAACCATTTATGTTTATTCTGTTCTAAGAACACTCAGATTTCAACATGCTACAAAGTTTCGTTCTATTGAAGATAGACACAAATATGCAGTGGACGAAATGGGAATGGAAGTCCAGAGTTTATTTTAAAGGAACCCCCATGTCTTTACCTATCACGGTCCTTGAGTTAGAGGATGATATTTGAACGTGTTTCCTGGTCGCGGAAACAGAGCGTGGGGGTAGTGAATGTAGCTTCGAAAAGTATAACATTTACCAATAGGACATAAGAACAGCACTTCCAGGAAAAACAGACAAATAAAAAAACAAAAGCGAAGTGAAATGAACTGAAAAGCGCGTGTTATCTTTCTGTAGGGCTGTACAGTCTGTGCTGACTGGTGAAAGTTGTCAGTCCTTTGTTTTATTCTCGTTCTCGAAATTTTGTGCATAAGAATGGATGATAGTACCTTAAAGAAAGGCAAGCCGTTGCATTGTGATGCAGGAGACATTGTTTTTAATGTTTACAACTTTTCTTGCAGCAAACAATATTAAATCTGACAGTATACATGAAACCTTCCGAGCAACATGTGTCAGTGAGAGATCCGTGTGGCGAATTGTGAAAGAGAAGGAGTAAAGTCTGGACAACCCGTCGTAACACCCTGTAAAGCAAGGCCAAATACACAGAAAAGACAAACAAATTTAGATTCTCTCGATGAAGTAGTAGTTCGTAGAACAATTCACAATCTCTATGCTGAAGGTATTGTCGCCACCTTAAAAAATTATTCTGTGAACTTATGAAAAGCATTGACTTCAAAGGTTCTGAGTGGGCGTTACAACAAATACTGCGCAAGTTTGGTTTTAGGTTTCAAAAAATCTATTGGAAATAGAAAACTGCTTTTTGGAAGGAAAGATATTGTCGTTTGACGACATAAATATAAGATCTAATCTTATTTTTTCTTTCTTTGTCGTAGCAATGCATATATATATATATATATATATATATATATATATATATATATATATATATATATATATATATATATATATATATATATGTATGCTAGTATTATTCAAATATATAGTTATCTGAATTCTCTCTAGTTCGCTACCAGCATTATTTTAAACTGTATTTACGACGTGACGTGCGAAGCGCTCAGTGTGCTATCTAAGCACTATTTGTGAATAACGTAAGTTGGTAGCCTTCCAACTAAGAGCGTTGACGTCACTGCCAAGATAGTTCTCGCCGACTGTAGTGTCGAATCTATAGTTTTTGAGGTCGCTGAGATAAACAGTGACACTTTTGATGCCTTTTAAATCCAAATTCTGCTCTCCAAAAATTGTGAGTGGGGAGAGAATTGTGTTCATATATATAATCAAAATGACCAATATCAGTGTCGAATTCAGTTTTCGGGGTCACTGAGATAAACAATGACACTTTCGATGCCGTGCCCCACAACATGGGGAGGGGAGGAGAATATATAAATATCATAAAAAATGACCGATACCAGAGAGCGTTTTAGTAATCGCAAAAAGCGACTGACCAACAGAACATGTTACTATTTTTTCTGAATTTAACCCAGCGAAGAGGGTAATTCATGTTAGTTATTGATATAGAGGTTTAGAAATGCTACAGTTTTGTCCCCCATAGCATATTTATGACCCCCCCAAACTTTTGTGGCTGGTTGCTGGTCTATTTCTGATCTTTTAAAATGAATAACTATAAAAACATACTTACACTGTCACAATAGCCATTTAAAGTGTTGCTTGGGAGGGCCAAAATTCTCTACCAATATAAGTAGTTTTATACGTTTTTAATTTGTGTATTTATATACCGTTGTATATCGAATTCATGGTCTCTTCCTGCATTTTCTAAATAACTCTCCAGCACTGTTATTGTTAAAATGGGTAGCTTCTCTATTATCTTTCGGTATATAATTTTTGAAGTCATAAAATCACAAGTAACGTGCAACGACAACGTTTATGTATATTTAGGTTAAGAGCAACAAGGAGAATAGTCCGGTACCTTATGATAACAAATGTTGTGGTCAGACTTGTTTAAACCTTTTTCCTTTATGCTGTTAAATATATAGACTAATGCGTCAGGAAGCCATAATTGTTGGAAGTGTATTTTTAATTTTTGCGAAATGAATGATAAGTATTAGAAAATACAAAGTTTAAAAGGAATAAAACTAATTAAATTTATTTAAATAATGATTTGGTTATTAAAGTAATTTTCAACGAACGGGGATCGCAATATTTAATTGTATGTCTGTGTTACAAACGCCAGAATAGTAACCCACGTTTTTCTCCGTTTCATGTTCAGTGCAAGTTCAAATCATGGCAAGACCTTCCTCTGTCTTGCAGCGTAGTGGAGCGTAAATAAGTAGTTTTAATGGGAGGTATGAGAGAGAATTCGTTAATTGTAGGTTAGACACAGACTAGTTAGTAAGCATACTAAATCTACTAAGGAAGGTGCACTTTTTGGTATTCAGAGTCCACCTTGAGTACAACTAAAATTATGATGTGGGTATAATTAACTTATAGAACCCCAATGCATCGGTGAGTAAAAGAAATGTGGCAAGTACGGAAAATTAGATGAGCACATGCGTAGTCTGTAAAAATGAAAATAGATGAATTACGAAATACGTAATGTTGTGTCGCACACTAAACCGTGGGCAGAAGATTTGTCTCAGCTCTGGATTAATTAGTCACATGTGATTATCTTCGTCCAATACTACGTCCTAATCAGTGGTTCTGAATACAAATTTGATAACCATCCGTTAGTCAACCCCGTAGTATGGTGTTAATCAGACATCAAAACGACTCTGCATAAGGCCCAATAAGTTTTAATTTTTAAAAATAATACTAAGCTCGCCGGTTGCAACTGTTGCAGCCAAGGACAGTAATAATAGAATAGTATGTAATATGCAAGTAGATGGTTCACATTAGATAGCTAACACCACTAGGCCAGGCTGCATCAAGAAATGTTTTTTATTTTAAATAATATCCTTTCCATTTATCAATTTTGTATACTTTAAGCCAGTGTTGTAGTCTTTCCTAAAATTTGCGTGTTAAATTCAATCAGCTGTTGCGTTAAAACAATGGTTATGTCAACGTCGCCTCTCTTTCTCTTTCTCTCTCCTCTAAGCTTAACTCTTTGGGGACAGGTATTTTGAAAAGACTAAAAACATGGATGACATGAAAACCACCCACGTCTATGATTAGATGTTTGACAAATCAATTGCACAAGTGATCAATCACCTTGGCGTCCACATAGGCCGCCTTATGCAGAGTCGTTTTGACGTATGATTAGTGTCATACTAAAGGCCTCACTACTGCTGGAAACATATGTTAGTCGAACTCTTTAGTGTGACACGAAACACGCGTCTGAACGACTCTGCATAAGGCCCATCGTGTTCATATACCGCATCGTCTTCAACGGTGTGTTCAAATGCTCTGAATCCATTTCATAAGTACTCAAACATAAACACTCCTGTAACGATAAACACGAAGTATTGTTAATATAGTCAAAAAATTTAATAGTAATCTTTAAAAATTTCAGTTTATTTTTTCTTGTGGATTGGAAAATGCGTTTCATATAACTCCACAATTACATTCAATTGTATCGAGTAGACACTTACGAATGTGTTGTCATATACATCGTAGAAAATTTGTCTTCAGTACAACTCGGCAAACAGTTGCATTGGGACATCTCTTTCTCTGTTGATAGTCGATTCTCGTCATCCTTCTCTGTAATATTTAAATAAGAACTTTGTAAAATCCTTGTAAAATTAGAATCTATAAATAATATCACAGGAAATACATGTTAAATACATAAAATATTACAAAAATGGGAAATGCAAAGAAAGAAATGTTTTGAAATTCTAATCAGACTAGAAAAAATATACAAAGCCTTTTTTTTATGAACAACAATTACATTTCCTTTGAAATACAGAGAAATAAGTTTAGACAAATATCTAGGAAGTAGAAAGCTATAAATTTACTACAAATAAGCAGAGAAGGATTTCTTTTATTTGAAAGTTAGGGAAATGTTGTATATACATTCAGTTTTTGATATAAAGAATTCCTTTGACATGTAACCAGTGATATATTGTTGGGTGTTCTATACAAGAACAGGTAGAGTATAGATGTTGAACGCTTATAAAGAAACAATATCTCAACCTCCGAGTATGACTGAGTACAAAAGAAAATGAGACTGTTGAGAAATATAGCAATGAAACAGGGACGCGTGCTTGATTTTGCTAAATTTATTCAGCACAGACTATAGAAATAAAGATTTGATTAAAAAAGATTAAATTCCAGAAGAAAGCAGAATAGTTTAGTGCAGTCATTTGGAAATGATATAGCATTTTTGTAAAACAAAATAAAAAAAATGATCAAGTTGTCTAGAAAGTATTGCGTCTTTGGACGTCACTTGGTAAGATATTTATTGATATTCGTAAGTATTATCAAACCACATATTCATTATGATGTTCGTTAAACGTCTGCCATTTTTCGTCAACAGCATAACTCTGTCACTGTAGAAATTATGTGGATTCTAGTCAAAAATAGTGACACTTGATTTAATATCTGGGAGTTCTGCAGAGGTGATAACAAATTATACTCTGATAGTTCCAAGTTGTGGCTATACGGTGCATTAAAGCTTCAATTTCTGACATGTCCTTAAATATGTGTGTGATCTGGCATTTCATTATGGTATATGACACCCTTATTGTTAAAGATTTCCGACCGTTTCTTTTGACTTGCCGGGCACACTCATGGCAATAGCAATGGCAATATTTGGGAAGATGTTGGCTAGGGACAGTTTAGCAGGTATCATCTCGGCATTTACCTGGTAGGACTAAGGAATACCCTGGAAAACCCTGTCAGGATGGTTGGCAGCAGTAATCAAACCTACGACCTCCCAAACGAAGCCAACGCTCTACCACTTAAGCTACTTCGGTTTATAGCTTTAGTTGAGGACCACGTGGGCTCTGAGTAGCTCAAATACCATGTGCATTGGCTTTCTGATAGCTCTTACATTTGCTCTCACTTTGTTTATTTCAGCATTTAGTTCAGAATCATCGCGATCATCACTTCTATCTTAGCATTGGAACATAGTTGTCACTAGTTAAACTAAAACAGGCATTGAAACTGCAAAGGTTTCACTATAGTTTATTTTTCATCGGAGAAAAGTTGTGTGCTTAAGATACGAATTTCTAAAAATCATTCTACATCCCTTACTTTCGTAACCAAGTTAATATTTCGTAAAAATCCACATTTTCACTTGCTTGACGTCATCAGTTCTCAAAGGAATCAAGTGTAGGTTTGGTCATTTTTGACGTAATTTATTTTTAAGATGTCTGTCTGGAGCTCCTTCCATAGCTTAGTTGATTCATATTCAGACATTGTAAATAACTCATATAACGGAATAACCTTATTTATTATTCCATGTATACAAACGTTATGTACAGGGTATTAATTAACTATACCGACAAAATGTAGAAGGTGATTCCTCATATCAAAATGAGGGAAAATGTTCATATCGACCTATGGCGAACAGTGCATAGTTTCAGTGCTAGGGCTGTCCAAAATCGCGAAAAAGCTAAATTTGAATAGGTCCTATTTCGAATTCCAGAACCTGTGGGTGGTAATTCTTATCAGCATAAAGGAAGACACGCATACACAATCCAAAATTGCATATTTAATCAATTGTCAATAGGTGTAGAGGTATTCCCTACAGGGTGTAGTTCTCCGATTTACTCTGAATAGAGTTTTCAGATGTACCCTGATTTGAAGAAAGGTCCAATGTATTCAGGAGGTAAACCTGTACAACAATGGACATCCAATGCTTCGGAGGGAACTAGGAAGTGTTAGGAACAAGGAAACGTCGCAGCATGCGTTTTCCGGAGTACGAGAGACCGCGCTACTAACGACCCTTAACACTTCCGACATCGCACCAAAAGATTCCGTTTTCTCTGAATCAAGGCTTATTGTTTGCCTACTTTGGATCAATCATAAAGTCAGAGCATATCTCAAAATTCGGTTGATGGCATGCCTGGGAATTTCACTCTCTAAGGAATACTCTGTACATCCATTGAACATTATAGAAATATGCATTTTTGGATTCCGTATGCGTGACATTCTTTACGCTGATAAGAACCACAGTTCGAATTCGGAATTCGCCATAGGTCAGTATATACATTTTCTCTTACTTTTATGTGACGAATGACGTCTTACAGTTTGTCGGTATAGTTCATTAACACCCTGTATATATATATATATATATATATATATATATATATATATATATATATATATATATATATATATATATATATACCAAAGTTATAATTAGAATCTATCCGTTTGTGCTCTGAACATCCTACGTATATTAGTAATGCTGGAGCTGTGATGACTGGGACAATTCTTTACCTTTATCCCATTGTACGGATATTTAGCAGATTATATAAGAGAGTCGTCAATGGCTTAACTGTAATAGTGACGCAATCTGACTGTTCTCTCCTGAGAAATGAGAGTTAATGTCACTTTCAACTTTAAATTATGACTAAGTATGACCTTTCATCTTAAGAATATTTGACAAAGATTTTAGAGTCTCTACAAGAAGATAAACAATCATATTTACGCTAATTCTCTTCATACAATTAATGATGATTTTAAGAAACAAGAGCTTTTCGGCAAGAATCTTAAAGAAGCACTAGAAAATGACTAGTAACATGACAGAATACTAGAAATATAAATTGGGAGTCTCTAAAATAAACTTACAAGGTTATGACCGTCAGGTCGGCCACAATAACTCACTTCTTGGACAAACTGTATATTTTCTCCGATTTTTAATTATCATGCAAAATTATTATTTTATTCATGTGAACCGAAAAGTTGTTTTCTTGCTTTGGTCTGAACGCTTTCGAGCTGGTGAGAAGATACGTTCGTTCTTTGCATGTAGGTGTTCTGTAGACAGATTGGCATCGTCAATATTACAAAGAAATCATTTTTACTTAACTAAATGCTTATCTCATTAGCAGAGTGCTTCGAAACAGGAATTTTTTTCTTTCTTGTGTGAAGTTACAATTTATGGTTTTGGCTACTAACACTGTTTTGTATATACTTTTCATGTGAATGATTATCAACGATTGGAAATCCTTTCAAATACAAAATGGTTACATTGCAAACCAGGTGCGACACACCGACGCTTTGTTATCTCAACTACCACGGAAAACTGTGCTCGTAGTCTGTGTGAATTGCAGAGTGGTCAGTCTCCACAATTGCCAATCTAAGTCCCTTTTTTATTAAATTGTTTTATATTGAACAATCATGTGAAGAATCTATCAGTTATAAACTGAATTCTTAAAACTAGTCTGCAATACTCATTTAAAAGACACTGCCAACCAGAGAGATTGTGCCTTGCTTTTCCTGAGTGTTGGCAGAAGCAAGGTGTTCACGCTTGGTGTTAATACAGTAAGGCACGTATAAGCCTGTGTCGAACGAACTTACTTACGCATGTCCTAGTATGTAGATGACTACGACTAAGTATTAAGATTTTTGTGTGATTACAATTACAGCCTCAACAGAAGAAGTGAACAAAATATTTTTTTTTATATAATTTTATAATGTGCGTCCTTCTTGGAACTACAAAATCTCGCTGGAAACTGGTGCTCTATCCAACCCTTATACTCATTGTCCTTGTTTAGCAGTAAAAGCCCAACTTCGATGTAGATAATGTCTTAGTGAGTGTGATAAAAGGAATAACCATAAGGGCTATATTCTCAGTATACACACACACACACACACACATATATATATAAATATATATATATATATATATATATATATATATATATATATATATATATATATATATATATATATATATATATATATATATATATATACTCTCTTGTGATATTAAGTGTTTCATATTTCTGAAGTGTGCGTGTGCGCAGTGTCGTTTACCCAAGCATTCATGCTGTATCAAACGGAAATGTGTGTGTTATCAGTATATTTTCTTTTACTACATATATATACTCATGCATTCAATACAAAGGAATCCGTTTAAGGTAATTCCTTTCTTTTCATTTGTGTGTGTGCGGATACTTATGGAATCATCAGCTTGCCACTCGTATATACGTATACGTGTACAAAAGTAAAATACGGTTAAAGGAATTTCCGAACCACTGTGGCTACCCATGTCGTATCAGTTATTTTTTTTAATGTTGCTAATTTGCGCTTGAACAATACATGAACTCTGAACCAGATTGTTATCAACTATTTCTTTAGGGACTATTCTAGGAGCCAGTACCCAATGGAGACTGGAGGTAGCAGAATATAAAAAAAAACTCCATATTCTTAGGATATACTCACGTGATAATTCGTTTACACACTTCGCTCCTTCCCTATCACAGAGCCTTTGGTTTCCTGAAACAAGACCAGAATTGATATTATTGCATCCACATAGCCAACGTTTCGGTAAAATTCAGTGTTCAGCTTACTTAGAGTATAATATTATTCTATTTCACTTTTCACCTACTCAGAATTCGTTCAACGTTTAGTTCAGTGGGGAAGAAATTATCTAATAGAACAACAGTAAACAAAGAGAATTTTAGTATCTGGTAGCTGCTTAGAAATCTATTTTTCGTGTGTTATGAATATTCGAAGAACATATACTTCACGCTTAAGAACGGGCTTAATTCACGTGTGTATTTAATTCATAAAAATTACAGTTTGACACTTAATTTATTGATGATTTTCTCATAAAATACTGTGGTTGAATAATATAAAAATGATTTTATATTTTGATGAGGGAAAATAAAGAACGTTGATCATAATATCTGAACCAAATGTATGAAAAACATTTGCTCTATTTGTTTTTTATTTAATTTTAGAAAGAAGGTTGATGAAAATAATATTGCAGGAACTATTCTAAAAGTAAACTTTTGCTTTTTACATGTATCGAAAAGAGTTAAGTGACAAACCACATAACGTCAAGTAATTGCACTATCATTAACCTTACAATGGTCAGGCAGAAAAAAAAACTTTCATATACAGTCGGGCTGGGTATGAGAGACCCAAGAAATTAAAACTGCATAATTAAATTTTAACCGATATTTTTTAATAGAAACACGCTTTTATGTAATTAGAAGTATTTCTAAAGCAAGAAAAGGCATTTCAGCTGAAAATTGGTGATTTCCCTTATTTTAAAAAAACATACTTATAATTGTTTGCATATTTTTGTTAGTAAGTTATATGAGCTTTTCTAGAAAATTATAAAAAAAGCACTTGCTTACATGTTGTTTTAGGTAAGTAATATTGTAAAGGAAATTTATAAGTTTATTTATCATAACCTAAGGCACCACCTATGCTGAAATCTACTAAACGTTCGGAGATAAAGCTTTTTAGTTTTCATAGTTGGCAAAATTGTTATCTAATGGCGGAGTGGGTGGAGTTTTCTCAGCTCCGGCACCAGATAACCATTCTTCACTCTTAGCATTTTCTTCATCACACTCACTGTTACTATCATGGCCACTAAATAATTCAAAATCAGGATCTGCATCGGAATCATACAGTTCACTTTCATCATATAAAATTCTATGAATTTCATTCACAGAAACCGTTTCAGGTTCCATTATGTTCTAAAGTTGCTCAAGATACCAACTGAAAAGTTGTTCGTATATGCACTGAAAAAATGTCGAATAGGTAGTCACAATCTAAAAGTAAACTTCCTACAATATTCTTGGCACTGGTAAAAAAAATACGTGAACGGTCCGGCTGGGTCTGACAGACTCACGCAAGGTTCAGAGCTCTACTAAAAACAAACTAACAATAAATCAAACTGGTTTGCACACTACAGTAGCGTTTCTTATCGGCCGTTTGAGGAAGGTATAGGAAGATACAACTCAAACCGCTAACTTTAAGTTAAAATTTTTATTTAAAATATAAGTAGATGGGTGTTACAGACCCAGCCCGACCGTTCTATGGTTAGTGTCATTTCACTGGTTTATTAGTTAGCGAGCTCGCCTTTGATGCAAGAGGATGTGAGTTGATTTCAGCCTCGAAAGCATTCAATGTATTACATTAGTTCGAAATGTATCTTAAACTATATGCCTATGTGTCATATAGCGCCAGTCCTTGAAAGAGACGCTTAATCTCAATAAACCAACAACAATTTCCAAACGCTTTCACTTTTTGTCCTAATGTATAATCTAAATAAGCCCGGGAAACCTCATGATGACACTATAGGTTATTTTTGTCACATTATCTGAATGTGCTCAACTAATCGTACATTTTGACTTACCCTTTTAGAAATCAAAAGCAACACATGTAATTACATAGATAAAATATTACTATTGGTACTATCTTACCTCAAAAGCTTCGTGGAACGTGTCATAAGGGATCACTTTCCTGTTATATATTTACGAAATAATATACATGAAAGTTACAAAGGAAGTTATGAAGTTGTTTCCAAAGAAATCTCAAATGCAATAATTGCCTGTATAACCAATAGTTTCATACCAGTTCTCATTTGTACTTTGTGTGCCTAAAAGTGAATGTTGCATTTTGGTTTAGTTTCAGAGATGCAATGGGCTGGACATTTCATTGCTGATGATGGAAATTCCATACAAATTGATTGCAGGACAAGAACGAGGTAATATTTTACTACTCACTCAGTTATTTTCATTTTCCACTAGTAATTTAATGAAATTAGACAAATAAGAAAAGAGAAAGTTTTTTTCTTTCAGTATGTAAGCTTAGATGTTAGTCGCAGTGTAATATCATGTTGGGTTCTCTGCAGCGGAACCGGAATGGAGATTAAATCTCAGTTAGCTGCCAAACTTCTACTTGAAACACAAGAATCAAAGATAAGGAGACAGATAAACTAGTTGCAACACAATCCCTAATTTTTACCTGTAGTTTGCTCATCCTTCCGGAATTCAAAATCTAAACATTATCGATTAAAAATGCGTCCGTAAATTGTCAGTCTTGTTTGCTGCTTAAAATTTCAGTATTCGGGAACACCAGCACGTTTTACAAAGATTAGGCTTCTATTTGTGCGAACAGTGACCAGTAGAAGTAGTACATAGCCTTCTTTAACAAGTCCCATTATATTGATTGGGAGGATAATCGCAGCGACTGATCTAAAGATTGTGTACATGTATCACAGAGAGAAGGGAATCCGAGAGCTCCTGGAAGTTGGAAAAATTGCTATCATTAATTGAGAAGGTTATGTTACAGAAATCTTTCCACTCCCAATCCTATTCCGCTGGCATCAGGAACTTCCCTAACTTTGATTCAGCTCAGTAAAGTGAGAATCCCATCCAAACTCTGTTTACTGAATGTAAAAGTATAGGATCAGAATCGTCAGAAGCTGCCATGTCCAGTTCACAAGCAAAGTCTTCGCATGTTGTTCGCAACATTGGTCTAAAGCTTTTACCACGTTATCACCTCTCGCAATACATTGCTAGAATGAAATCAAAACAATATATTCTTTTTCTTCATAAAGACGCCTTATCTCTCAAAGGAAGTAAAAATGGTTTCCACAATCAAAGTCACCTTCGATTTCACTAAAATCGTATAGGTTGAAGACACTCTGGAAGATAGTGTGTGAAAAGTAATTGGATGGCACGGCAAGGTTTGATTCAAACGCCTTTACAATACGTCATATTAGTCAACATTAATCTTGATAGATTGAAACATTTAAATCACTGAACTATCCCCAGTTATTATGCCGTTGGATAAAATCCATTTTGAGGAAACTCTGTCTCCTAGTTTAGTGGATTGCGCATTCTTTAGGTTTGATAGCACAGAGGTTATTTAGCTCATTTCATATCGCATATATTATCAAATGTTCTAGATTGCAAACAGTTGCGGAGGGAGTTTTCTTCCTCACTCACGCACTGTCCGTTTGCTGTATATTACTCGTGCAGAAATCTCGATAGTCAATGTAATACATCCTTGCAATCTGCTTAGCCACCGTTACTGACAGTTGGAGATTTAAAAGTAGCATTGCTAGAGGATCTCCATTTCAAGAGACGAAGAGAATTCCATAACTGAAGATAGCGTTTATTCTTAATTATGGTACTTCAACTGACTCTTTTCTGGAGGCAGTACCTACTCTCGTATTAATCCCTTCTAGTGTAGTGTTTTTTCTGGGTTCTTCGATGTGTAAAGTATCTATGTGAGAGTGACTATTTTTGTGGGATCACTGAGCATTTGCCAGTTACTTATACATCTAATCTTCCACGCTTCGATTTGAAGCTTTACGACTGGCCAACATTTCGGGAGCGCATAGGATTCACTCCTCCTGAAGCTTTGCTTAGTAGTAACTGTATTTTAATTTTTACAATAGATGTTCCATTCCAGATGATGATCCACCGCAAGGAATTATATTGCGGTTTCCAAAAAATGCCTTCTGAAGATATCCTGGTTCGCCGTCGTACTCTTGCTATTTTCAATTGGCGTCAGAAAAGACACAGCCGAGACTCTTAAACAATTTCAGATTCTTCGTGCCAGAGCTAGCACCTAATTGAACCTTCGTGTCTTCAAAAAATTGAAAAAAAAATATATAATGTATCTCAGTGGACGAATCCCTACAACTAGTGTTTGGCGTCTGGTTTATGCCACATGTTCCCGCTATTCAACCAATAGTGTGAACGTTCTATAAATTATGTTGCCCTGTACACTTTCCCACAGAACTCGTTAATATTTTGGGTTGGAATTTTTCGTCTCTCTGATTCTGCAAATTACTAATACACAATTTGCTGTGTAATCGCTTTTTCATTAGTACCGGAGGAATGCATTTAATTTTCATGGACCGAATACAAAGAATTCTATCGTTCCATTCACTGCTCTTGAATTCGACTCCACCTTTCGTGACTCATCAAATACTAACAGGATTTGATTGTATATCTTATAAGATATGGCGCAACGTCTCGTGCGTTTCAGTTCGTGTTTCTCATTTTGCATTTTTGCTGCTGTACAATCGCAGGTGCTCACTAAAGTTATCTGTAGTAGAAAGTTTTTCTACAGGCAGATTTTCCAAGGACATTTACTTGCTGCAAAGTCATTATCATACAGATGGTACATATGCATTGTTGAGTGCATGGTAAAAAGTTTCTTTTGTGGTATTTAAAGTGAATTCCTTTGTTGACCATATTTTATGGCGGTTTCGCTCCTTCCTTTCCACTACAGATAACTTTACTAATCTCGAAAAAAGTCTTCGTCTGTTGTCAGCACTTTGTTAATATTTTTTTTAGGAACGTGTAACATAGCTCGACATTATTGAATTTTAAAACATTTTTGACTCGGTTATTAGGGCTTATATGGCAAAGTTTATTAAGAACTTAACGGATGAATGTGATGTTAAGATGCATGTGTATTGTATTGTTCAGAGCAAATTCAGGAGAAAAACATATCTCACAAAACAGGATCATCAGTGGTACTGTTTCATGCCACTATAAATATTTTGTGACAGAGATTCAGGCTCCTGTCTGTGGTCACTTCTATGTAGACAATCTTGTTATTTGTGGAGTTTGAGATACGCTTATGGTAGTGTTTGACTGTTTTAATTTACATTATATTGCTTGCTGATTTAATAAGGGAAGATGGTGCTTTTACAGCCAGAAAAATGCCACTTCCACTTTTCAAGAGACAGAAAGTTTGCATATGTTTGTATATATACGGACATAATTTGTATATATTTTTCAAACGCTAGATAGATTAAAAGAAATGCTTCTCGCTATGCCTTAAGGATTTTGCTCTATGTATATCAAGTTTGAACCCGCAAATTGTTCTGGATTTTTGTCACTTCCGGTTTTAGTAGAGACTTAAGGATAGGGCTGAAATGTATTTTTGGGCTGAATAATCGATTGCAAATAACGTTTCTCTACGTATTTTTTTGTCCTATACTGATCACTTAAATCCAGGAAGACTGACTTTTCAGTTTTGCAGTCTGAATATTGCTTTCATGAACTTACTCTCTTCGTAGGCCTTGACCTTCCACATCCTAACCAAATGTGGTGCTGATCCAGGAAATAGTTCTTTAAACATTTTGTCTCGGACCAGCGGTCGGATAGAATCACGCACTAAATATTATAAAGAAGATATTAGTAAGAGGCACTCCTTAAAACGACACTGACCTTTGGTGTAGCCGATTAACCTATTTGTGCAGTTACACATTTTCAGTTTCCTTTCGGTTGTACATTGAGAAACACAAGCCGTATAACTGTAGAACTTGTAGGCCCAGAAACCCTCTGTTTCATCAGGAAATCTGCATTTTCTTGAATTTATAGAAATGGATCTTACTTCATCATCAGCTACTTCAGTTGACACCAAGTAACGAAGCATAATCCTCGTTAGAAAATCACTTTCGGTTCCTCCAGTTCGCAGTAACGGCACTTCTAGTGAGGACGCTGGTTTTCCCTGAAATGTGGCAAGAGAATCATAAAAATAGTATTAACTCTTAAAATAAGAATACATTTGATTGGGTATTCCCACCTTTTATTTACATACCACATTATGTTTGTCGGCAGATTGCGTTAATTTTATAGCACTGCATAGATATTTCTGTTCAACAAAAACACATAATCTGATAAATTTTAGCTTATTAAATTGGTAAAGGCGCACTATATTGTTCTTTACATTCAATAAAATTAAAATTAGACGAATGAGAGCACTGTTTTTGAATTAATACACGTTCAGTAATAAATAAAAAGGTGTTTGGAAACTATTTCCTTGCTATTAACAGCATAAGATTTAATGTAATTTCCTCCAAACTAATATTTGAGCAGTGTTGAATTCAGACTTCTGTACAAGGCGAGGAGGCAATAAAAATTTTAGAGGGGGGCTCTTTTCTAGATTGCAATAGAGCAGCAGGAATTTCTTACCACAAAACTTGCAGCTTATTGTCTGTTCGGTTGCAATAACCAACATATAGCAATTTTTCTCTAACTAATGGTGTAAAGCATTTGTGTGTGTCTGTATCTAATTTCCAAGCTCTTGTTTAAAATTGACTTTATACGAGAAAGCGGTTTGTTAATTAGAACAATTAGTTTGGGCAAAGGAAGAAACTAATTTTTTCCTTTTTTAAACAAAACTGCTTTTAAGACTTTTATTTCCGACAAAATTTAAACAGAAGAAAGGAAATACTTCAATGCATGTGTAATTATAGATATTCTAGGGCGGCTAAGTCCCCCTTGAACATGATGGAATTCAACACTGTATTTGAATCGTCCATTTCCAAAACGGCTCTTATCCATTTACAGCAAATCCCACGAAACTTGGAAAAATGTAGGAATTGCATATTTTGTAGAACTAGGAATACTTCAATGTATTCACGTGAAAAACTACACCCTCAAATATTTCCAGTTCTACAAAACACATCGATCCTACAGTTTTTTCTTGGTTTTCTGGGACCGTCTGTAAATGGATAAGAGCCGTTTTGAAAATGAACGAATAATTTAAATCCAAAGAACTATATTAGTCATGTAGTGATTTGAACTTGAACTAAATACACTCTCAATTTCTTTTAACATAGTAACTTTTAGTTCTTTTGAATACGTAAATTTAATAAACCTGCACAAATTTCACGCTACCGCAGGTAAAATGGAATGTAATGATATGCCATATTTCAAAGTGTTATAGGAATAAAATTACAAAAATAGTATCAATTTGTATAGTTTGTTTGAAACTATAGCTAGCAAAAAGCATTCTGAAAATTTGGACTCCAAAATCTGGCTTTTACACGCAATAAATTTTCAAAATAATCTTAGATTGGCATTTTCAAATATAGATAGTCAATATTTCTCTGAAATCAATACGAATATAACGAATATTATGTCTATATAAAGTGTAATCATATACTAACAGTAAGCTCTCTGCCCTCTAAAAACATCACTAGAGTTATGTTGACTTTCCGGTTTAGTTCAAGTTGTTCTGGAACTATTGAAGACCTGAAATTAAAAGACATATAACAATATATGTATATATATAATATATATAAATTACAACAGACACCGAGTTTCAATTATAAAAATATTATGCACTAAATGATAGACTGTTACCAATTACATTTTGGTAATACCATACTACATTGTCTATAAAAATCATATCACACCCAGCGTTGTCAAAAATGTAACATGCTCTTTTGAATGATTAAGCTGTCAGAATATGCGCTGCAGTAAATTAAACCATTCGTTCCTTTTTTGTAGAAAGCCTACTTAGAAAGATAGACAAAATGCAAGTATTCTAGAGTAAACTTGTTATATTTCAAGTTGATTTTCATATATATATTATATTGGCGTTCATACCTTTTTCATTACTATTGTAACGTGCCTACTATCTAATATAAAATCAGACTTAATCAGAGTAAACGTCGCTGGGAAAGAGAGTATTAAAAGCCCACTCTATCTTGTAATAAGGACAGGTATGGGCCGAATAAAAAATATAATACACATGTGTCCAAAATGTAAGCATAATGACTGTTAGAGTACATAGGGGAATAAGAACGTCAAGAAGGCACACCAAATGGAACCACCATACCAACATATCACACATAAAGGCCACACGGACACGGAACGGGCCAAATTGAAAAGAAAACATGCTAGAAGGGGTCACGAAAAACAAACTCACAACGTGATACCATAATAGACATATCAGAAAAACACTGTGAGACGCACTGGCTACATCAAAAACAAGTTAATATCGGATATGGTCTCTCCGAACAGCCATACACGTCTGGCAGCGACGTTCCATGCTCAAGATCAGGTTGTTGAAGAGCTCTTGGGTCTCTTGGGGTAGCTGATTCCATTCCTCACGAAGAGCAGTACAGAGCTTCTGGCGTGTCTTGGGAGGCAGCTGGCGAGTTGCAACATGTCTTCCTAATGCATCCCACGCATGTTCAATTGGATTGAAGTCCGGAGTACGCGCTGGTTATTCGATACGTTGGATGTCTTCCTTCTCAAGGTATTCTTCCACTAGTTTGGTCCTATGGGAACAGGCATTACTATCCATGAGCAGAAATTGTGGGCCCACTGCGCCTCTGAAAAGCCGCACATGGGCATGCAGAACTTCGTCTCTTTACCTCTGACAATTGATAGACCCAGCATCGAAGATGTGCAGGTCAGTACGACCATTCATCATAATGCCTGCCCAGACCAGTACTCCACTATCATCATATCGATGCCGTTCCACAATGTTTGTGTGATGTAAGCGAGTTCCCTGTTCGCGCCAGATGCGAACTCAGAATCGCTCTGGGAACTGTATCGGGATTCTTCAGTGAACACTACGCGGCTCCATTCGTTGGGGGTCCACTAGTGATGTTCCGGACACCACAGTAAACGGGATCTTTTGTGTGCCTGCGTCAGTGGAACACATATTGCTGGTCGTTGTGCATACAGACCACTGGTACACAGTATGGCGTGACACACGCAACTCTGAGGCGGCAGCAAGCTCCGCTGACAGTTGTCTTGAGGGCAAGGTTCGGTTCCGACGCGCAGTCATGGTTAAGTAGTGGTCCTGTTGTGGAGTTGTAACCCGTGAACTTCCCCCACTGGGCCTACGGCGGCAGTCTCTGATGTTGCAAAACTGTTTCCACAACCTAGACACGACACTTTGGGGCACATTGATAGCTCGTGCTACTGCTGTCTGTGTGTCACCCTTTTCCAAGCGCCCAATGATTCGACCTTTGGTAAACGCATACAACTGACTTCTTTGTGCCATATTTCATTAATATCTTGCTACATAAAACTCATCAGTACCTACCTCTCACTACAGCACTGCACTGACTTCACACACGGAAGGCACCTTTTTCGCATCCAGGCACTAGTTTTCAATTTCAGGCACTATTTTTACAATAGGGGGCCTGGCGAACGTTTGCCATAGCCGGTTCAATGCTCCTCACAAGCAATACACTTCACCCACCAAAACTCCTGTTTTCGCGATGACCTTCCCGCCTTTTACATGCAACTTCTTGCATTATGCTTAAGTTTTATTGGACACGTGTGGTCCTATATTGGTTTAATAGGTTGGGACACACGAAAACGTACGCAAAAGACTACTATCACCTCTATGGAGTAAAAAATGATGAACATATATGTATCTATATACATAAAAGGTTCTTAATAGGAAAAAGAGAAAAAACTATATTCATAAATTTTAACCGGTTAACTGAAAAGCTCGAGTATATTCGAGATTTTAATTTTACAAATAATTTAAAACTTCGAGTATATTCGGCCATCATAGGGCATTATTACAATTGATCACTGTTGAACGGTACAAAGTTTACAAGCTCGAGTATATTCGAGGTTTTATTGAAAGCACATTTTAGGCTTACGTAAATCATTGTTGCCTTCAGTAAAAATAATCACACTGTTGACATTCGTTTTGTTCCTAAAATGTTAGAAGATGTTAGATGTTAGAATTTAGCAATAAAAAAATAGGTAAAAATTGAAACGCTTCTTTGGAAATAATTGGTAAGTTAACCAGTTTTAAATGCCAATATATAAACTGGAATAGTAGAACTATGAAAATCTCAAGGAAAAACATTAACGTACTAATAATCAAACAGGACCTTACATAATATCTGATGGGCTGAATATTACATTCATTCATTAAACAAAATGTGCAAATTGGTTCAGTATTTAAACGATGTATTAAAAACCACAAATCCTTCCCTTTACATATCCAAAATCGGCAATTAATAATATATTTTCTAAACATAAAATATAAATTAGCAACTTACAAATAATATAATGCTGTTCAATGAAATTGTGAATATCAATTCTATAAAAACTAATACATAGACCACTTCACTACTTTGTAGATATCGAAAAACACGTTTTCCTTCTTAAACTAAACTTCTTAATTTTTACATATAATATTAACACCATAGAATTTATGTATTTTATATACGGCTTTCCACTTCCATATCTCAGTGGAGACGTCGAGTCGAAAGTAGCAACCAAGTTTTACGAAAAAGATATAACGTCAAGGCAACAACTAATTCTGATGTTCCCAGTTGACAATACTTATAAATTATGGCGCTTGCCATTCATACTTTTGAGCACGAACTAAATAGTACTGTCCAAAGCCGTTAATGGCGCTACTAGTCCCTACATAACAACAGCTGAACGAAGGGTTTTTCTTTTAATTCTGAATGAACATGTAAGTCATTACACTATACAAGTATACTTGTTAAGGTACTTACTTCTTCTCATGTTATTTTACAGGTCCATTGGTGAGCCTTAAGTTGATTGGACCGATTGCTTACAAGTGCCGTTTTAACAGCATACCAGGCCCCAGAGCAAACAAGTGTGGTGTGGTCCATATGACTAAATTTTGCTCCTAATTCATGTAATTAATATATGCCATTCTGCTTGCGGGCCCCCACTTACTGTGTGTATTTTTTATTGTACCTAGGTATGTATTTACGTTCTAATACAGTATAACCATCCTTATTGATTACTTACTAAAATTGAAATTTTACACATCTGTAATCTGATGTACAGGCTTAAACAGCATGATAGATTTCTGAATTTGATCTAAACTTATAACCAAAGAATGATTTGCGTAATTAGTTGGATTATGTGCTATTGTCATGCTAATTTCTGATCTTCGCATTTACTTTACAAAATATACACATAACTACAAATCCACTCTTCAAACGCTAGAAAGATGTTATTAGCTAGGTTGCGAGCCATGTTCATAAGATGTTGGATTTCATCACCGCTTGAAGGTCTTCAAACCCACTACGATAGTTTAGATCAAAATGTAAACCATTGTTCTAATCCTATATAAGCTTAATGCTAATAAAGGGTATAAATAAACATAAACTAATAAATTAAGTTTTTGGTTTCCTATTTCCTTCCCTTAGAAGAAATCAATACCCGCAAACGAGAGGAATTTTGAAACTTGAAGGAAAATTACATCATGGTTTCGTTAAAATATTTCTTTCCAAAGGTTATTCATAATCGGGTTTTTACACTTAAAAATGGATTGACTCATTTGTATCTGATTGATATCAACCTTAAGGAAGATGTTATATGGAACTCTTTAAAGAGATTTCACGCCACGTAAATTCAACAATTTCTAAGAAGGTTATCTCTAAATAAGGTCTTTATTAGTATTATTTCAATATCATTTGAATTCATCACTTTATCTCAAATTTCAACCCCGGTTACAGGGAGAAGTCTTAAAGATTGAACAAAATAAATGTTGTCTTATGTAATTCGAAGTCCTCTTAACAAAATGTTATGTGTTCTTTTTTTTAACGAAAACGAATTCACTATTTTACACTCGAGCGAAATCTCTCGAAGCCCAAGCGTGAATTGAAGTCTTATCAATAATCTTTTGCTTGAAGCTGGCAGAAGGTAAATTCCAATATTAATTAAAGCCATATTTTACTGGTCTTATCATGAAAAGCAGCCTGACATATAAATGGATGTTAAGTGTAATCTTGGGTATCTAAATTACAACAAAAATTGTTTAAAAACGTACAAAGGCAGCAGTAGGTGTAGCGTCAATAATGGCAACTGTATTCTTTCTGTACCTCTACGTCACACTGTAATGAAAATGTGTACACTTCACACATAATGTTTATTCTTGATTAGAATTATTGAGGAACATTATTAAGAGAGATCTCAAACCAAGTGAAGCCACTGCTTTCCATATAATTTTATTTCTCACTCTTTGTTGTAAAATTCTTATTTCATGACCTTATTTGTCAAGAGAACAGAGATTGAGAAAACGATGTTTTGATGGCTCGTTGCATATTTAGAACAAGGAAATGGGTCAAAAACAAACAAAAAACAGAACTGTTAAGAATGCTCCAAAAGCATTGCCAAAATGAACTTATAAAGAAGGGAGAGATGGTGTGGGAATGATAAATGTTATTATTCCTACATATAATAGTAAATCGTTTTATCCGTACTTTCAACTCTCTGTGACTTACGGTTCAGGAGATATGGCTGATTAAATCTCCTGAAATTCGAACTCCTTTGCTCAATATCTGAGGAACTATTGCCAGTTAACCAGTGGATAGTTGGCCACTGACCACCGGTTATTTATTTATTTTTATTTATTTATTTATTTCTTATTTAAAATGGCGGAGTTAAGGCATAACCTTTTCTTCCACTCAACCATTTACATTTTTCTTTTACAGTCGGATCTCTTTTTTTTTTTACGACGAGAATACAGTTTGGCACGTTAAAGAGTTACCGACATACATAACAATACAGAAAATAAAACATGAAAAATGAAAATGAAACTTATTACATATAAAATAAACACTAAAACAAAGAAGAGACAATACTAAAGACATGTTAAACTATACAAGGAGAAACAAAGACGTCAATCTTGATTATATATAACATAAAATACATTCCTATGATTTACTATCTATAGATAAAATGATGCACCTGTTTAAATGATTGTCTATAATGTATACGTTCATACACATGTATCAGAAGGGAATAGAAAAGAAAATGAGAAGAAATAGAAAGAGAGAGAGAGAGAAAAAAAACGACTGCATGGTAACGCCAGGAATAGTTTCGTGTGTAACATTTTTTTTCTTACTGAAGACCTTCATTAGAAAGATATTCTTTAAGCCGACGTTTAAAAGTCAACACTGAACCAGAGTTTCTGATGCTTTCAGGAGTGTCATTCCAAGCTTTGGTGGCAAATAGTGTGAAAGATTTGGAAAAGAAATTAGATTTGTGCGTTTGAACGGCGAGTGTTGTATTTCCTTTAGAACGGGTATTTAGTGGGTGAGTATCGCAGAGAAATTTAAATTTAGAGGATAGATAAGTAGGTTTCTTACTATTAATTATTTTATATAAAAGTGTTAGAGAATGAATCCGGCGGCGGGTATTTAGATTGCACCATCCTAGTTTCTGATAACAATGGGAGATGTGGTCGAAGCGCTTTTTATTAAATATGAAACGAACGCAGGCATTCTGAATGCGCTGTAAACGTTTTGCCAGATCTTCGGTTAAATCAACATATGCTGCATCACAATAATCTAAATGAGAGATTACCAATGACTGAACCAGGGACGCTTTAATGGATTCCGGAAGAAGGTTTTTTAAACGCTGAAAGGAATGGAGAGAGCCGTAAGCTTTCTTGCATACTCTATTAATATGGTCTGTCCAATTTAGGAATTTATCGATCTGGAGTCCTAGGTTATTGACGCTATCGCTTACAGGAATGGCTACATTGTTTACAAGAACATTCGGTAGGCTTGTAATATTGATTGTGGAGATTAGTTTACGAGAACCAAGCATGATATATTTTGATTTGGTTGGGTTTACTTGCAGTCCATTTTTACGTGCCCATGTGCAGATACTTTCAATGTCGCTGTTTAAGTGATTAATCGCGGTGGTTAAATTTAGGGGATTAGTGGTTAAATAGCATTGTATATCATCTGCATATAAGTGATATTTACAATGGGTGATGTGCTCAGGTAAATCGTTGATGTATAAGGAAAACAGGAGAGGTCCTAGGACGCTGCCCTGCGGGACTCCACATGGAACAAGTTTCGTATTGGAACATATGTTATTAGTGACAACTTTTTGTTTTCTATTTGATAAATAGGAGCTAAACCAAGATAAAGTTGACTGGGAAAAGTTGTAGAAGGAAGACAGTTTGGCAATCAGTATGTCATGGTCTATAGTTTGGAAAGCTTTAGAAAAATCTAGTAGGGATAACAGTGTAACTTGGCGTTCATCCATAGCGGCACGAATATCACCAGTGATATTTACTAGAGCAGTGCAAGTGCTATGCTGAGATCTGAAACCTGACTGAAACGGATTTAAGATGTTATTTTTTTCGAGGAACTTAGTTAATTGGTCATGTATTATATGCTCTAATGCTTTGGAGAGTGCAGGGAGTATACTAATAGGGCGAAGATCTTCTGCTTTTGTTGGATTTTTGGTTTTAGGCAATGGGCGAACGTGAGAGAGTTTCCAAATTGATGGAAATTCTCCGGTTGTGATGGAACTATTAAAAATATGCACAATGACATCTACAATGAACGGTAATATTTTTTTAATAAGAATGATTGGCAAGTCGTCAGCTCCTGAAGCAGGTGATTTGATTTTATTTATTGCCTTTATGACTTCCGGAGCAGTGACGAGGTGAAGGTTAAATATATTTTTTACAGGGCTCGTTTTTTTAATATTCTTCAAAGTATTGATTTTATCTGGTGTGATATCTGGTGTATAGCATAGCTGTTCATTTATGGTGTCTATATGAAGTTCTGGAAGTTTATCGATTTTGGCTTTGACACCAATACCAAGGAACTTCAGTTTTTGCCATAGCTCTCGTGGTTGGGTCGTATGGCTCAGGAGACTTCTAGCAAATTCGATTTTCGCCTTACGAACTTCTTGGTTACAACGGTTTCGTAATTTTCTATATTCTTCCTGCATTAATGAGATATTTGATTTTTGTTTTAAAGCCGCTCTGTAACGTCTGTGGGCAGAGTCTCGAAGAGCCATGAGCGCAAGTATATCATCGTTAATCCAAGGATTGGGGGGTCTACGCACTCTTTTCCTTCTCAAAGGGGCATGCTTATTATATAATTGCTGCACAAAACTATTAAAAAGTGTTACCTTTTGATCCAGAATGGGAGCACAGTAAACTAAGTACCACGGCACGAGATTTGTGTCTTCGTATAACGCGTTGTCATTTATTTGTTTTAGGTTCCTTTTATATACTACTCGCGGAACGTATTTTGGACATTTTATGTTATAAGTTAGATAAAGAAGGTCATGTCGGCTTATACCTGGCACGGATACTTGACCTACATTTGTTACTTTACAAGTATCAGAGACTATTATGTGGTCAATTAACGATTCGTTCGTCTCAGTTCTATGAGTGGGCTGTAACGTACAAAAAGAAAGATTCAGAGAAGTAATATAGCTTTTATATCGCTGCAGCTCGGATTTAGACGTCAAAAGATCATAGTTCATGTCCCCCATAATTATGATGTTACTGTACTGGGGGATAACTTGGGAGATCGCTTCTTCAAAATTTTCAAAGTTTGTATTAGGTGGGCGATAAACGGAGATTAATAGAATATGTTTATTTTGTATATTCAGATCGAGCATGAGGTATTCTGCAGAAGCGGAATATAAACTGGGGGATTTATCTAGTATTTTCACTTTAACGTCTTCTCTAACATATACCAATACGCCCCCGGAACCCTTTCCTATTCTGTCGCATCTTATAGCCCTGTAGTTGGGTATGTTTATTAATGAGTCAGGTAAGGTAGGTTTCAGCCAAGATTCAGAAACCAGCAAAGCATACACAGAGAGATGGCTAAGAATGGCTGTAATTTCATCGTGGTGCTTTATGGCACTTTGTGCATTTACGTGCAGAAGCTGAAGATCATATGGTTGCTTTGCCATCTCATTTTGAGGATTTCGCTGGTTGACTGGAGACCGGGGGTGAGGGTTACTGTTTGGTACCAGAACGTTCACCATGCTCTTAGGTATTGATCAACACCAGTATGTTCCCTCTATGACTTACGGTTCAAGAGATATGGCTCGTTAAGTCTCCCGAAGCTGGAACATTTTTTGGCCAATATCTCGGAAACGGTAAGAGTGAAGCTAAAAAATTTCATCACTTTCTCAGACAGTGTTGGTGTTCTATCGAATAGATGGCTCAAAATTTAAGAAAATGCAAATAACAGACAGACAGACAAACACACAGACATAAATAATTCAGTAACGAATTTGTTATGTTCATTGATTATATTTCACCTTTAACATAATGGATAAACAATTTTATTTGTAAATATTATATTTATGTTTGTAATAACTGAAAACTTTGAAATATAATTACATTGAGATCTCCTGAGTGTATTTTTTAACGGTGTATTAAGTTGAACTAAATGCATATCAGGTGGGAAACACACAAGTTGTATCAACTAGTTAAAATATTTAAATTTCCGTAGTTATTGCGTTTGAAATACTCATGACATTTCAAATAATGAACAGAATACTTCTAACTACGAATGCATTATATTATAACTAATATGCGTTCATCCTAATGTAGAACAAAATGTTCATATACCTTGTCTGTTTGGAATTAAGCACATAGCATGTAATGGCATGTGAAGGTAGAATATCAATATATGAACAGCAGTTAAATTTCTTTCCATTAACGAAACATTCCTTAAAGAAAATCTCACATGGCCTGGAAGAAACAGATATATAAAAGAATCATCTTTTCTATTTGATATGACTAAAAGGTAACAAATTTCTTAACAATAAATTCCTATGTGACTCTGAGCACAAATTATAACCACTTTCATTTACATTTTAAGAAATATGAAATTTGTTAAATGTATTGGGTAATTGATACTTTGTCACTCCGACAAACCTCTCATTATAACTAACTAACTAACTCTATGGCCTATGGAACCCGGAGGTTCAATGCCGCGTTCACAAAAGCTCTCCACTGACTTCTATCCTTAGCTAACTGCATCCAGTTTCTACTTTGTATTCCTATCTCTCCGAGATCCATCTTAATATTGTCCTCCCATCTGCTCCTAGGTCTTCCTAATGGTCGTTTTCCATTGGTCTTCCAGTCAAGGCTTTGAAATCGTTTCTACGTTCTTCCATTCTAGCTACATGACCTGCCCATCTACGCCTCCTAGATTTGACGACCCTAACAATGTTGGGTAAACCGTATATATATAATGTGTGTGTGTGTCTGTGTAGGTGTGCTTGGTAGGATCTAAAGAGCCACGTTTATCACGAAGTACTGGTTAAGAGTAGAACAATAAACTCGGACCTGTACTGTCGTCAATTAGCGCGATTGGACTTATCAAATAAAAATGAACGGCCGGAACTTGTCAACATAACAAGTATTGTATACTAAGGTGACAACGACAGACTGTATACATCTTTAATGACCCATCATAAATGGACAGTATTTAATCTGGAGAAACGATTCATTTATTCATTGTATAGGCCGGATCTGGGGCTGTTAGGTCATTATTTGTATCGGTTCCTGGAGAACTCTATGAATGGTGCTAAGCTCGTTTCAAAAGATGTCCGTTAAATAAAGAGTAACTTTTCTTAAACCAAGAACTTCATAAGTTCTGTAGCGATTGAATTATAGATTTGCTGGCAGCAAAACAAGTAATCAAACAACATGGTGCAAATGTCGATTCATACTGTTATTTTCAAATAATAATAAGTGTGCATTCAATTTTTACTACCAAGAGCTCAATAATTTTCAGACTACATCCTACTATCCTTTCAATCTTCTTCAAGACAAATTCATTGAGAAATAAATCGAGTTTCCTGTTATGTGAAAACCAAGTAATTTTCTCATTTCAACTTACAGTGTTAAAGAAATACTGTTCCATTTTTAAAATGGTTAGTTCTCAAATATTTAGGTAGAAATGTGTGTATATAATAAATTTACGGTATTTGATCTTAATAGACAGTGGTCATAGCTGGATTTTGAGAGGTCAAACTCTGAACTTTCCTGAAATTTCGCAGAAGATATATATAAACAAGCTTTCTATAAAACATGCACATCGTACTCAACTTGGATATTTTCTCTTTATTATAGTGATAAAAATGTGTAAATAATTAGAATTCTCGGATTGAAGACTGATATCTAGAGTTTCAATGCCCGCGGGAGTTATAATTAAGATATTATTTCTTGATTTTACAGCCAGAATTCCTGGATGGCCGCTATTTTAAATCATACATTATAGAAAATGAGGTGTTGAAACAACACAAAATGACTACCACTTTAGCGTGTTACTTGTGTGTTAGTTTAGACCAAGCATTCTTTTTATCTGTCGGCCCGGTTAAAGGGTTTTGCTCTTTCTTCGGGTAAGTATTTCAGATATAAAAGTTGGATCTAACTTTAATGTTGTTGGTCTAAGAGGTGTATATATATTTAATATTTATTCATTCATTAATTATATATTCATACAGCACCAAGCTTTTTTTTTTTTGTTAGGGAGGAAGAGACAATATGGGTTCACTAGGAGAGTTGAAGTCTATGATAAAAACGATTTTCATCCTCCTGCCTCTCAGAGGGTTACGCCCTCTCTTTGGCATGTGATTCTTATACACAAAATAGGCGCTAGGAAAGGTAGGTGATGGGCTAGGAGATATTCTTTATTAACTGCTGAGGTGGAACATCTATTAAAGGGGTTGTGAACTCATCATCATTTAATTTTATGTTATCGTTTTACATTTATTTTAATTTATGCTGAAATATATGATACATGGTGCAACAATAACTGTAAGATTAAATAATTATATAGTGCAAAAGGAGAAATATGAAGTAAATGCAAAAGAAGAAAAGAAAACAAACATGTTTAATCATCAGTGCAACAAAATCAAAAATACAGTGTAGGTGCAACATGTGGCCAATGAAATTATGAGAAGTGAAAATGATAAATGAGATGAAGTGCTAGCACGTCACGAACATAAATGTGTTAATCAGACAGATGAAGGGTTATATCTTCTGTCCCGGGGCGACTCGGGACTAATGAACACAGTGGGAAGCCCTTGTTAATAGTGAGGATCTTCGTGCAATAATGGAAAAAGATGAGGAATGTGATCGGCAATGAAATAAATGTTGTAGATTTCTCGTTCGTCCGGAGTCAAGTGTGTGCTGTTGATATATAGAGATATAAATATGTTTAATGGTGAAAGTATGAACCGGTAGGTGGAGTCTGTGAGAGCATCGCAGTGAAGAATGTCTAAAAAGAGCGGATGACCTGTGTTTATCCGAGAGGTGATATATCTAATACGGAGGTCTGCAAGATGTTCTGTAATTTTCGGAAACGAGATATATTCATAGGTGAGCCATGTGGGATATGGTAGCTTAAGGCGATAAGCTAGACGAATAACATGTCTCTCCAGTATGCAGAGCTTTTCGTAATAAGAAGCAGAAGCATTACACCAGGCAGTATGCCCATAAGTGAGGATAGGGCGGAGGAACGCCTTATAGGTGTGAAGCAAGACATCCGCTTTTAAGCCCCAAGTTGTTCCAGTGAGTCGGCGTAAGAGATTCAATCGATTTTTAGCCTTAGCTGTTAGCCTCTTCAGCTGGGCGTTCCAGGTGAGCTTAGAATCGAAGACCACGCCTAAGTAGGTGACAGTGGGTGTAGGATGGATAAGATATCCATCAATAGTGACTCGGAGAAGAGTTGGGTTCCTGTGAACTCTGGAACGTCTTTTAGGTGGTAAGAACACTACTGCTTGTGTTTTTTCTTCGTTGATAGTCAGATGCCACTTCTTACACCAGGTGATGAAATTATTGAGTGTAGTTTGAAGAGCAGTATTAAGTTGATGTACAGTTTTGCCAAGAGCGATGAAAGCCGTGTCATCTGCATATTGAAAAGTGAATACATTGTGCGGAGTTGAAGGTATGTCGGAAGCATAAAGTATATACAGTAAGGGGCTAAGTGCTGATCCCTGAGGAACTCCAGTAAACGGAAATACAGGCCAAGAGAGCACATTACCAACAGTGACATAAGCAATACGATTTGTAAGAAAAAAGTGAATGAGCCTCAAATAGCACATGGGAAGGTTGAACGACTGAAGTTTTTGAATTAGTCCATAATGCCAAACCTTATCAAAAGCCTTTTCTAAATCCATGAGTATAAGACATGAGGGGAATGCTTTGTTATACTGGTTTGTGATTATAGTGCTAAGGCGAAGCAATTGATCATTTATTGAGAAACGTGGTCTGAAGCCTGCTTGATGAATAGGTAGTTTGTTACGTGCTTCCAGGTATGAATGAAGCCGGCACACGAGAATTTTCTCTAGTAGCTTACTGAACACTGATGTAAGTTGGATTGGTCTATAAGAGCTGACAGAATGTATAGGCTTATTTGGTTTATGAAACATGCAGACTTTTGATACTTTCCATTCCAATGGATAGAGACCAGTTTTTAGGATGAAATTGTAGATTGCGACAAGGAGGACCAGCAGCGATTGTGGAGCTTCTTGAATATGACGGTAAGATACGTTATCAATTCCTGGTGCTGTATTCTTTTTCCGCTTTAGTGCGATTTGAAGTTCGGCAGTGGTGATAGGTGCTGTAAGAGGATGCTCCGGATCAATGACATGCTCTGTGGAAGGTTGCAGAGCAGGGATGTTAGATAGGTTTATCCGTTCCGAACGTGTGGAAGCGGCAGAAGGAGTAAATACCGTCTGTAACTGAGTAGCAAAGGCGTTCGCTTTATCTTGATCCGAAAAGAGAGGTGTGCCATGGTCAATGAGAGGGTAGGTAGTTTTGGTGTTCTTCCCAGCAAGTTGATTGAAACGCTTCCAATATCTAGAAGGATGTGCGTCCTCAGATAAGTTATTACATGTTTTAATCCAGTTCCTACGTTTATATGCATCCAGATAGTTTTTAACTGTGCGTTGCCACTGACGGTGGCGCTGAAGAGACTCGCGGTTTCCTGTTCGATAATAGTCGCGAAGATGTTGTCGCGCTTTCTGTGCAAGCGCAAGGTACGTAGGAGGCAATTTTGGTTTATAAGGATGTACTTGATCTTCCGGAATGTGATGCTGAGAGCTGCGTTGTATTACAGTAGTGATTGTATTGATACAAGAAGCGAGATCAGTGTCATTGGTAGGTGGTGTTACACTATGAAGTGTATCCTCAATTTCTTGTCGGAATTCAGGCCAATGAGCCTTATCATATCTCAGGACAGAGCGAGGCGCAAGTACAGGACGAGTTGGCAGGCCATGCGTTAACGTTAGTTTTACTGGATGATGGTCACTACCAATAGAGTCGAGTACATCAAGCTGGCATTTATTGATGAGATTCACAGATGTAATAACAATATCTGGTGTAGTTTGGCTTATAGGTCTAGTGTGCTTAGGAAGAACATGAATATAGAGCTGAAGATGGTCAGTTATATACTCTTGAAATTCATCTTTTTCTCTAGCACTTCTACTATGGATGTTAATATCTGCCATGATAACGATATTGGAAAAGGTATTCGCTATATATCGGAAATATTCTAACGGTAAAGGTTGGCGTGGTCTAATATAGATTGTACTGAAATTTATGGTTATTGATGGGAAGTATATGGAACAAAGGAGGTACTCCGGGATATTATCGAAAGCTTGTGGGGTATATGTCCTAATTGAGTATTTTGGAGAATGTCCTATTGCGACTCCACCTTGGCCACGAGCCATGTGGTCGTGATAATCGTGACGTAGTAATAGATATCCAGGAATACGAGCTAATATATTTGGTTTTAATGCGGTTTCGTTGAGAGCAAATACAGTGATGTGTTCCTCAAGTAATAGAGCTTCTAACAAACGTCTGTGTTGCAAAAATGATCGTATATTAACAAAAAGGAAACTAATCTCCATAGTGAAAAATATACAGATGAGTTTATACTGCAGTTTCCAGTGATCCAACATGGAAATGAACATAATTGTTGGAATAGGTGGCATGAAGATTTATGTGAAAAATTGATTTTGCGGCAGAAATGATATGTTGGGTAATATGGGCTCTCTAGAATGGAAATATGTTTTGAAGTACTAAACTGGTAAAGCGGAGAAAATCTTCTACTGTGAGTGGAGGTAATATGGATTGATTAGGTTGCACTGTAGTGTCTGTTGTTTTTAATGGTACAGTTAATTCCGGACGTTCAGGTGTTGGTGCTGGTTTAGCTTTGCAACGGTAGCTGTACGTAGGATGAAGCCCACTACCACATGTGTTGCATTTGGGTGGTCCTTGTAGATTAGGACAAGTTTTGGTGTCATGGAGCCCCGAGCAATAGCCACATTTCGGTTGATTAGAACAGTTGGCTGTAGTGTGATCATTGTATATCTGACACTTTTCACAGCGAAGCGGTAAAGGTCCGTTAGTCTTAGATGGTTCAACACGATGTATTCGCTTATAGATAGGTGCGCCAAATCGAAGAAGATAATCAATAGTGTCCTGTCGCTGAGATAGAACGCGTACTAGGTATGTCGGACCATTATTATTTCTAATGCGAATGCATTTATCAACTGAAATTCCTTCTTGTTTAAGTTCTTCCTGAATTTCCGCATCTGTTAGATCGGGTGAAACACCTTTAATTACAACAGATAGAAAAGGTGGCTTTCTAGGTGGCGGAGATTGTTTCTGTCTTTTATCCGTTAGCTTAGTAAGTTTAGCGTTCTTACCAAAGATTTCGTAAGAAGCTTTATTACGTATAGTTATTCCAAAGTTTGGGTCTTTAGATTTTAGTATGTAACCATTTTTGGTTTTCACTATTTGAGCTAAAGTATCCCGGACGCGAGGAACATACTTCATTATTTGGAGAAAGATCATTTTTGGATTGGTGTATTTAGCGTCGTAATCAATGAGAAGGAAATGATAAAGTTCGAGATTAGCTTGTGATGAAAGATTTGGAGACACCGGAGTAGAATTTTGTTGTGGATCGATCTCGATATCCATGGAAGGTAGTGGTGAACGGGACCGTATACGTTTCGCAGACTGAGTAGATTCGTTAGATGGATGCCGATCTTTAGATGTATTTGACAAAGGCTCGTTTCCCCATGAGAAATGCCGGGTGCGAGTGGATGGCCCGCGGTGTGCCGGTTGTGTTAGAGAAGTACTTGGATTAGAATGAATAGTTTGAGGTAAACCAGTATGTCGTCCAGGTCTCGATTGTCCAAGTGAGTTGCCAGAGTCCGCCATAGTGATGAAATACCCTAGGGCCGAAGCCCAAATGAGGATGAAGGTGAAAGAAAGGATGATAAGATGAGGTTCAAAAAGCAAGCTGCCCTCCGAAAGTGAAAACTTTCGTCAATCCTCTGAGTGCTGTAAGTGTGCTATGCTCACAAATGCGTATTGCAACACTTGATCCTCGCTCGCACATTAACTCACACAAGAGAGGTTAGGCCTCTTGATTCAGTATGAGGACCAAGCACATCGCCTTCCGAGCATATCAGAAATAACTCGTCACTACCCGGGAGAATTTCCTTGGTATTTATCGTTTAATATGAACAAACCTTTACGAAATATATTTGGTACTTATAAAAAGTAACGAATAATGTTCTGTGTTTCCTGTAATCATTGTGACACAATAATATTGTTGAAAAGTTGTGAATCGTCTGACGACAGTTACATGGGCAACAGCTCTGCCATCTTCTGTTCATACGTGCTAAGACACAAGAATAACAGATGAAGAAAATAGATGGATGCTTTTTGTGTAACTGTTGCCAGATGATTGACAGGTTTACAACAATATTATTGTGACCGATTACAGAAAACATAGAACGTTATTAGTTACTTGTCATAAATGCGAAATATATTTCGCAAAGCTTTGCTTATACCAAACAATAAAAAAACAATGCAAATACTCACATTCATTATGGAGGTATTTCTGATATGCTCGGAAGGCGATGTGCTTGGTGTTGAATTGACATAAGTAACTCGCTAAAGTGGTAGTCATTTTGTGTTGTTTCAACACCTCATTTTTTGCTGTGTATGGTATTGCTAAGCAACTGTGAGTAATACTATAATTGAAGTATCTCACAAAGTGCTCAGAAGAGTTGAGATCGGTGAACGTACTTTAATTTAAAAAAGGAATTACGGAATACTACATATTTGAAATTTATCTCTTGCAAAAGAAAAATAAATAAATAATACCAGCTTGCAGTTAGATTTGGGAAGAAACTTGGTTTGTGAATTACATTTTTCTAACTAACTGTTTCTATTGAGTTAAATTTGGCCTCATCCAAGTAACTCAAGTGTTCTAATCTTGAAAGTTTTAAGTGACTTACCTGGGTATTTTATTACTGATTAAGTCAGTTTTCATTATCTGCAGATTCAACTTGAATTTTATACAAACTAAAATTTAATGTAGTCTATTTTAACAAATTTAATGTTTCCGTTGTGTACTAATGCAATAAAAATTAGAATTAAAATGGATTCAAAGATTTAATAATTTTAGGAAGTCTTCCCAAAATTTTTCAGTGTATTAACTTTTGCTTGACTGTAACTTACTTGTTTGGTTCCTCGAGGTTTGCATCGCACAATATATAGCCAGGAATACTTGTTTTCGCTGATTCATCACATTCCTCCACTTCGTACGATACACTGTTGTAGTAATAATTGAATCCCAAGGACATTGTTGCCATAACAGTAATTACAGCAAAAGATACCCAGACGCATATCCAGAGAATTCTGTAAGAAAAAAAATATTTAAGAACCTGAAGATTATTAATTATTAATCCTAATATAGAAAAGTGTAGAAAAATACCCAGAAAATGAATTTATTACAAATATCAATTACATTTTCAATAAGTTTAATTTTACTGTTTACCACCATAACACTTAATACTTCAAAAATAGCCCACAACAGTGACTTTGAGACCCAAATTCCCTGCTTTGCTCATTTGCTTCGGTTCTTACACTCCTCAGTAAGTTAAGAAACAAACATCTTGTAATAGCACTGCAAATAAACATTGAAAGCTGATAATCAAATATTATTTTCTGAAGCATTGACATATGTTTCTGTAGGAATATATCTCTATATTATTGAGTTTTAAAATAATTACTACTTGCAAAATCGATATTTGTGAGTAATGTAAGAGTTATTAAAGCAGCGAGTAACAATTTTTGTAAATAAATGTATACTTATATCTTAAAACATTGTTCTTTTAACTTCTTGTAGCAAATAGAATTAGTGATGTAATTTAGTAAACAATTACTTTTTCATTAGAATAGAAGGATATTTAATTATAAGATAATATTGAACATTGGCATTTTAATTAACTCCTTGACATTAACGTGCACTATCTTGGTTACTCTATGTGCATCTTCTCTTTAATTTATATTCTTCCAGTTTCACATTAGAATCTTACCTGCAAACGCGATGTGAAGTTGATGTAAAATACTTCACCGCGTGCAGTGTGGACTTTTTGAGATACTCAGTTAAATCAGGTGTTAATTGCATAATTGCATGTTTGGTAGTACTTAAGAATATCTTCATTACACTGCAGAGGATCTTTGTCCTGAAAATGTGAGAGACAAATTCTGTTTAACTTTACGTACGAACGATTTTAAAAGTTATCAACAATTTATCTATTAGCTGAATTTTGTGTATTCCTTAAGCTAAAATTCCAAATTCAATTGATTTCGTTTTTAATATTCTAAACATTATTATACCTATAACCCCAATAACACAAATAATTTTTGACTAGACTTAGCAATAAGCTGATTATTTGCCGAAGTTTTAGTAATTCTTGTTAATATTTTCCTTAATTGATTTATTCAGTAATTGCATTTTAGTACATATGTGTAATTGACAATTTAATATATCACTTGAACACGTAAATTTTTAGAGAACAAAGTACGGTACGTATTGATATTTCACGTTATCTACAGGGTGGTCCGAAATTGAGCGTACCCCCCTTTATGCAGTTTCAACAGTATAGTGTTAGTTATGGCAGATTGTATGTACACAGTTACCTTGAAGTCTTTAGAGTCTTAAGAGTCATTAACATAGGTATGATCACCATCCATGTCGTTACACAGCTGAATTCTGCGCCAGGTTCTTGCAGAAGTTTTGCGGAGATACTCCGGAGTCGCGAAGGTGAAGGCGTGTTCCACAGCTACTAGTAGTTCCTGCGTTATGTGATATCGGGTGTTTCTTAGTTATTGCTTTATGAAACCCCAGAGAGCATTATCTGGTGTAGTCAGATCGGCACTTCTTGGGGGCCAGGCAAAGGGAGCTCGTGAAGATGGTGGTGAAGATTACTTCAACTTCACTGCACTTGAAATTTACCACATACATGTCTTTTCCGATTATACACATTCTAACATTATAGGAAATACCGGACAAAATCGTTATCAAATTATAATCCTACATCAACATATTTATAGGCATGCGAAAATAATTTTGGACATGAGTGTACATCACTATGAAGAAGAGACTGTTATTTGGTTTGCATATCTGAATATTTCATAACGACTTCAGTGTGTATTTCTAAATTTGTCCTAATTTTAATACACACGCTGCTTTACACTACCTATCATTACCATGAAAATTTGGACGTATTTGTCCAGAATTATATAACTATCTTATTTTCAAAATGGAACATTTCCATGTCCAATACATATCTATATCTATCTATCTTTATGTATATATGGAATTGACAGTTAACCGTTTCTCATGGAATAACATGTTTCCCAATTGCTAACTTTACACTAGAAGTGAATGAGTGAGGTGTGATATATTCCTTTTCCAATAGATGCAACTAATATTACATTGTGATTTTTACGAAAAGATTTCCCGTTTGCACAAACCCTATTCCAAAATCCAATAGAACCCTTTCCATAGATTGAGAAAAAATTAAAGGTCAGTTTAGCAAAAGATTGGAGATATAAATGTCCCCATTTGCAAATAGCTCATCATATATTACTGAGTTGATGTTGGAGTTATCGATGGTAGTAACCCGATTAAAAGTTAGATAAAACAACCTCTTCACATTTGGATACTGTATTTATCAAAAGTTGGCTGATATCAACCTGATGTATACAAAAAAGAATTGTATTCTACCAAATAATAATATACAGGTAGTTCAATACAATAATTCATTATTCTTGTTTAGTAATTATATAGTATATGTATATGTATTTGTAATGAATAGTAGTATATGTAGTATTTGTATGAAAAAAATTGCAAGTTTCAACGATTTGTTTTACGATTAAAAAACCCAATTCACATAATAATTTATGGGTTTTCTGTGTAAATATTGTAAAATGTGAAGAAAGTTACTAAACATTAAGCAAATAACACCGATAAAAATAGTACGGTAAGATATAACAGATTGTACAGTTACGAACATTAATGAATGGAGGTGGGACCCATAAGAAATAATGGTTTCGGCCTCCATTTATTAATGTTCGTGACTGTACATAACGAAAATAGCAATGCTTACCAGAATTTCCTCCTCACTTGAAACTTACTCTTCTCCATTACATCAGAGCTAATCTCGATCGTTTGTATTCGAGACTTCAACCATTCCTCGTACTCTTCTCTGTGTCTTACATTTGAAGTTCTCCGAAGTCTTTCTCCCAGTGGAAATACTTCAATGATTCTTCTCGACATTTTCATCTGTTGTATCTTTGACTTGCTTTGCAGTGTATGAAGTTCAGTTCTTCTGGGTCTTGATAACAAGTTAGTAATAGGAGCAATAGCAAAATATATTATTTCAATGACTGACAATAAACTTCCTCCAAAAAACAAGGAATATACACTTCCGAAAGACACTGGAATGATATTATCATCTATTGAAGGTGAGTGTAATTTAGGATAATATTGTTATTATCATAAGCAAATCATTTAAAGTGTTTGTAAAGTATGTTCTAGACTTACGTTTATCTCATGTTTCCTCCCGGAAGACTTACCAAGTATGATGTTATCCGAACTGTGCTGTTTTCGTTGGAATCTTCAATCTTATCATGTCTCTTCAAATTTTAAAGAAGAGGCGAAACTAATAGTAAACATGAATTGAATATATTTGAGAGAAATTAGAATATTAGGTGATTCTACATATTTCATAACATCTTCATATTCTGTGTCATAAGTTTGGATTTAAAATTTGGTTCTTGGACTAACATATATCATTATTACTTATATTCTGATATCAGAATGTTCCAAATTGAACTTTACATACATGTAAATCATACTTGCACGTAAATATATAAATGAAAAAAACATGGAAAAACAATAATTAAATTTCTAGTCTTACACTCCACAATTATACCCTGTAGGTTAAAGGACACAATATATTTATTTGACACTTGTGGATTCTCTTCACATTAACTGATTTTTGATATAATCTGAGAATGGTACATCGATATTTAGTTACACTACACATTGACAAAAGAAGAAAAGAGTGAAAATGAAATGAAATCATTCAGTTAAACGACCCAAGATTATGCCCTTCTGGCTGAGGGTGATAATGATTAAAACGAATGAGTACTGATGAAAGAATCGGTTTAATAAAAACGCGGGAGTACCCTGAGAAAACCAAAGGAAAAGAGGTTGTCCACAACAAACTTACTTAGCCGGAGATCGAACTACTGACACCACGCACCAGAGCTAAACGTTCTACTACTGAACCACCGTGCCACGGCGAAATAAAAACGAAATGCTACGCACTGGAATTCATTTGCTCCATTAAACGTCTGCCTACACACAGTTGAAATGAAATGAAATTTTTGAGTTTTACGTCCCACGCTTAGGCTAAAGGAGACGGTGATGATGAGTAATGAATGAAATGGTATAATGAAGAAAGTGGGAGGAAACGTGAGAACCCCGAGAAAACCTACGCGCAGTGTTTGTCCACCACAAAGTTCACTTGGCGGGGGCTGGGATCGAACCCGGGACCCCAAGCACCAGAGGTGAACGCTCTACCACTGAGCCACCGCGGCCTCCGTACACACAGTTGTTCATAGTATAGGCACAATTCAAAAATTTCAATGGGAACTACTCAATCGTACGTCTTACAGGCTCGATTTTGTTCTCTACTACTTATGTTTTTTTCTTCACCCGAAAAGGTGGATTGCATCGAAACATCTCAACTATAGTGAACTACTCAAGAAATCAGTTTCGTATTGGCCACACTATCAGTCGGCTTCTTTTGCATAGAGTATGTACGTAAGCTTGTCACGCTATCAGAAAGGTGTGAAGATTTATGGTGACTATGAAGAAAAATAGACAAGGTATATAGGTGTATATTAACTCCAACAAATTTCTTCTTCTATTATTTTCTCGGTTTTTGAAAAATCTGACCATTTTAAATATCGTATGTATCAACCTGAAGTAGTGACATTTGGAAAGTACAATTTTCTCTTGAGTTGCAATAGTGTTAAACTAGTGATATCATAGTGGTTGGCAAACAATGTCTCCTATTGATGTTTGTTTTTTTTTAAAAAAAAATGGCGTATTGCATCTATTAATTTAAGATTACAAGATTGTATCAAGATGAATGATCCACTATGTATATGTTGTAGGCAAGTGTTTTTAATAGAAGAAGGCTTTAAATATATTTTCTATTTTGATTTTATCCATAAAAGTAATAAACTTTGCATTAAGTGCCGATATTTCGCTATTCAGTTCTATCAAAATAAATACTGGTTATTCAGTTAATGATTTTACATGTACAATATTTGAATTTTACCTCAACAATTTAATCTGTTTATACATAAATCCCAATTAAGCAAATAAGTAAATAAATAAATAAATAAATAAATAAAAACAGTTAGTACTTACCAAGCAATTCTAAGTTTCCGAATATTAAATCACGCATGTATCTAACTTTGGGATAATCATACATGAAGTAAGCAACTATAGACATGGAATATCTGGAGAGAATAAGACACATTAGTTGTTATTATCATTCTAAAGGATTTTAACTTATTTAAAGAATTTATCTATTCATGCATAAATAAGTTACACTAATAGAAGTTTCCTTTGTCCAGATTAATGTAATACTTACTAGGGTAAAATGCTCCCTATACTAGCAGCCATAAAGCATCTTCTTGATCAAAAGTTGATTTTTTCCTTTAACATTGTTTACTTCAAGAGCAATACAATGATTGCAACGGTCCTTCAATATTTAATTTTCATTTGTGTAGAACAAATGTTTAAACGTGCCAAAATGGGTATCAGTTTTGCATTCGACAACGTTGTTTAGCGAAAGTCTCTTCCATCAGTGCCTCCCTAATATGTGATAAAGCACATAATACTGACTGTATGCCAGTCTTGAAGAATAAAAGGGGGAAAGAAGCCATTTGTACTTCAATTTACTCAATTTTGCTATCGTTATCATAGTCAGCTGAACTACGACGCAATCCTGGTGACAGAACACTCTTTTCCTTCTCTAGAAGCAGAATTTTCTCTTGATTTCTTCATCCAAATGGAGCCATTAAAGCACATAAACATTCTTGCGACTGTCAAGTATCGAGATAATAATAAGTGAATATTATTATTCCATGTATACTACAAAAGTACTTGCCAGACCTTCACAGAAATTTCTTGCCTCTTCAGTAGCTTTGAGTGGATTTCGTTGAGTTCCAACCACTCACCAGATAGGCTGTTGGACCAAGAAAGTTATTGCGCCTTTTGTAGAGGTCTCTGTTCCATTGATCATAAAACCGTAAGTTGAATGAAAATGAGATAAGGCGAAGGTCAGTTGTTGCTGTGGGTACATCTAACATACTACCTCATTGTGGCAGTTCAGTTACACCGTGAACATGCGTAAGGACAGAGTAAACATGGACCTTCACAGAGCGTCATAAGGGCGTGTATTACTTACGAGTTCAAACTGGGATCAAAACCTTTGTAGCGGAGCAGAAGATATACCAGGCCTTTGGTGAGAATGGCGTGACTACGCGGACAGTGCAGCAGTGGTTTAACAAGTTTAAGAACGGTGACAAAACTCTTGAAGATGTACCACATACCGGAAGGCCAACACATGTACAAAATGAAGATCTTCAGATAGCAAGTAAAGCGAACAGTGGCCAGGTGTGAGGACGTGGTACTACAATTCAGTTTGAGTGGAGAAATCATTCGGCAGTACCTCTATCAACTTGGGAAGCATTACAATTTGAGCCGATGGGTCCCACATGATTTGATTCCGGAGCAGAGGGCAACGCGAGCATAAAACTGTGTTTCTTTGCTGTCTTCTCTGAGGAAGGAGCCATTTCTGGACAGGGTGTTGACATGAGATGAGAACTTGGTCGTGTACAAAGCTCCACGGCGCCGTCATTATTCGTTAGCATCCCATAAACAGGTTCCAAAGCAACCGAAACTAGCACTGCACCAGAAGAAGGTTCTCCTGTGTGTTTGGTTAACTGCTCGCGACATCGTGCATTGGGAACTGCTACCAGGTTGTCAGAGCATCAATGCAACTATGTACTGTCAGCCATTGAGCCGTGTTCAAGAAAAACTCAAAACTGAGGAGTCTGCACTTCTGAATCGCAAAGTGGTCCTTCTGTTACAGGACAACGCTTAGCCCCACTTGACTATTATGACCTGGGACACCATCTACGCCTTTGATGGAAAACACTATTGCATCCGCCATACTTCCCACATTCAATATCCGATCATCACCTGTTTCATTTCTTGGACAATTGCCTTAAATACGCCAGTTCTAGGCTAGTAGAGGTGTAAAGTGTACTTGATACTTTCTTCGCTTCACGGCCCACCAGGTTCTACCATGATGGAATCCATGGCGTTCCAAAACGTTGGCAGAAGATCGTCAGTGCTGATAGGGACTAGCTTTTCATCTTCCAGGTACGTCTTAGGTCAGCCGTGTGCAATAGCCGGCCCACGGACCATATGCGCACCGCCGAACACTGTCTTCCGGCCCGCTGGTCAGTTATTGAAAACAATAATTATTATAATTTTTCCTTTTTACAAAACCTGTTAAGAGTGAACTGGAAATGTTCCATCGATCACACAGTGCGAAACGTGGTAATGCCCTGAAGACAAGCACTTGGCAGGCGCTGGTACTTAGGGGAAATTTCTCTCGGTGTAAGGAATTCTAGATGTACCGACAAGGTACTGAATACATTATTCTGCTCCTCTTTAGTGAGTAACTACTTTGGTTTCCAGTATAACAGTTGTTTTGTGTTATTGTGATGTAAATTGCGATAAATATGTTCCATCATTTAATACTATACTATTCAATTGTCGTAAAAATGATACACCTACAGTGAAGCCCGAGACACTTAGTGTTCTGTGATTGGCCCGCCCACTGTTCCAAGTTGCACATCCCTGTCTTAGGTGGTATATTGATGTTCGAAGGTGATAAGTGAAAAAGCGACAGAACTTTCTTGTTTACCTTTATATATTGCATTCATTGTCACGCATTTATGTAGAATCAATTTTGGACTATGCTGGAATAGTTCAAACCATGCTTCAAATCACCTCACGTATTATTATTTTTCGTAGATTGTTAGAAACTCAGCACCCATTTCGCATTTTTTTCATGCGTCTTAATGTTCGCATAAAATATTCCTCACATGTGTTGATGATATATTTACAATATTAACTTTCTCTCTCACTCTGCCTGACGATTATCCAACACAACATCCTTTTTAAGTGTTGTGAAAGTAATACCTCAATTGAGCGTTCAGAACGTGCAGTGCCAAGACTGTTTAAAAGACTGAGAATAGGGACAATAAACTATTGACATTTTCGAGTATCATCTAATATATGTTCCATTATCATTTCACAACTGAAATGAGCAAAGGAAGAGTTTGAAAGTTAGGTCGTATTTTGTAAAGAGATTATTCGCTTTGCTTGAATCGCTGAGTAAGAGCCATTATCGTACGATCATGGGAGCAATTTTGAAGTATGCCATATTAGATTCAGCTCAAATTTCTTTTAAAAATATGATTTATCTGACATATCGTTTTGGGGCAGCGTTTCAGCACAGACCAATAATTGGCGTTATTTTCCAATTTGTCTAATCATTTAATAGTTAACACCTTCAAAATATCTGCTTTTTAAATTAGAATTGGCTTTCCAAAGTTACAAGGTACCTTTGACTTATATTGTCCGTTTCAAAATATAAGAGGCTTTTCTTACAGTACTACAAAAAAAGGGCAACCCAACCCTTGTTAGGATGCTGGTTGCTGGATGTTGGGAGATTTCCGATTTCATTAAGTGGAAGAAGAAACAAAAAACAGAAAGAAAGGAAAATAAGTAAAAAAAATAAAGACATAATGATATTTCTTTTTGTGAAAAGAAGAAATAAGAGAAATCTGGAGAAAAGGGGATATCTGGCAAGTTCTTTTCCTTTTTCAAAACAAGGAACGTCTATTGTTTTGTTAGATTTATGGCCTGTTGACAAGGAACAGAGCCATGTGGGTTAGGGTGGAGCGAAAAAATCAAAGTTGTGCAATCAAATAACACTATGTATCAAAGGTTGTGTATTGAATAGTATAACATTCGTGATTTTTTCATAATGTTTGAACTTCATCTTCATTCCCCACAAGAGCCTTAAATGTTTGCTATTTTGATGAAAATTTAAATTTTCTTGAAAATACTGAAATTTTTTAAAGCTTCTCACTAAAATCGAACTAGCTGACAAAAGTTGTATTATGAGTAGATTGACTACACCATTCATGATTTTAAAATAATTTGCAGCTTCATTCCCCACAAGGGCCTGAAAGTTTGTAATTTTTATGGTATTTTCTAAGGCATATTCAAGAGCATTTAGATGGCGCAACAGTGGGTCTTCAAAAATTCTAGAGAACTATAGAAAAACGTTTAATCAATTGTAGGGGACTATCCCCTCTAATAATATAATTTGAGATGTGTTTTTTGGAGGGAATTTTATAATTAGTATCCGATTGCCACAAAGGAAAGTGGCTCGAAATTGATGTCCTCTAGAATAAGCCTCAAATATGCCCGCTTTCCAATGTTGAAGGCAACTCTGCTACCCTGATCCTCCAGAGAATCGTTTTTCAACTTCATAAATATTTTGAACATCGCTAAAAAGGGAGGGTATTACTCGTAGCCCCCCCCCCCCCCAATGTTGAAGACATATATGCGCCGCTGATTGTGAGGATTTACCAATCGTTAATTTTCAAGCGATTGAAGGAAAAAAACGTCAGAAACCTTAGCACAGACCAAACCTTAGCACTATGTGGGATATTTGCAAAGCAATCTCTGCTGGTGAGTTTTTACCGAACTTTGTATCAAGAAGTACGGGAATGTTATTCTATGCCAGGTGGATAACTGCTGCCAACCAGGGCCGTAACTTGTGGGGGGAAGAGGGCAACTACTCCCAGGGAAGCTCATAGCCGTTGGAGGGGGGCCCATTTTAAGACAAAATTTTCTTACTCCATATACGATACGAATGTTAAATTATAAATGAAGCATCATACAGGTTCAGTACATTAGATCTACATAAACAAAACATCACTCAAAAGATACATAAAACAAATATGCGTCGTAGGCCCATTTCACTAAAAATGTCTACTATTAGGGGACCTATAAATAATATTTAATCCTATGGCTTTGAAATTCTTCAATATTGTCCTCTTAATTAATTTGTTATGTATGGAACGGGTCCAGAGGCATAACAAACGGACTTTGTCATGCGTGAGGGCCTACAGGCTCCGGGGGAGCATAAAGATTAAGAGAAAGAGGGAAAGAGAGGGTCCAAGAATTAGGAAACAACTTTTCAAGGGGCACAAATACGCGTATTAATATTCCGCCCCCCAGAAAAAATCTAAGTTACGGCGCTGCTGCAAACAGAGTGCTTAGAGTGTACATAAGCACTACTAACCCATCTTCGTACTTGAAGGAGCTGGTTACACTCATCATGAAAGCGTATGCTCCGATGAAGTTTTACATTAAATGTAATCCTGCTATCAAGGATGCTCCTGTGAACTTATATAGTACTATAACCTTTTCACGGTACTTTAACAATGAACTAAAGCTCTTTGGAGCTAGGAAATTCATCTTAATGGTTTCTTCACGCATCCGGAGAATTTACTGGTATCTATGCTCGCCGGTGATCGAAAGCATATTGGAAAACTAGCTATGCATAGAATCCTTGACATAAGGTCGAGAATCTCAAACCAAACACTTTTTGTACGTAAGTTTAGTATTCCAGCAATACACTTTAGTGCTTAAGATTACATTGACCAAATCAACTGGAAAGAACGCGAAGTAACCGAGCCAACCCAAACGTGCCATTTGTTGGAGGAGGATCTACAGAAGTATGTGTAACGGCAAGTTCAACTGTCCTCCTGTCTGTTTTCCATTTGCCATGTCATACCCAAGCAATTGAGAAGTGCGTTAAAACTGTTACCGAAGCTTCGTCTGAAGTGTGTAACCTTCGTGTGAAGGGTGTTATAGCTTGAGATGGATTTATCTGAGTAATACTTTTGGATAGGTCAATTATGCCAACATTCCAAACAAAATCTGAATATAAAACAAAGAGTTAAAGAGATAATTTCCAAAGGTATGGTTTATTGACGGAACTCTACATTAAGCCACCTCCTCGTGACGAGTTCTGGGAACCAGCAGAAAGCTGCATATCAAAAATGAATTCAATGAAAAATTGTTAAATTTATATAATGTATCTTAATATTATACTCAATATATTTTTAGACATTAGTGTGAAACCTCATTTTAAAACTTATTGGATGTAACGAAGACAAAGAAAAAATATTTTTAAAATCATCGAAATTATACTAGTCACCCACAAGGCTTGACGTCTAGCAGATATTATCTGAAAGTTCTTGAAAATTGTCAGTGTCTTCAATAAATTTTGAGATTTACCGTATACACTCCAAAATTTTAAGGTTTCTGCAGACAATAAGATAAAGCACGAAAATTATTTTAATACCACGGGTGTTATGGCACTGAACACAACTCTTCCTTAAACTAGTGTGGAGTGATTTGGCGGATTTTAAAACTTTTATATTATTTTAAGTGAAATTTCGAAATTTAGAATAAAAACTGGAACATTTCAGGCCCTTGCGGGGAATTATTTTAAAAATCATGAACAGTGTAGTTAATCTAGCCATTATACAACTTTTGTCACCTAGTTCGATTTCATTGAGCAGCTTTAAAAAAATTTAATGTTTTCAAAAGATATCAAATTTTGATAAAAATTGCAAAATTTTAAGGCCTTTGCGAGGAATGAAACCTAACGTAAGTCCATTCGAAATTTGAGGGCGCTTGGGGCAAGATTTAATGCCTATGTATTACGTTAGTTGACCTAATTTTCCTCATAAACACAAACCCCCCCCCCCCACACACACACATATATATATATATATATATATATATATATATATATATATATATATATATATGATTTAGTAGAAAATAACACGAACGTGCAAACAGGTTATAAGAATTTGCTTAATATTTAGTAATATTGAGATCATTACCTTTGTGAATACACTATGTTCTCCAGAACGAACATATATTCACATGTTGGCAGGCATTGATCAAGCTGTGTTTTCTGTGCAGTTGTAGAATTTGCTGTTGAAATATAAAGAATATATATAGACATCAACCTTCATTTTCAAAATATCTAATAACGTAGTAGTGCTTTTATAAGTAGTAGAACAGAAAATTGAAACTGATAACAAAGTATGTAGAAACAGTATTTTCCAAAAGGGGCATATTTTTGAAGACTGTACTGTGTTTACCAGGTTCCATTATAACCGTTATCAGGTGACTGTTACAACGAAGCATGACTTAGCTACTCGAAGTATAACTGCATAACTAACTAACTAACTCAATGACCTATGGAATTCGGAGGTTCAATGTCGTGTTCACAAAAGCTCTCCACTGACTTCTATCCTTAGACAACTGCATCCAGTATCTAGTTTGTACTCCAATCTCTGCGAGATCGATCTTCATATTGTTCTCTCATCTGCGCCTAGATCTTCCTAATGGTCGTTCTCCGATTGGTCTTTCAGTCCAGACTTTCAAAGCATTTCTACTTTCTTTCATTCTAGCTACATGACCCGCGCACCTAAGCCTTCTAGACTTGACGGCCCTAAGAATGTTGGGTAAACCGTATAGATTATGTAGTTCCTCGTTATGAAGTTTCCGCCTTTCCTCATTCCCGTTCCTCTTGGGTCCGAATATTCGTCTCAGGATCTTGTTCTCAAATACTTTCAGTCTATGTTCTTCCCTCAGAGTAAGCGACCATGTTTCGCAACCATACAGAACAACAGGCATAATTATCGTTTTTTATATTTTAAGCTTCAGATTCCTCGATAGAATTCGCGACAACAAGAGATTTTGAACCGAGTAGTAACACGAATTCTCTGGTTTTAGTCGACATTTATTTTCTCCGTGAATATGATTTTCGTCTGTTAATACTGATCCTAGATATTTGAAACTACCCACTTTATCAAAAGTATTATTTAATATTTTAACGCATCCATAACTTGCCGTATTACGGTCCCAACGCACTTCCATGTATTTAGTTCTCTCTGCATTCACTTGTAAAAACATGTCCCCGCAAGCGTTTAATAAGATCTCTGCATTTCTTTCTGTTGTTTTCCTATCATTCCCTATTAAATTTACATCCTCAGCATATGCTATGACCTGGTGAATACCATTCAACTCTAGGCCCTGGTTGCTATCTTTGATTTTCCTTATAGCGTATTCCAGAACAAAGTTAAATAATAGTGGCGACAACGCATCTCCTTGTTTCAGGCCATTCTCGACGTGAAAGGTCGGGGACAAAAATTTTCCTACCCGGACTTTACTTTGGGATTCATTTAAACGTCATTCATTTAAACATTATATTAATCTAATTAGCTCTATCGGTGTTCCAAGTTCTGTAAGAACGTTGTATAATGTTTCTCTCCTAACCGAGTCGTAGGCCTTCTAAAATCAATAAATAGTTGATGTACCGTGGTATTGTATTTCCACTTTGTTTCGAGTATTTGGCGAATGGTAAATATTTAGTCGATAGTTGATCTATTTCGTCTAAATCCGCACTGATAATCTCCAATAAGTTCATCTGCGAATGGGGTCAATCTTGCTAAGAGAATATTTGAAAGGATTTTATAAGATGTTGACAAAAGAGAAATGCCTCGATAATTATTATAGTCAGTTTTGTCGCCTTTCTTGTGAATTGGAACAATGATTGATTCTTTCCACTCTTGTGGCAATTCTTCCTTGTTCCAGATAAGGAGAATGAGATTGTGTATTTTGTTCCACAATTTTTCGCCTCCAGCTAAAATTAACTCAGCCGCAATTTCATGTACACCCGGAGATTTGTGTTTCTGCAATTTCTTTAAAGCGGTTTCTACTTCTACTCGGTTGGGTTTTGGAATATACGGTTCTGCGGTGTGTATCTCCCTTTCTCCACGCACACTAGTTTTTGGTTGCGTGTTAAGCAAATCGTCAAAGAAATCTTTCCATCTATTTAAGGCGCTATCCATATCAGTGAGAACTGTACCGTCAGACTTCTTTAATATATAAGCACGAGGTTGATAGCCATTCTTAAATTCACTGATCCTCTTATACATGTCCCGGATGATTTTATTTTTACTATTTCTTCAAAGTTCCTTAATTTTAGCTTTAAAAAAATCGCGTTTCTTTCTTCTAAAAGTTTTGGAAGTTTCCCGCCTGATATCTGCGAACTTTTCTGTAGTTATTTCATTCGAATTTTGTAGCCAGCGTAATTTGGCCTGTCTTCTCTTCTCTGTTAGTTTAATGCGTGCCTGGTCGAACCATGGTTTGTTCCTACGTATTTCTGCGTGTCCCAATTTTTCTTTTGCTGAAAGTTTATGCTATATCTAATTTCAATCGAGGTATCCTCAACCCTAGTGCACTCCGAATCTTCTAAAGCCGAGAATCTTTTCGAAACTTCAATCTCGTATTTCTCTCTTACCTGGCTCTCTTCTAATTTCTTTAAATTAAATCTCTCCGTTTTCGGACATTGAATATTACCTTTATACAACGATAATCTCTCTCGTATTATCGCTGCTACTAGGTAGTGATCAGTGTCACAATCAGCCCCTCTAAACGACCGGACATCAATTATGCTAGATTGCCTTCTTCTATCTATTAAAACGTGATCAATTTGATTATGTGTTTTTCCGTCTGGTAATGTCCAAGTGTATTTATGAACATCACAACTGTGAAGTTAAATTTTAATTAAACAACAAATTCAGTAACATTTAAATAACATGATAATGTTCATAAGATTGATTTGTCGCTTAGAATAAATTTGGTGATTTTGTAAAGGACACCATTAAATTCTTAAGTATAAAAGCTCGTAAAAAACATGGTGTTTATTTCTAATATTGAAAGAATCATGGGAATATATCAGAATGTGTAAAAAATATTGAGCCTTCTGTGCAGTGTCACAAAATTCGGAGTACGTAAACAATAGCGTCAGGCTTAAGGCCATTTTATAGCGAGCAATTGAAGATAATTGATATGTAAATAGTATAGGAATTCATCCTTAGAATCAGACATAATGTATTGTGCTGTGATAATGTATTTTACTTTTCCAAAACGTCGCTACATTTAGCATTTTTTTGGATAAATGCACAAATGTTGCACAGGAACATGAGAAAGATAGGTTATCGAAAGAAACAATCGAAAAGGTTCAGTCGGTTTCATTCTAAAAATTTCTATGTCCAAGATAATCCTCGCAGTAGGCTACCAATAATTGCTAAAATGGTGAATATTCTGCAAAAAGTCTTACAAGACTGGTATGTAAGGAATCATTGCATAGCCAAGGACATAAATATCTATCACCATACGGTTAAATAATTTAGAGAAAACCGGCTACAGAAACAAGCTCGACGTTTGGGTGGCACATAATTTGACTCAAAAGTATTTAGTCAATTGAATTTTTGGCTGCAAATCTCTACTGTAGCGCAACGAAGTATTTCCGATGCGGTTGAACACTTGATAACCAACGCTAACAATGTGCGTAAAAGATCACAATTGAGGCGAGGATAAGTTCCGCTGTGTACGACTAAAGCCAGAGTAATACTCAGGAAGATTTTTCTGCTCATTTGGTAGACTTGAAAGGGCATCGTGCATCACCAGTATCTGCTACCTCTCAGAGTAATAAACTTGGACCTGTATTGTCGACAATTGGCGCGAGTGCACCTATCAACTGAAATAAAGTGGCTTGAACTGGCGTATACCATACTGACAAAGCCATTCCGCAATGCGTCTTTATTGAACCGTCTTTATTGAACTGTCAAAAATCAGAAAACTTGGGCAGAAGTTCTTAATGCATTCACCGCATAGCCAGGATCTGACACCCTTAGATTATCATTTCCTTCTTTCTTTGCAAACTACCAGAGTGGTAATAAGTTTGTTTTAAGGAAGACTTGCTCAGACTATGTATTAATTCCTTATATATATGTTCTTTATGTTCTTTAGGTTCCTACAACAATCGAAGAAGGTTATCGAAAAAATGAGGTTCAAGTTCCAAAGTTAGCCGTCGGTTTGTAGCAACATTTTGAAAATTTACCTAGAAGGAATGAACAATTTGCTTGTTTCTGAGCTTGATAATGTATAAGGAGAGCGAATGTTGTGTTTATTGTCTTATATAAACTGTTCTAAACATGGAACTATTTGGCAACTGGAGGGAACTACTTAGCGCAAAATTACTTAATGGCAGGATTATGAGAATGTAATTACCTTTTGCTTTCTAAACATGGTTGGTGATAGTCAGGAAAATGTATTAAGGTAAGTAAAAGTCATGGCTTAATAAATCTAAACATGTAGAAAATGAGATAAGTAAATAACTTTAAAGAAACGTGGAGAAAGTTATACTTGTAAATTTGCGATAATAACATAACCAACATGGCGGTTCTAGACCACAAATTCCCCTTCCCTTCCCATTAAAGACGGTTTGGGTACAAAACCTCGCGGCCAGAACCTCGCGCCGACAACCTCGCGGACCAAAACCTCGCCTGGCCAAAACCTCGCCTCCCAAAACCTCGCGGCCCAAAATCTCGCCGGGCCGAAACCTCGCCTGTCCAAAACCTCGCCGCCCAAAACCTCGCGGGACAAAATCTCGCCAGGCCAAAACCCCGTCTGGCCAGAACGTCGCGGGCCAAAATCTCGCCGGGCCAAAACCTCGCCTGTCCAAAACATCGCGCCCCAAAATATTGCCATACCCAAAATCTCGCCTGACCAAAACCTCGTTGTAATGATCTCGCGACACAGAATCTCGCCTGGTCTAAATTAAGCAAGACGAAGTGTCGCCTGGGGAGAAATGTCATGGATAAAACCTCTTCACGACGGTTTCTTCAATGTAGAATGTTCTATCACCAGATTTACAAAACTTATTAGGTTTTGAAACTTGACATTTTGTATAAATCTTCTTGCTCCACAAGGGCACAAACTCCAGATAAGACAATATTTTGCGAAATGCATGCCCTAAGGAGGATTGGAATGGAAGGCCTTGGATGAATTTTGACGTTCTCTAGATCTAAAAAACTACTAAGCATAGAACCTTTACGTTTTGTTACAAATCTTCTCCTTGTACCATAAGAAGGTACGTAGCAAAATGCTCCTAGTAAGGGAGTGTTGAAGTTTGGATAATTCTTGAGCGTTGGCTTGATCTCAGGACCCACGAGGTTTTGTCCCGCGAGGTTTTGGGCGGCGAGGTTTTGGCCACGCGAGATTTTGGGCGGCGAGGTTTTGCCCTCGTGAAGTTTTGTCCGGCGAGATTTTGGGCGGCGATGTTTCGGCCGCGAGATTTTGTCCGTATCCCATTAAAGACAGTAAGCAACGTTTTCTGCGGAGCCCTAACCAGCCTTCACTCGGTAACGCTCGATCGGCAATACTATTTGGACTAAATATTAAACTTTGAAACACAAAGGGACCAATTATTACGCTTTTAGCCAAAAACTAGGGGCACGACCAACTTCGGAATAAATGCCAAAAATGCTGCGTATGTTGTTTGATTATATAGTTTCTAAATAACAATAAGTGTATTCTCAATTTTGACCACCAAAGGATCAATACTGTTTGGACAAACTAATATGAAACCTATTAATTAACATTTCTTTTGTAGGTTCTTTCTTGCATATGACGTCGTTCAGTGGACAGTTTTTGATTATAGAAAATCACCTACATGCAATATAAAACATTCCATTTATTGTGAAATGTTGATTAGAATACAATATAAGCACTGGTTTTGCATGGTCTCGCTTCTCACCTTTATAAGCGCTTCTGGAGAAGAGTTGAAAGTATTTAACGGTAGTGATTATTGTTAGTCTTTAACAAATTCTACTTATCCGCATATGACTGCCTTGATCCGCATATGACTCAAACTTTCTCAAAAATTGTTTTATTACTTTATCATTCTTAACCTCTTATTATATTAAAACCTAATTGCTTCCTTATACATCCATCAACCATAATCTTTTGACTATCAACTCTACTAAAACTCCATTTCCATTTTTTAAAATACCAACCGTCAACAAATACATAAATACATATTCCGTCCTGTCAATCTACAGAATTATACAAAACAATTGCCTCGCAACGCTCTTCAAATTATTTTTCAGCATGTGCACTAACTTCTAACACTTTTCGGAAATATGCTCTCAAGAGTTATTTATGAGGACAGAATATATGTGTACCACCATGACAATATATCAATTCTTTAGTGTATGATTGTTGAAGTTATTTGGAAATGTACGCGGGCAATTTACTGCTGCTACTATTAAATACATGCCCTGCTGAAACGTGGCATAAACATCATTTGTCACTAGAAAAAATATACTGTGGACGTATTTCTCCTTTAAGGACACCCATATGTCAGTGTTACGAACGAACTGTAAAAATGAGATGATGTAAAGCATATTTCGTACGATGAGAAGTTTACGCACCAAGATTGACAGAAACATCACACGAAATACCATTCGTACCATTAGACAATATAAACATACCACGAAGATAATATAGTATTATTTGAAGAACTTTCATTTTGAAAACGTTAGCAATACTGACAAACTTTGGTGCTTGGGGAATGGTAACAACGACAGAATGTTTGCTGTTGTGTTGAATGATGTTTATGCCAAGTTTTATCCCTATGCATGCAATGATTAGGCAACCTTTGGAGAAAATCTACACTGCCAAATTGGGGTGCTTGGGCATACTCACACTATGTTTTCCATTGTCCAATGCTGCTTCTGTTACATTTGTTCTATACTCGTTTAATGGCACGCGCCCCACTTGCAACATTGATATTTACATTTGTTGGGCAACACTGACAAACTAGAATGGTTGGATTACGGTCACACTAAACTTATTTTTGCTATAATGTCGTGTGATTTTTCTGCAAATCTTGGTGCGTAAACGTCTCATCGTACGAAACTGATTTACACCTTCTCATTTTTACAGTTGGTTGGCAACACTGACAAATAGGGGTTCTTAGAGGAGGAATACGTCCACAGTATATTTTTTTCTAGTGACAAATGATGTTTATGCCACGTACTGAAACCATCTGCCACATTGTAATTACAATTGGTTGGCAACATTGATCAAATGGCTACGTATAAGTGCAAAGTGATATTATCAAACGCTTGCCCGAGTTAGGTTCTAGCAATGAGCCGAAAAGGAACATGATGGGCTCAGGTGCTTACGAGTGATGGATCGTAACATTGATTTTTACTTCTGTCGAATTTGCAATACATAAGGTCACAAACATCAATACCTTGTCCCTTATAGGATCAGGTTGCGGGATTGCCCGTGATTTGAAAACGGTTTCGTACTTTTCTTGGCAAGATCTTTCAGATGATATATAAGGTTTTTTCCCAGGTACTTGGTCCCGGAATGGAAACATCCCAAGTTAGTAACACGTACGGCATAAATCTTTAAACTTACCGATGATGCTTAGCATTAAATTATGTACTATAAAATTCAATATAACAGAAAATAGAATCGAAATATTTTACAGCAGCAAATAACAAATAAATTTATTTTGTTCTCAGAGTCGTTACTTAAGAACTCCATGAAAATACACCATTAAAACTTTGATCTCCATACGTTGAATAATTTCTTCCTAATTTGCAGGAAAAACTTCTTTGTATTCTAATTTAATTCATTGTAAGACACTATTAAACTCTCGCATATGTACTTCCATCTTATACCTTCAGCCTTTTGCCTCCTGTTTTCTAAAGGAAGAAATATACAGAAATTTATCCACTGTACAAATCTGATTAAGAATGTACTATGATATCTTTAGTAAAGACATATTTTAACGGCGATTTTCTTAAAAGGAAAAAAGGTTTACGTTTTTTGGAAAAGCAACACTTCCTATTAAAATAATAATGAAAACGGAAAATAAAATTTTCATATAATAGAATTTTCAGTGATGTCTTAGTCATATTTGGAGCCTTTGCTGAGTTCACAGTTGCGTTGTAACATAATGTACTTTGTTCTGATGTAACGTATTATAGATTAACATATTAAACTTCTATCTTAGTGAAACAAATATAATTTTAGATTGATTACAACTACTATAAAAACTAATAAGATAAATAATTCTAATATAACGAAGAATTGAAACTGAAATTAAATTGAAGTGTGTACTTACCCAACTCTCTACTGAAGCAGAATAAGTCTTCTATACTACACGGGCCATAAGTCCCTGTGTTAAAATAAATACAATACCGCTTAAGATAAAACAATTAATTAACGTGTGATTCCGCACTTAACATGTATAGTGATAAACAAAATCAAGTTGCAATAGTTTCTCTTATGTACTTAGTATTACCAATTTCATTCCCCATGATGGGTTACATGTTATATCATGCGAAATATTTTATTAAATCATAGGGAAGTGGAGTTAAGCTAACAATGTAATTCATAATAGATTAATATTAAGTTATTAAATTTTATTATTCTTTTTACCTGCATAATAAAATCCTGGCAGATAACATCCACATTTTTCTATTACATGTTTGTATTTCTTTTCATTCTCGCAGGCCACCATAGAATATATGTTACTTGTCTGTAATTTTATTTCGTCTCTAAAGACGCATTTCCTCTGACTAAGACTCAAAGCTCTGACAGAAGGAGAGCTAACGGTTGGAATTACTTCAAACAAAAGTCCTATCACGTTTTTGTCATTATCCTTGTACTTGAATGGCAATTCGCTATGGATTTCACTTGGATATTCATACGGAGAAATTATAAAAATCTACAAAAGAAATAAAAAGCCTTTTTTATCATTCAATTTATAAGCAAAAATGTCACACTAGTAGTACTCAATATTCAAACAGAACGTATCTAATATAATTGTAATTTCTTATAGATTTGTATCGAAGGTAATTTCTAGAATTACCCGAGTTGGTGCATTTGCAGCCCTTAGTTTGCTTAGAAATATACCCTCTAACTTTCACAAGAGTACATGGTCCGTTCAGTAGCTGTTGGTAATGTCACATCCGTACATCCCTAGAGATTGTATTTTCTATAGCTCAAAATATGGTATTAACAGGTTCACTTCTATATTTACATTTTGACTTCTCTAACAAATTTCGTGTCCTGTATTTCGAAAGGATCACTTGAATTTTAGCAAGCAATTCTTTTAAATTTGGTAGGTATTTATTTAAAAACCGAAATCTTCTATAGCAAGATTTTGATAAAATTACCTTCCAAAGCAAGCATCATACCTAGCACACATTAGTAGTACATTCCAAATCTGGTAAAGTATTTTACCCAATTATTGGTAAGAGTCTCAAGATTGGTAATTCAAATCTCCCTAATTAGGCCTTGCACCTGGCTTACACTTCTAATCAATTTATTTCTAAGATTGTTTTGATAATTATATCTTAATTGCCCCATAACACCTTTCCTCAGAAAGTATTTATTCAGTTTTATTCACATTTTAAGTGGTGGACTTCTCAACACTTTTTAGTGATCTACCGATATAGGTTTCTCAAATCCGACCCCTTTTAATTTTTTAACGCCTCAATGTCAAAACTATTTACGTTTATGTTTTTTGCTATAAATTTCACACAATTTAATTACTTAAAATTATACAAACGTCTTTTAAAATCTTTGGTTCAATTGGTTGAACTTCAGTATACCTAAGTATATACGATCGTATACAATGAGCAAATGATTATCAATATATATATATTATGATGATCAATTACTGAAACAGATACTGTCGATTTTTCTTTATATATTCTTCCCTTCTGATTAAGAATGTGATGCAAATCAAACACTAGATTAAATATTGAATTTCATTCGAAAATAAATTTGGTACAGTATTGTGTCTGCCTGAGTCTTGTTTCATGAATGTAAAATTATGTTTTTTCTTAGTATAATAACTTGGAAATATAAACCGTGTATTGTTTCATCCATATCTTTATACTTCATACCAAATTTGATAACAAGAAGCTTTGAAGATGTCATTTGTGTTGCGGTGAACTACAATTCACTTGATAAACTATATTTTTTCTCTTTTTATACATGAGGTGTACTACTACTTATATTGAAAACCGACTTCCAATAACACTTATATCTGAACTGAATTTCTTAAAAAGCGATCTGCACCACGTTTAACTAATTACTTTGTCTGCCCAAATCTCTACTGCTTTGTGTCTTATGTTTCAACTGAAAAAGTCACAGAGGTACTTGAATGGCTCTACTGAACCTTTATAATGTCCATGCGTTTGAACATTTTAATTTAGAGATCACCTTATTTTGTGTGCATGTTTCTCTATTATGAGTATAGGTTTAAAGTTACAAGTGTAATGTCACAAGAGATAACGGTCTTTCAGCTTGCAGTATTTTATCCAAAACATTTCCTTTCATCTTTTACTTTGCATGCTTTCGGTTATTATTATTAAGTATTCTGACTATTGGCAGGTCCTGGGAATAATGAAGTTTTTTTTCTTCAATTTTAGGTTTGGACTTAGAAATGTCTCTTCCACGTTTCTCGATCTTCAGTTTCTCTCTTAATTCCCAACATTTTGTTTTCTAAATCACCCACCAGTTGTGTTCCTCTTCCTATTCTTCGCTTTCTTCCCATCTTTAATTCTGTGAAGAAGACATTTCTTCGCAAGATGGGTCCAATACAATTCTCCTTCCTATAAAGGGTTCTCTTCTAAAAGCGTCCTCTTCTCTACTGTTTTAAAACATTTTCCTTTCCTACCTTCTCAGTCCATTTTATTTTCTCCATCTTCTTCCAACACCACATTTAGAATCTGTCTAAATATTTCTTTTCTAACTTCCGTAATGTCCAAATCTCTGAACCGTACAGTCCAATGCTCCACATATAGGACTTGACCTTTTTCTTCTTAAGTCCAATATTGGGCCTGCTACTTAAAAGAGATCTTTTCTTGTTGAATGCTTCTTGCCCTAATCTCTTTGGTGCAGTAAGCGTACCTTTTCAGTATACTCCCCAGATACTTAAAATGGTAGAACCCTTCAAGTTCTCTTTCTTCAACTCTGATCCATAAGGGTGCGTTTCTACGGGATATTCACATGACTTTCGATTTTTTTAATGATGATTTCCATTCGATATAGTTTTTCAGTGTCAACTACCTTGTCAATCATCTCTTGTAATCCCTGTTGGGTTCCAGCTAGAATAACCGTACCTGATATTGTTAGCCTCCAACTCCCTAATTTGCATTAATACTGAATTCATTAAAAATTAACTGTAAATGTTGAATAATTGTGGCGACATACTATGTCCCTATCTGACTCCGATTCCAATATGCACGCTATTAATTTCTCCTTTATTCAAGCGCAACTTCACTCGCTTGTCTATGTACAGGTTTCGAATGAGTAGTCGGTCTCTCCAGTTGACCCCAATTTCTTCAAGTATTTCCAGAAGTTTCATTCAATTGACTTTGTCGAAAACGTTCTGCCAGTCTATGAAGCACAAACACAACTCTTCCTTTATGTACATTAAGAACTCGTTCTGATATAATTCTCATCAACCCAACAGCATCTCTGGTGCCTTTTCCTTTCCGGAATTCAAATTTATGCTTCTCTAGCGTCTCATCTATTTTACTTTTCAGCCGCCTGTTCAGTATGCGTGCAATAATCTTTCCAGTATGGGAAATAAGGCTGTTGGCTCTGTGATTACTGCACTTCGTTGCTGCAGATGCACACGCGGTAACCACCAAAAGAACATGGAGGATACAAAGAGTTCTGTACCAGGGAAATCAGATCAGTAATGGCGGTAAAAATTGGCTTGTACCGCTCTATTCAGAGAATCACCACCAGCTTTGGGTCCTTCGATGACATTCTTCACATTCAAGGCATTCTTAACTCTGATGTCCACAGAGGCGTATGCAAACGGGGTTTAGCCTCCTATAACAAAGTATTATGGAGAAGAAAATAATTATTTATTTTATTAAGATTCAAATAGAAACATCAAACTTGTCCTGAAAAGATATCAAATTAAGTACTTGAGTCCCCTGATGAAATTTTACGCACGCCACTTTATGTCAGGTACATATATTAACAGCGATTATCTCATTTCATAGCTGTATAGAAAGTATAAACCCACATTCAGAATAATTTGACTTGATTTTAAATATTTCACTTAACACAAAGTATTCAACTTATTCAAAAAGTAGAAAATAATTAACGCTGCCAAAATGTGCTAACATTATTTCTTCAATTCGAATTTTATTCTTTAAAAATCATTCAGTTACTCATTTGTTATCACGATACTTATTAACAATGTGATTTACGACGGATACATAAAACAAAGAAAAAGAAAAATAGTAGGAGAAATAAAAGCAGATATAAGTAACTAGCTTCATTTCTCGCATATTTATAATATTCATTAACTTGTAACATAACTTGCGACAAGATAATGTTTTCATGATCCATTGATGTTCAAGTATACATTCGATTTCAATCATTTCTAAAGCAAACAAAACGTTAATCTAAAATTCATTTTCAACACCAATACGAAGATGTACTGTTTAATGTAGACTCTGAAGCACACCTGCTCTTACTGGGAATCGAAACCTGCTATATCAGGTGGAAGACGCTTTTCTAACTGTAAATCCACTAGAAAATTATAAAGTATTCGTAAAAATTCCACAGGAACAGCGGACACGAAATTTGCATAAGCCTGTAAGTACTGTAAGTCTTAAATCTATCATATATTATTTGACATTTGACTATCCTGTATTTATTGGTATTTTATAATTATTTATTTAAATTACAAGTGTTGCACTTATATTTTTTATCTGACGGTCGGCATGCTTGCCTTCACAGTAAAATTTCAGAGCACAATAAATTTTAAAATGTAGTTCAGGGATATTCATTTGTCACCTAAATGCTAACATACAGCACTTAATTATTAAAATCCAAAATTGTAAAATACATTTAAAATATTTAAGTTTTTTCTTCACACTACTTCATACATGAGCGTCCCAGAAAATGCACTGAAAGTGTATTGCTGAGTCGACTCGCCCTTGAGGGCATGCGTCAGTCTTTCACCACGACAGACAGCCTCATTGTGTACAGCGAGAAACCGGCACAGGCTAAAAGGCCTCCTCTCCCTTCTGGCCGGTTAGAGAAGGTAGGTAGAAAGTAAATTTTTATTTAGTCGTACTAAAAGCGTGATTGCAATGTACGAAAGAGCAAGTGTTTGAAGGGTTGCTCACTGGGACAAACTAACGTGAGAAAGAGCATAGTCAGCATATGTAAACAGGGGTAGCATAATGAATTACGACTTACACTATATTGCCAAATATTTTACGGCATAATCTTGACTGCACAGCTCCTATTAAAGTAAGTGTAATTTTGTTCGGTTGTTGCTAATTCCTGTATAGGAGTGAATGACCATAATCTATTAAAAAAATAGTCTTTATATACTTTGGAAATCACGTGACTTTGTGACTACATTACAGAGCCGCTCCTAAATAAGACCATCCATAGCATAGAAAAAAGGGTTATTACTTTGTAGTTATCCATAAATAAATGCAATTTAAATAAGTTAAATCAACATACCTTAGATTTCTCCAACGGTGAATATACAGTGATTCTGAACAGTTGCACCTTTGGCATAGTTAGAACTTGGTTCTCAATCAACAATGTACTATTTTCACTGTAAACAAATGTAAACACATTATAACAGTCATTCGTTATTGCATAAAATCAGATCATTTTTTCTACTTAAGAGAGCTAAAAGTATGTAGGAAGATCATGAACAAGGAGGTGATTACGAGAGAAGGAAAAAAAACTATAGAGAAGTGTTGCCAGTGTAGAATTATTTATGTACGTATTTTGTAAGGAATGAATTTTTATATTAAAATTTAATCTCCACGTATTCGCTGTACGAAGCAAAGGTTAAACTTCCAAGTTTCGGGTTGCAATGTGATTCACCTTGCTTGTGAACTGCTAATATTTCTTTAGGATTTCTTACCTGAAGGAGGAAAGGAGGGCTGTGTTGAACCCATGACATAAACCATGCTCTGTGAAAATCATGGTCTCTTTTAGTATTTTCTTTGTAGTGTACTCTGAGGCAGATGTTGGAAAGGACCTTACCTGCAACAAACAACCAGAATAAATTAAGCTTTAGAAAGTGATTACATATTTGTTTGCTTTAACTTTGTATTTTTACGACCCTTATGAATGAACATAATCCCATATGATATGTTTTGTTTAAAAGTGATTAACATACGTAACCATGAAACTGTGAATATAATTGAACTAGCACCAACAACGGAAAGTGTGATTGTATTGCGTTGATTGTTTAATGCAAGCACACCGTTCAGTATAATATGAATATAATATTTCTTTATAGCTATTTTACAAAACGAAATAATTATACAGGTTGTTTCAGAAAGAATGGCCTGATTTTAAAAGTACATACGTATTGACACAAATATACTACAAAAACGGGATACATTGCAAAATATTCCCAAAATCTTTGAGTTTTAGCTATGCTATTACATATGCTCTATGTACCCACCAGCAACAGCACGAACATCTAGACGATAGCTAAATTCTTCATAAACTTCGGAAGTGCGAGGCCGATCTGGACTCTTACCTTTGCACAAGCATCCTGTCTCTTCAAGCTGATGATACCAAGACGAATGTTTTTGAGTGAAGGCGGATCAATGCCAAAACACCGAAGAAAAACACGCTTCACCGAAATCACTGACTCAGTCTTTGCAAAACACCTTCTGTTGAGCGGACGCCATCTTATATCTGACTGACTGCAAACTGAGAGATTGCATTGACTGACATCTAACGGCGATTTTCTCAAACTTCCGGCCACGTCCATTTAAACATCACTCATTATTTTGCCTGCACGTCCCGTTCCCGGCATGTTCCATAATTATTACCCTCCAAAATCAGGTCATTCCTTTTGAAACACGGTATATTTACTGTAAATTTATTTTCTTTGATTCATTTTTTTGTTAGGAGACTCAAACATATAGCTTACCATTTCATGAATATCTGTCAAATTCAACTTAGGAATTTCTTGATTTTCAAATTTCTGGAACTGTGCCAAATTCGTGCCGTTCATATTAGCTATGCTACTAAAGAAGTCGATGTACAACTTTCTAGTGCCTTTACTCAACTTTCCATAACGACTGCGAAAAGGGAGAAACATAATGGAAATAAAATTATGTACCTTAACTATGTATTGCAAAGGTAGGTATACAAAGTCACCAATTATACTGCAACATACAGCGCACTTCATGAAAGGTGTAAATGTATAAATGAATTATAGAATTATCGAAAAAAGAAAATACTATTTAAATTTATCACTTTTAGCTTTGAATTCTAATAGGCCTATATAACTTTAAGATTACTAAAGTACGGACCAAAAACTCAGAAAATATCCTTACTATATTTAAGAGAATTGTAGGTTAGTAGTATTGAAGATAATGTATATTTATTGCACTATATACAATAGTAGTATTGAAGATAATGCATAGTTATTGCACTATACACGTTAGTAGTATTGAAGATAATGTATATTTATTGCACTATACACGTTAGTAGTATTGAAGATAATAAATAGTTATTGCAGTATACACGTTAGTAGTATTGAAGATAATGTATATTTATTGCACTATACACGTTAGTAGTATTGAAGATAATGTATATTTATTGCACTATACACGTTAGTAGTATTGAAGATAATGTATAGTTATTGCATTATACACGTTAGTAGTATTGAAGATAATGTATAGTTATTGCACTATACACCTAAGGTAACCCTAAAAATAAACAAATATTATGAAGTGCTTTACTTTCAAATGAAGCATACAAAATTATAACCACCGCATGAATGATTGCTAATGGGCACGTTTAAACTGTGCATTAAGTAACATTTTATATTACTATGTAATGCAGTTTATTATTATCTTTATTATTGATATTACTACCACTTTCTGACGTATTTCTCTTTAGATTCCTAGAATTATTATTATCATTATTCTCCACTGTGTAAGTACTCTCCAATAATGTACTAACCTTTTTATGGCTCGCTTCATAGTTCTGTCATGAACAGCGTTCTCAGGACACATGAATATCGCAGGCATCGCTATTATCCAATCATTGTAATTTCTCTCAATTGTTACAACTGTGGGATTATCCTGATATTTATTCCATCTTAACTGAATTATAAGACAGGTGCATATGAAAAACACAACAATTATGCATAACCACAAACACCTGCAAACGATTGTGAAGACTAAAGAAACATCGGCAGAGAATTGCAAGAACAAAAGTATTTTTTTATCAAGTACAGATTTAACATAAACGATTCATTCGTTTTGAAAAGGCTATATTTTCAAAAGTGTTACACGTACACACGTGAAAGATTTACCAAAAGAACTACAAACTCACCAAGTTTGTATTCTGTAGAGTTTGGCACCTGCTCATTGGCACGTCCCAGTTCGTGACTACCTAAACTATTAATTTCCGCATCGCTGAATTGAGCGTATTGGTGAGAATGGCGTAGCTTTGTTTCCCTGGTCTCCCAGTTCTCCTGATTTAATGCCCTGAGACTTCTTCTTGTGGGTGTACGTTAAGAACATTGTTTATGTACTCCTACTATCGCAGTCCTTAGTAGAAGTAGATCAGTGCTTCAGTGCAGACAATTGACAGGATTATGGTACAAAATGTATGGAACGAGCTTGAGTATCGTCTGGACGTGTGGCGTATCATCAGAGGAACACATATTGAACATTTGTACAGGGTGTATAAACTTGGTGAGTGTATGATTCTTTCCATTTAACTTTCATGTGTGTGCGTGCAATAGTTTGAAAATATAACCTTTTCAAAATGAATGAATCATTTATGCTAGCCTTGTATTAATTTATTTTATATATTTAACAGTTTTAATTTCTATAAATGCTAAAATAGAGATATACTTATTAACACCTCTGCTAGAAGACACAGTTAACCCTTATCCGGGCAAGCTATTTTTGTAACGTAGCTTGCAACTGGGGCCTTACCAACTCTTTTAACCTTACCAACCCGATATGTTCATAACTTTAATTTCGACTAAAGATAGAAGAATTCAGAATTTTATGGCATCGAAATATTTATGGTTATTAAGAAATTCGAAGAAAAATATGAAGCTACTGGGCCTGGGAGGCCCCGGTTGCCCGGATAAGGGTTAATACACTAAGCACATTCTTTATTTTAATTTTCAAGGCAGTAGTGTAACCAAGTAAATTAATTATACATTTACTTGATAGGTAACTAAAATTTATAGTGTGGACCTTTTATCTTGATATGAACTTAATATGTGCTCTCATGACTTCTGATTTCAAACAGTTTTGTTAATGATTTGTTTCAATTAGCCTAACGAAAACTTCGAAGTCTACATTCTGACTAATTTCTTTCATAGTTCTTGGAAAGTATTTGGTTAAGAAGTGTAATAGAAAGAAATAAAAGAATATCTCACCTAAGAATAAGATGATCAGCCTTTCGTAAAACATTGGCTAAACCGTGGATTGAAGTCTCTTTTAGATATTTCTTTACATGAGTCATCTTTCTTAACCAGCAGAAATTTTTCTTTCTTTAAACAAGATATTGAAATCTGAAAGAGAAAAATAGATTAATCAAGTGTCTGATTAAATCCCATTGCATAAACAGTTAACTGTTACAGAGCAGTGGTTCTCAACCTAATTACTATCACGACATGAATTTTATCACATCCTCTTGCCAGCGATCCCCTTATAAATTCTGATTTGTAATAAGTTTGTATCAGATTTTTAATATATCTATTGCCGAGATCTCAAGATAGCATCTATTTCTATAATAATAGAATCCATTTTTTTGTATATAGTGGATACTGTAACTTCCCTAAAAGTAAATGGATTAACACCAAATTTTGTCAGTTCATTCATATTACAAATGTCGAATCCGATCTGTCATATTCTTTCAAAATGGAGGCCGGTTGAAATTTAAAACTTCATAACTTCCTTAATTTTGGGTTACATGATAAAAAAGTAAAGTGATTTCTAGTTTTAGATAAAAAAATTAAAGGATAAAGTGGTGTTTTTGTGCGCACCTAAACCAAATACGTTCGTGTGGTGTTGACAATGAAGACAAAGAAATAGTAATTACCTGAATAGGTTCTTTTCCCACTGTACTGTCATACAGTAATATTAGTTTAGGTCTATAATTAGAAATAGGGAAATTATACTGCAATAAAACAAGATATATATGGTGTATGTGCTCGCAAGGTTGCACGCTATGGGGTAATTGGGCTCAGAAGGCTGGGTAATGGTGCGCAGCAAATCTGGAGATCCGAAGGTTAATATAAACACGAATGCAGTTGTAATTCACACTTTATTACCATTAGTCTGAAATGGTAGTAGAGTAAACTAAGCAATATGTTTATAATAGGCTATTTTTAACAAACTCTTTCACTAACTTCCGGTAATCCTGTTCAAACTTGTTCCCTCAGGCTGCCTCACTCTAACATCAAGGTGAACTGTAGGAATCCATATAGTCAGTCCTTTTCTGCTAACCCTACATCTTTGTTAAAATTATTCTTTATTTTCATCTCTTCAGCATAGTGAAATGCCACGCGGCTAATTTCATTCGGTGACAAGCCATAAAAAACTTTACTCATATTAGATACACACTCCTTAGTTCTAACTCTAGTTCTTCCGAAAGGACTGAACGTCTGCCTAATACGAGTATTGCTGTTGATGGCCGGTTTAGTACCAAGTATTTTCTCAATGTTGATTCTGATTGCTGTAACATCTTCCTAATTTTTTATGTCATCGTTCCATATTGCATCGACAGCATTTTACGAAGTTTCTTGCGAATAGAAATTCTTTTGTTGTTTTCCTAATGTACCTGCGCGGCATCTGCAATGAAAAATGTTGAAGAATGGACTTAGAACTTGTTTCACAATATTTAAATGGGTGTGGAAATCATGCGCATTACCCCATATGTGCCATCGAAATAAACTTTATTCGCAACAGTGGAACATTCAGCGATAGGGTATTCTCATTATAGTATGTTCTACAAGAAGGAACTTCTTTTCGCACTATACTTACTTTAAATTTGTAAGTTGCAAAATGTAGGCTTAACTCCTTATTTTCCACAGCTCGTAAACAACAAGAAACGTAGGAATTTTCTTCCGTATCGTCTAGAATGAGTGGGAGGAAACGGGAGAACCCCGAGAAAACCCTCGAGGACGGTGTTTGTCCACCACAAAGTCCACAAGGCGCGAGCTGGGATTGAACCAGGGGCCCCATGCACCAGAGGTGAACGCTCTACCACTGAACCACCTCGCCTCCCGGAGGAGAACGGTAAAAGCTTTCGAGAAGGGGTTTTCCGAATTGTATTCAGCGTTCCAAGAATAAGTACCATCTCATGATTTAAGACTCTATTAAAACAAGTAGTAAGGGTCACGGTGGCTTAGTGGTCGAGCGTTCACCTCTGGTGCATGGGGTCCTTGCTTCGATCCCAGTTCGCGCGAAGCGAGCTTTGTGGTGGACATACCGTACGCGAGGGTGTTCTCGGGGTTCTTCCGTTTCAACTCACTTTTTTCATTCCATCATTTCATTCATTTCTCATCATCACTGTCTCCTTTAGCCTACCCGGGATAACAATGGGACACAAAACTTCATTTTTCATTTGAATTCATTTTTCATCTTCATTTTAAAACAAGTAGTGATAAAATAATTATTTCGCATCAGAACGTAAATTACTACGGAGCCAAAATTGTAACAGACAGGAAAATTCCTTTTACTTTCGGAATAGGTTCAGCGTATAAAAGTAAATATACTATCTTCTCTATACTAAAACCTGAATTCTACTTCTGATTTCAATATAAATCTTCAGAAATACCAAAACAGTCGTTTCCTAAAATCGCTTTAGCCTCCCAAGATTTTATTACAGCTCCCATCTCCTCCGTTAACCCTCTGTTGAATATGAAAATCATGGAAGAAACTTGCCTTTTTTCAACAACGAAACCCATAGAGCAAAAAGAGCGATAGACATCGAGAAACAGTTTCTTGATATGAATTTAGCACTGCAAGAACATGTTTCTCTAGTGTAGCCCGAATTTGCAGAAATCTACTAACATTATTTTCATGTAGCAAAAGGGGTAAAGGATAGCAAGAAATGGCGCTCCGATATGGACTCAGGATTCCAAAAATAAGTTTCCTCTCTGACCTTAAACCTTTGTTATAACTGAAGTTATAGAACTACACTGAGAAAAATCCATTATCCGGACAGCGGTATATTGTACAAATACAAGGATTCGTTATGTTTACTAAGGAAATCTGTACGGAGCGTACTTTATCCATATGCTACACGGGTATTGCCTTTTACCCGCTTAGATATTACATCATGTCGCTGCAGGATGTCTGACATCTAACGATCTTCTGCATTTTACATACGTATACGTATGTTAAATACTTCAGCTATATGTTATATACGTCCATCTGTGTGTGAGGTCCTGACCGCCTATAGACACCTCTTTCTTGCACCATAGATGACGTCATAAACAACGGTCGTTTGCTTGCGAGTTGGTTTATAAACGAGGTTGTTTACAAACGGAAAAGAAGAGCGGAAGGAAACAAAAGCCTGGGTAAGTGCAATAGTAAACTATCACTTTAGTTAAATATTCCATTAATTATATATTCCTTTAGTGTAACTTGCTTTAATATAGTACTAAACAAGTAATGTGATTTATGACTACAATTCTTACTATTGTAACTCGTTAATGGTTGACGAGAAAGGAATGGGTTAATCTGAATTTTGAGAAATCTTTGAATATTAATGTTTTGTAACTTTTTACATTTCAAGGTACGCCAAATGAATGTTATGTGTTTATTCATTCCTTTTTATATGTGACGGTTTATTACTTGATGAAGATTTACTACAGGACTGCTTAACATAATTGCTAAGAAACCGTTTTCAGCGCGAACATTTTCTTCTGTAGTGAAGATTTAGGATTTAAATTTCTGGGCTTTCGGCATCAATGACCTTGTTAGCCCGTTACATGTGAGTTATGACGTCCCTCGGTGAGCACACTATCCGGGGAAAGGGAAGGAAGCAAACGGCCTGGGACCTATATGTTGGGTACCACCCGGCATTTGCCTGGTGTGAAATGAGGAAAACCCAAGAAAGCCTCATTCAGGATGGCTGGACTTAAAAGCTTTTGACACTTTTTCGACCGAGTGCCCCTACCGGAATCGAACCTGGGTCCGCTCGTACCGAAGGTGAGAGCGTTAGCAACTACGCTAACGCGGAGCCACTTGTGTCTAGAAAACCTATATTTACTAGGATATTTGCAACAAAATTTATTTCATTTCTTTCTTTATTTTTCTTTTTCCTTTTGTTTTTTAACAATAAAACAAAACATATTTTACAGCCTCACTGAAATTTAAAAACAGCAGTCAGGGAGAGCTCACCTTTAAGGTTCTTTTTGTTTTGTTTTGTTTTGCTTGTTATGTTCTCTAGTTAACTAATGTTTTAGTTACTGAGAATTAAAACATTATTATTATTGTTTCATAATTTTGGAACCAAAAATTAGATGTTTTTCTTTTTTTCCTTGTGTTTACGTCATTGTGGCAAGTTGGGGTGTTTGTATCGTACCTTGGCATTAATTTGGTTACTAGCAGTTAGTTTCAAGGTCATAAGTTGCAGGCCGCTTGAAACAGCTACTAGACAGCTTGAAGAGTTAGGAGTGTCAGGCGTTTGACTTGCAGCTTTCGTTACAGCGTCTAAATTGCAGTATTGGATTGCGTCCAGCTTCTATGGCTAGTAAAAAGTTATATCGCTTTCGTAATATGGTAAGAAATACAATGTAACAGTTAGGTATAGTATATATGACTAGTTTAATCAGTTGGAAATTACTCTGTTTCCTTGTCTTATTCTTTCGATTATGTTTAAGTACTGTGACTTCATAGTATTGTTTCACTATTTCTAGAAGGAATTAAGTATTAACGAAGTAAAGAATAAGCAGAAGCCCACTTTGATTGGCGTTTACTATTTCTCATACTTCATTGAGAATGTTTTGATCCCCAATTGCGCAAACTTCTAGTATGTGTGTGTGTGTGTGTTTTTTTTGTTGTTGCTTACACTGCTTTAGAGATGAGCTCTTTCATGGCTAAGCGGTTAGCGTACGCGCCTTTGGTGTGGAAGACTCGCGTTCGATTCCCGGCGGGAGTGGTTCGGAGTCCATGTTAATCAGTAAGTCCACGTCTCATACAGCCTCGTTGCAGAAAAGGATATTAAAATCAACTCAGCACTGCTTTACAAATGGAGTTGTTTGATTCAGGTTTCGAATGAAGCTTTTTACGGGAAGCAGGCACGTAGTCAAGGGGTGGGTCCAGACCCCCCCTTCGGATCCAGAAGTAAAAAATATTAAGGAAAGATGAAACAGATGAATCAGCCTCAAAAATATAAAGCTACAATAAGCGTTTGGTTACTCTTTCTTACGAGGAGCTTTGTGTGGAGGAAACGGGGGGGGGGGATCAAGTTGAAATTGGATATTATTGTAACGGAACATTCCGAATTCCATCTAGTTCCATGTTAACCCTATGCAGCGGCGCAAATTTGTCTTCAACATTGGGAGGGACGGGTAAGACAATTCTCATATTTTTTTTAAGGATGTTCAAAATATTTATAAAGTTGAAAAACAATGCTGCGGAGGATCAGGGGAGCAGAGTTGTCTTCAAAATTGTGAGGCGGGCAGATTTAAGGCTTATTCTGGGGTGGGGACATCATTTCATCTTACTTTCCTTTCTGGCAGTCGGACACAAATCATCATATTTCTCCCCAAAAAACGCATTTCAAATCGGATTATTGAGGGAAAAGTCCCCCCCAGTTCTGAGATTGGAGGGGACATGTCCTCATCCCCCCGGGATTTGCACCAGTAACCCTATGGACTAAAATGACGATTGATAAACCGGTTCTTTCAGATAGCCTGTCAGTTAGAACTTAAGCAATGCCCAGAATTACCAATAATATGAACCATTTTGAATTTCGCGACAACACTAATCCATTTTATAGGATGTCTTCACTCCCGAAAGAGATCTCGTTGCTATCCTTGACGGCATTAAACGAAGATAACAGAAATAGAAAGAAGACGAGAAAAACCGAGTTCGAATGACCTCGGAAGATTATGTCTTTGTTAATACTTTTTTCTATTCTTTTACGCAAGATTTCTTCACAATTCTTTAATTAAAATACTTGGTAACATATCTTCATTTTATTGTCTTAACAAATCAATATGAATATGTTGTCAGTAAAATAGTTTAGATTGATCGATCCCCTGGTGTTGTAACCACAGTATTTCAAGTCACGCACCCCCCTTCCATTACGAAATCCTGGCTAAACGAACGAATATATGCTACCAGTAAAATAGTTTAGAATGATCGAACCCAAACGAAGCAGGTAATTAACACTAGTACTAGGTATGTGTAGACTAAATGAGGTGATTTGTTTCGTGACCCTTCGAACAATGTACGAAGCGGATGCAAGCAGTTAGTACATGGAGTTAGCTTACCTAAATTTAGATTTCGCTTTCCGAAATCTTAATGGATGTATTAAGTGATTTCGTTACTTACACTCTCAATCTCTAAATACAAGGATTCAAAACACATTTTCGATTCCAAACTATGACTCTGCTAGACAAAGAAAGCATAGGCCAGTGTATGTTTTACTTCATTTTCATATACGTGCTTGTAGGTTTTCTCGGGGACTTGGTTTCCTCCCACTTTCTCATTCCACCAAATATTCCATAATTATTAACTTGCTTTAATCACCGTCTCCCTTAGCCTAACAGCATAATCGTGGGACATTAAACTCAAAGACTTTATTTTTATTTTCAAGTAATTACTTTTGTCTCCCTTATTTATTTTTTAATTTAATTTCTCTTTCAATTTCCCTCTTTTAGGAACATGAACATAATTTGCAATTCTTTCTCATTATAATAACACTATTAAAAGTCCCATATGCAGCTCACCACGTTGGAACCCAGCGGAAACAGATGAACAACGAATATTGTCGAAAATATGTATTGCTTACAGCGGCGTAGCGAGCATTACAAAATTGGGAGGGGGATGAAACTTAAAATTGGCCAGTCTTGATTTTTTTAAAAAAATGTCAAGTCTTGATAAAAAAAATTGCCAAGTGTTTCGAAAATCTTACAAACCCTGTGGAAAACTATTACAGCAACCTTATTTTCATATTCGTTCCATTCCATGCCCCGTCTGAGACACGAATAAGATCAGCCCTTGTTCCGCTCTCGAGTCCAATTTAACATCTAACCTCAGGATCATTATCATCACCCACGATGCACAACTGTTAATTTGATAACTCATGGCTATGTTAGGTAACCTCCGCTAGCTAATCTTCACGAGAACCTTTAAAGTTACAATCAGTTGTAGAAATGCATTTAAAAACGTAGAATAAGGTAGATTATATTTACTGTTTGTGATGTAGGAGTGCCTAATTTACATATTAAACATTCAATTGAGGAGTTCAGTGAGAGACCAGGCTCACCTACATCCAGGTCAAGATTGAGATTTTGACGGAACAACATACCAATGTCAATTGACCTTTGCCTCAACCACTTGTCGGTGTGGCTTGTCCTGAGACAGGGAAGGATCCAGGGAGGGTCTATCGCCCCAAGAAGAGGAAACTTTGTGTATTTTAATATAAAATAAAACCCACCCAGAGTTGAATCTCTTAAAAGAAGCTATAACTTGTAAGTAGTGGCATTACAACCCACCGCCCCCCAGTAGTCCATCCTGGATGCACCCCTGTTGTATACTAAGCCAAACTATGAATATCACGTATCCTTTGTAACGTGCTGTTTTCATTTGTTTCCTTTTCTTTCAGAAAGTTAAAATTGTCAGTTAGCCTAGTCTCTCGCTAAACTGTCAATTGTGACAAAACACACCAATAATTGTTGATGCCAACTAAAACATACATATCCAAAGCCTACAAAATATATCACATTATTTAAGTTTTTTTTTCTTTTCAAAATTGCTTGCAATGTTTTTCTTCGTGCCAAGCATCCGAATGTCATCTAGAATTCTGACCTTCTCATTTCACTACAATTCTTTGAAGTGTAAAACTGCGAAGCTTCTTTTTTTCCCTCTCTCTCGCTCTCTTCAGTCCTTCAGTCTCCCCCACTTTGATTTCATGATTTCGCACTCTGATGAAAAGTATTAAACACCAAAATGGAAAAGTACTAATATATAACCTCTCTTTTAGTAGCCCCTCCAACCACGCGCCCGGGGCACGTGCCTTGCTTGCTCGCCCATAGCTCTGTGAGCTATATAAGTAACATACAATGCGCGCGCATATGTAAACTTGGTGCCAGCTTTGATTCTCGCTGAGAGAGTATACATATAATGTTTGTTCGAATTCCATCAAACCGTAGGCTCATTTTTGTGTAACCTTGGTACTGAAGAAGACAGTAGACTTCAACAAATATTCCTGTCGGGCCTCGATGGCTCAGTGGTAGAGCGTTCACCTCTGGTGTTTGGGGTCTTTGGTTTGATCCCAGCTCGCGCCAAGTAAACTTTGTGGTGGACCAACACCGTGTGAGTGGGTTTTCTCGGGGTTCTATCGTTTCCTCCCACTTTCTTCATTCCACCATTTCACTCATTGTATCATCATCAACGTCTCCTTTAGCCTAGCCGGTATACCCGTCGCACGTAAAACTCAGATTTCAGCAAATATTCCCTTTTCAGCAAGACATTAGGTTAAATTGGAAACAAAGAACTAGATCACATATTTCCAACTTCATTATTGATACAACTATTATATACAGGGTGCATCAGAAGTCCCTTGTCATCCTTTCTGAAAACTACAGGGATGTAGTTTCATTGAATGCGAGATAAGAGATATACATTAGGCCCAGAGGGATACTTTCGGATTACATCACGCGGACGGTCGCCATCTTAGACTCGAAATTGTAATACGGATGATAAGTGGGTAGTGTGGTACATGGCCATGCACTAAAATGTTCTGAGGATGTCAAATATGCAATCAGATATCATGTAACTTATTCTGGTGAAATGTTATTGGCAGTGAAACAAGTGAGACTATATGCAGTGGTATGTCATACCCTTCTGTTTTTTTTTTTCAGTGATAGAGACATACCGTTTCTGGTTTTTTTAGTGATCAAGATATACCTTCACGGAAGAATAAATGCTAAATACCTTTAATAAATCCATTTTTATACGTATTGACGAAGATTTTATTTCTTATGTAGAAGTAACTTCTAAGTTGACAATACTGACATTTTTTACCTTTTTCTACCTTTTGTTTGTAAAATGAGGTGTTTTCAAAGAAGTTCATTAGTTTATATTTTGATGTGCCATATTGAATTGTTTCTTTCTTATGTATGTATGTGTCGTCTTGTCTGAATTCTTATAAGCGTCGTGTTTTGAGCATGGGCGGATTTAGGGGATTGCTGTGGGGACGGATCTTACGGGAGTTTGAAATACCCCTCATTCGAGTGTGTGGTCCAGGAATTTTCCCGCTGGAAATTGTTAATATTAAAAGTCGGTCTTTGAGCACTTTCGTGTATAATTCTCTGATACAAGGTAAGGGGCTATTTTTATTTATTTATTTTTTCAGAAAGTTGTTCATGATGGATGGATCAGTCTCTCCATTTTTGCTCCGTAACTAAAAGAAGCTTTCCAGTGGTTTTCAGACATTATGCAAATAGAAATGCAATCTTGTAAGCTTCACACCTCACTGCATTTGAACATTTAGATAGCCGGTATGTCGAGTCAAAATCGTAATAAAATGCACCGCCTCTGATTGTTCCCACTTCGAACACATTTCCTTGTTATAGTCAGGGGTAAAAGCGAGGGGGAACACGGGGGATGCAGTTCCTCACCTCGAAAAATATGTACGGCGTCCCCCAGACCCTAAAATGGTACAATGGGCAAATATAGGCAGGAGGAACGGCGTGGAGTGATGCCGCTACCTACCGTCCAACAACCTTTTCAGGTCCAATTTCACCCCTGGTTATAGTATATGTTCCACGTGTTCCTACTGAGCAATAAACATTTGCAGAAGCTTCTTCCAATTAATGTGGACACAAAGTAGGATATAGGGTCAAATTTGTGCACAGACGATGGCGATACTTTGTTCTAGATGATAAAAATTATGAATATTTACTGCACAAACCATAACCTTACCATGTCCACAAAGCTAGAAATTGAACAGCGTTAGGTCCGGTGATCGGGCAGCCATTCAACTGCCTCTCGTCGATCAATCCATGTTCTAGGGAATTGTTCAAGTAGTGACGCACCACGAATCCATAATGAAGAAAGCGCCATGGTGTTGAAAAAACTGCGAGAATGTACCATCCTCGGGCATCGCAGCTCGCAATATCTATCCCTGTACGAGCGTGAGGTATTATTCCGCAGTTAATTTTATGGAATGAAAAAGTGACTGATTAGATGTATTCCTCATTTGTCTGCCAACACCATAATTAATTTTCTTTGCGCTGGTCATGTTGGAGGGGTCTTGCACGCGGGGTTGTCAAGTGACCAATTGTGCATGTTCTGCCTATTAACCTTCCCATTTACGTAGAGGTCAGCTTCATCTGAAAAGAGTATTTGCATAAAAATGTTAGAGTTAAACCATAATTACTCGATAATTCGGTCACAAAACTGCACTTGGCGATCAAGATCGTTCTCGTGGAGATGTTGCTTCATTTGCATCTTGTAGGCCTACGGATGCACTTATACACGCGCAGACCCTATGACTCAACCGACATTGCATTAATAAATGACGTGGGCTCCTCCTCCAAAAGCACTGCCATAGATGTTGCTTCATCTGTAGCTGTCTACGATCGTCCGCTACGACGTATGTCCACGAATGTGCCCGTCTCCTCAAATTTAGTTAATTACTGTGACACTGCAACATGTAACACAGTCACATTGTGGATGATTCTGTTTGCAATCGGTAACCACTGCACAGACACTCCTCCCGCCCCACAGTTTGAATATTTCGATACATTCCTCACGTGCTAACGGTATGGTTCTACATCTAGAAGAAAGAGGTAAATACAACGTTCAATTGGCAATAACTTTTCAGCAAATTAAGCTCCATGGAATCTGATTGCATATTTGACATACTGAGAAAATTCTAGCCCGTGGCCATATATATATCACATTACCCACCAGTTTATAACAAACAAATTTAATCCAAAATGGCGGCCGTCTGTGTGAGTATTCCCAAACGGCCTAATGTATCACCCATCTCACATTCAATTAAACTACACCCGTGTAGAATTAAGAAAGGAACTTCGTATGATGTATACAGGGTGTTTCGAAAGTCCCCTGACATAGGGTAACTGTTATCAGAGTTACAACAAAATGTAAGAGGAAAAAACATTTCTAAATATGTTGTTTTCAATCTAAAGTGAACGCTTTTTAAATCGGAGGAGCCGTTTGGGCTGTACTCTTTATGCGCCCAATGTGGAATGAAAATGCAATGTTACCATTTACCTGGACCCACAACATATGTGAATGAAGTTACTGTTTGAAATGGGCCATCGACATGTTAGAGTAAAAGACAGTAACTTCATTCACTTATGTTGTGGGTCCAGGTAAATGGCAACGTTGCATTTTCATTTAACATTGGACGCATAAAGAGTGTACAGCCAAACGGCTCATCCGATTTCGAAAATTCCTTCAACTTACATTGGAAACATCATATTTGGAGACGGTTTCCCAATTACATTTTGTTGTAACTCTGATAATAACCGAGTTACTTTATGTCAGGGGACTTTTGAGACACCCTATATATCTTATGGAATATATGTTTGATGTCCCTATAACTGTAGTATAATTAAGTTTGTTTAAATTTACAAGTTATTACAAGTAGATTCTGACTTACATGCGTAAGAGTTTGTATGTAACTAACTAATGAATTCTATTCCATGAAATTTACATTGAAATATTTAACACAAAATCTTTTATATTCATGCTTAGTGACTTGGCTTGGGACTGCAACTGATTATTGTACCCCATTATTGCTTGAGAAGAAAACCGATGTCCGAATCTTCATTTGGAGAAACCAAAGTTCTATTGGAATGCTGAGGATTGCAATCATTAATTTCTACACTTCAAGGTGCGTAAATTATATCTAGGTATATTCTGTGTTTATTGTTATAATTACTATTACTATTATTGGGTTTAGAATCAATCAAGTACTTCATGATATTTTAGTGGGATCAAGATGGCTGCCAGATAGATAAATATTTGAGCGTCAGGCCCTTATTTCTTTTCAATTTTATATTTAATCAATGTCTATTTTTCCCCCTCATTATTCCACCAAATCGTATTCCAAGATCATCAATTTTCAATGCGACTTTGTGACTGTCAGCATACATAGCATAACCGTAGGACGTAAAACAAAGATTTCTTTTTATTTTTCGATTTCATGTCTTTTCTCCATAGCTGTGAAAAATAACGCCTTCAACATCATAAATTTGTATGCTACTTGCCTGCTTTCGAGCACAGTAATCAACTATTTGGACATTACGAAGCAAAGCAGGTCTACTTTGCAGTTAGCATAGTTTTGAAAGGATGTGACATAATGATATTGGTGTTGCGATGTTCAGCACCGTGGATAATTAAACAGTGCTAGTAAATAAATCTGTAACAATTGTATTGATGTTTAGCTTACATGACCTCCAGACGGGCCATTTTTTTTTAGAACATATTGTTACTTGTACTCTATATGAGGGGCCGCGGTGGCTCAGTGGTAGAGCGTTCACCTCTGGTGCTTGGGGTCCCGGGTTCGATCCCAGTCCCCGCCAAGTGAAATTGGTGGTGGACAAACACCGTGTGCGTGGGTTTTCTCGGGGTTGTCCCGTTTCCTCCCACTTTCTTCATTTCATTCATTACTCATCATCACCGTCTCCTTTAGCCTAACCGGCAAAAGCGTGGAACGTAAAACTCAAAGATTTCATTTCATATAAACTTTGGTGCAAAATAACCCCATAGATGAAGATATTTTGCACCACATACAAAAAAGTATGTTCAACATACTAACATAATGTTTGTCTGCAATGTTTTCTCTCCTGTATTTATACATTTCACTTTTTACACAAAACTGCATGCAGTCTACAAATATTGATGTTGGAATTATGGTACCGGTATCAGTACTTAGTATGAATTATCGATATTTGTAAAGAAAATTATGTATTTTCTGATACCGAAATAGGAGCCACATTCGGATAGTTTAGCATGACCCACAAAAATGGCAACTGAAAAACAGAAAAAAAATCTCCGTGAACTGATTTGCCCTGGTTACTCTTTATATCCAAGAATATAATCTCAACCGTAATCAGTGGAAGATTTACGGGATTTGAAGCTTTCAGGCTGAAGCCCACCCAAATTGCAGGATTTCTTTTTTAAAAAAATCTAATTTAGTCATTCCTATGCGTATGCCCGTCAAGCCCTTCAAAAAGTCTAGTGATTTCTAAACAAACGAAGTATTTCTGTGTGAAGTCCCTCTCAAACTATTCTTCTGAATCCGCCGCTGTTCGTAATTTATTTTCCAACAAGAAATCCATTCCGACATCTACCTAAAGAGGAAATGTTCCTAAAGTTAGACGGCAGGAGGTGCCAGTAGTAAGAATTTCCCATTTAAGGGGTTACATTGACCCGGTGCAAAGTAACCACGATTTGAGGCTCAAAACAACCTTCTCCCAGTGTTATTTTTTCTATGACTTTACAGTGTTTCACACTTCAGTTTCAACTATTGCTTGGAAATCCCATCATACACAGTAGAATTCTACGAAACCGACTTAACTTTAACGGAAATTCTTGTAGGTGATATCTTCCAAATTTTGTCTGCATTTACAGTGAGTGCTTTCCATACCTCTACAACAACAAACCCTTCAGGTAATTAGAACTGATGTTAACCGCCAATATTATAGCCAAAATCCGGTTAGATGTTCTATCTTACGGTGGCAGTTGAAACTTTCTCTTTACAGTTCATGGGTTTACCGACGGAAGACTGTGTAACTTTTTTCGTATTTTGTGCGAAGTTAACCCTGAAGTGCAAAGTAACCCCGTCTTAAGGTACTTACAGATTACCTAGGTAGTTAGCAATTTTCACATTCTTTTTTAAGGTGGTAACAGTTGGAGCCAAGGCATGTGCGATATTTCGATCGAACGATTAATATATTCAAATATCAAACTATCGATATCGAAATTTTTGACCGATATATCGACGTTTTTGATCTTTATCATATTTCTATATTTTCGATTTTTGATATTGCTTATATTTTGGTATTGCTGTACTTTTCGATATTTCGAACAAGTTTCAATAGTATGTCAATATCGATTATCTATTTCAAAATTTGGATATCACAAAGCCCTATCGAAACCCCTCCGAAATGAAGTTTTTGTCTATGGCCTGATTAGGGTTGCGCACGGCACGAGACTAGACAAAATTTTTGTTACGAAATTCGAGACGAGACATAGCTCTTCCAATAGAAACAGATACAGTTTTCGTGACGAGACAACTTTCGCGACATCTTTGCGAGAGGTGACAGTCTCAAATCATTTCTCGTGCCCATTCCTAGCCCATATCGTGCGTTATCAAAAAGCATGTTAATGAGAAATAACAACATGTAAATACAATATAGGTAGTTAAAAACATTTTTGTTTTCATTCTTCAGTAATGCATTATTATTAACCTCACAAGTAAACCTTACGTTTGGGTGAATCGAGTTGCTGACGGAGACACATATGAGAAAGTAGTACTAAATGTGGTCAGTATTTCAGTGAAGTTATAGGTGCGAAGCTCCAGGGGTTTAGGAGATATAGCTACCAGAACATTACATGGAAGTACAGAATAGTCTTCATACAGTTGGAGGTAAAAGCTCTATAAGACCTCTTGTAACGACAAAAGATGAATAACAAATATATGGGTACATATTAGGACTAGGGGGAAGTCATATAGTAAGGGTATACCTGGCGGCGGCCATATTGAAATCCGCCATTTTGAATTAAGGTTAAGTTTTTAAAATAGGAATAGGGTCATGTGATACATGATTTAAGACTCGAATTTAATCAGAAGAACAATGGTGACGTTAATTTTGGTTTACGCGCAATTGATAAAAAGTTACAGGGAAATTAAATATTGTTGCAGCATATGTATTAGTCCTTTCCCCACCTTGTAAATTTTGTGTTAATGATAATAATTAAATAAAAAGCAGGTGGATAAATATTAGGTCTATGGTAAGAGTTGCCTTGATGGCGGCCATGTTCAAATCCGCCATTTTGAATCAGACAAAAGTTTTAAACAAAACGCATAACAATGACACCTTATTAATAGCAAATTTTAACATAAATCCAACGGTATAACCATTTTTGCTTTATCATTAACCAGTACAAAATTAAATGGACTACTCCTTACGACTACTGCTTTGACGGAATTGTTAACGACAGATGTGTCAAGTGTAACTCGATTGCCTTTGTCAGGTGTGCTCACTGTGAGCAGAGCATTTGTGTAAGTCATGTACTCCTTTCTGAACTACATATTGATTGTACTAATTGAGGACTTTTCTGGAAGAAAGGCCCAAGTTCAAATATGACTCAATTCCACTTTAGTCATTTTTCCTTAAATTAGCAACTTGTTTATGCGATAACAATTGCTGGTTGATGACAAAGCAAAAATGGTTATACCGTTGGATTTATGTTAAAATTTGCTATTAATAAGGTGTCATTGTTATGCGTTTTGTTTAAAACTTTTGTCTGATTCAAAATGGCGGATTTGAACATGGCCGCCATCAAGGCAACTCTTACCATAGACCTAATATTTATCCACCTGCTTTTTATTTAATTATTATCATTAACAAAAAAATTACAAGGTGGGGTAAAGGACTAATACATATGCTGCAACAATATTTAATTTCCCTATATCTTTTTACCAATTGCCCGTAAATCAAAATTAACGTCACCATTGTTCTTCTGATTAAATTTGCGCCTTAAATCATGTATCACATGACCCTATTCCTATTTTAAAAACTTAACCTTAATTCAAAATGGCGGATTTCAAGATGGCCGCCGTCAGATATACCCTTACTATATGACTTCTCTCTAGTCCTAATATGTATCCATATATTTGCTATTCACCTTTTGTCGCTACAAGAGGTCTTATAGAGCTTTTACCTCCAACTGTATGAAGACTATTCTGTACTTCCATGTGATGTTCTGGTAGCTGTATCTCCTAAACCCCTGGAGCTTCGCACCTATAACTTCGCTGAAATACTGACCACATTTAGTACTACTTTCTCATATGTGTCTCCTTCAGCAACTCGATTCACCCAAACGTAAGGTTTACTTGTCAGTATTTTATAGTCCATTCTTAATCTTAAGGTAGTGTATAATTAAGTTTTGAATTCGGTTAACTTATTTTGTTTCTCAAATTGTTTTAAAAATGTATGTACAAACATGTTTATTTTCATTCTTGAGTGCTTAAAGTCACTATAGTTATTAAACATAGTATTTAATATTGTACTCTTAACGTTAAAATAATATACAGTTAACTTTTGAATTCAGTTAACATTTTTCTTACTGAAATTGCTTTAAAAAGTATGAAAAACGTTTTCATTTTCTTTCTTGAGTGCCAAAAGTGATGCACAGTTATTAAGATTAGTACTTTATACTCTATTCTTAATTTTAAACTGATAAACAGTGCGTTTCTGAATAAATTATATCAAGTTATTTGAGTGACGAACACTGGAAGAAAATTCTGACTACTACTGGAACATTTTGATTTTAAGGTGACGACTACTGGTGCAAGGATTTTAAAATATTGTTTTTCCTTCAACGGCTACTCTTTTTTGAATTCTGACTACATGGTCATTATAGGAAGGATCAGTGAGTCTTTCCAACTATGGTACAGCTCAGACAGATTCACGATGCTGAGAGAAGAGACAAAATAGTATGTTTTCAACCTTAAAGTGAGAACCACTGGCGTTTTTACCCTGCTATGCAAAAGTAAGTGGGTACTCCAATGGGGTTCCAATGCGGTACCTAATTTCTGCATTTTAGATATATGGAAATACATGTGTCTAAAATGTAAAGAACTGATATTTGTTTACTGAAAACTGCAACTCGGTAAGCCTTTAGGATGAAAATTGCTACTGGTGCTTATTCAGATTTCATGACCGGTTTTGGAAATTTTACCACCTAACACCAAAAACCCATAACTGTGTGGGTCCTCCCTTTATTTGACAATATCTTGATAGCCATTAGATATATTTTCATTAATTTTCTAAACTGTACTGTCAAGTATGGAAACCCCACATACCTATGGTGTTCCTATTTATTTCACCATATTTCGGTAACTGTTAAACGTACCGACTTGTGGTTTCGGTAAACACACACCTGTAACGTTCTTTATAAGTTTATTAAGATATATTTTAGAATGTTTAGAAATGGGAGGTCTGTGAATGCCATAGTACCCGAAAACCCCCATAAGGACGTGTGTGTAGTGTATTGAATTGAAACTACTTTTGAGGTTGTTGTTAGCCCTCAGTAATTACGTTTTCGAAACTGCACGATCTGGTACGCAAACCTCACACTTCTATGGTGGTGTTCTTTATTTTCCCATACCTCGGTATCCATAAGGCTTACCGAGTTGCGGTTTTCTGTACTAAACAGATATCAGTTCTTTACATTTTAGAGACATATATTTCCACATATCTAAAAATGCAGACATTAGGTACCCCATGGTACCTCGAACGCCATTGGGTACCCACTTACTTTTGCGTAGTAATACATTTCGAGTTGTTCAGCATCAATAAACAGTTTTTTTTAATTCATCGTTTTTCTACCAGAAACCCAAAAGTCCATACCTGACCGAACAGATTTTGTCCATTTAATTTAAAAAATGTTAAATATTTTAAAATGTAACATTTTAAATATTTTTGGATTTTTGTTTCAGGTATTTCATGCATCAAAACAAAACCAGGATTCCGCATGAAAGACAGCGAAAAGAAGCAGTGTAATTTGTGGCTAAAAGCACGTCCTTTCTGAAGACAGACCCGATTATAACACATGGGCTGAAAAGTCCCGGGCCTAACACATAGATGGCGCTAGTTGTATTGCAGTCACCTTGTTTTCAGTGAATACTAACCTTCACAAGACAGCTGTGAGAATTTCATGATATTCTATTCATTCGTCTGTGAGTTATTGTGCTAAGAGTGACCCTACTTGTGTTAGTTTCAAAACAATGGATCAAAAACAATTTCGTGTTTTAATTTTACACTGCTTCTTGATGGGAAAAAATACCGTTCAAGCGAAGCAATGGCTTGAAAAGTGTTATGGGGACTCCGCTCCATCAGAAACAACAATAAAACGTTGGTTTGCTGACTTCAAACGTGGTCGTAGAGACACCGATGATGCAGAAAGCAGTGGACGTCCAAATGAGGCAGTAACATCAGAAAACATAAAAAAAATCCACAAACTTGTTTTGAATGATCGAAAAGTGAAGGTGCGTGAGTTAGCTGACATCGTAAAGATATCAAAAGAACGTGTTGGCTTTATATTGCATGAGCATTTGACTATGAGAAAGCTCTGTTCAAAGTGGGTGCCGCGTTTGCTCACTGTTGACCAAAAACAAGAACGTGTTGATGCTTCTGAGCAGTGTTTGGCCATGTTTAAACGTAACAAACCGGACTTTTTGCGTCGATATGTGACCATGGATAAAACATGGATCCATCACTTCACTCCGGAATCAAAACGATCGGCATCTGAGTGGACAGCAACTGGTGAACCTCGTCCAAAGCGCCCGAAAGCACAACAATCGGCTGGCAAGGTTATGGCCTCGGTATTTTGGGATGTGCGTGGTGTAATATTCATCGACTATCTTGAGAAAGGACATACCATTAACAGTGACTATTATATAGCGTTATTGGAGCGTTTGAAGGCCGAAATTGCAAAGAAACGACCGCATATGGCAAATAAAAAACTTTTGTATCATCAAGACAACGCACCGTGTCACAAGTCAATCAAAACAATGGCAAAACTACATGAATTGAACTTCGAATTGCTCCCACATCCACCGTATTCGCCAGATTTGGCTCCCAGCGACTACTGGCTGTTCGCAGACCTGAAAAAAATGCTCGCCGGTAAGAAATTTCGCACGAATGAAGAGGTTATCGCTGCAACTGAGGCCTATTTTGAGGCAAAAGATAAATCGTTCTACAAAAGTGGTATTGAAATGTTAGAGCGGCGCTGGACTGATTGCGTTGCTCTTCATGGAGATTACGTTGATGAATAAAGCTAATTTTGAACCAAAAAACGGTGTTTTCTTTGTTAGGCCCGGGACTTTTCAGCCCATGTGCTATTTACATTCTTTTGTACGAATATGTAACCTTAATAAATATACTGCTCCACAAATTTTCTTTCTTCCATAAATTAGAATAAATGTATGTTTGTTTAAAGAAAATGTTTGTTATCGTTAAGTCCTTCCAACTCTTTTTCTCTGTAAATAAGAACATTATACCTTGCAACATTTTTTTATCATTGTGCAATTCCGATTGGATAAAGTACATCTGCACGAAGCACTATTATTTCAGACATACATTAATAAATAATGTATTGTTCTGTGAATAAGGCAATGGTATAGTGAATATGTTTTAACATAAAATCTGTAACTCAGCTTTTCAGTAGTCAACTTTATTGAGAATCCGAAGAAAGAAAGAAAAAATGTTGGACTTAACAAGGAATTTCAAAATTATTTTTGTTCGAATTCTGGACTAATCCAAATTATCCAGAGAAATCATTTATGTTGCTCTCTACAAATGTATCCTTTATCCAAATCGTATGAAAAGGAGACTTCATACATCGCTATTTTGTATGAACTATGTTTCGTATTTATTTAATCACTTTGTACCTTTCTTTAGTGTTGACAAGGCCGCAAGTGTCAATCGAATAATTTAGTGTTTCACTCATGTAACCTTGAGACTAACGTACGTCCTGTCGGTATATATATGTTACTGGGTTCGATTAGCGACAAACAATTTTTAGCGTTAAACAAATACAAAAATCTACACGCAATGAGATACGATGATCTTTGCCTCATAGACAATACCAAGCAACTAACGGTACTGAGTGTGGTTGAGTTTATTAGTGGTATTATCTGGCTATAATCAGTGTTCCGAGAGCTATACTTCTTTTTGTGCTCTGAATTGCAAACTTTGATATAACCGTTTTAATTATTGTATATCTATCTATCTATCTATCTATCTATCTATCTATCTATCTATCTATCTATCTATATATATATATATATATATATATATATATATATATATATATATATATATAATATAAAATTGTAAACTAGAAACTTCCGAGTAATTCTGAGAATCATCGCTCTTTCTTTAAATAATGTATGAGACTATTACACTGCTCGTTACTTAAAATGTTGAACTAAGAAGGATACATCCAGGAAAGACCAAATTTGCAATGTGTAGAGCAGGGAAGGATAAATATGTTTGGTCGATGGCTGCACAGCTTCTCATACTTGTGAACTCCGCCAGCTACAGTTGATGAGCTGTGGCATTGGATAGTAAGATGCATGGCTTACCATACCAGAAGAGAACATCCTCTCGATGTCTCGCTGTATTACAGTCGTTCTGGTTGTCAATGTTGGGTCAGTTCTGCTCCGCTGTCACCACGTTATCACACAGCGAATACAGAGTAAGTTTAACCCTTAACGTACCAAGCCTAAGTCGTGAAAGTTGTTTACCAAGCTGGAGTCTTCTGGGGACCCCAAGTATTATTTTAATTTCTCAACATAGTATTGCAGAGAGTTACTCCAACTATTATTTTTTGGATGTCTAGAAGAATACTTAAGTTAAATGAACATTGTTGACATCAAATTTTATGTATATTAGAGCACTATTCAGTTCTTCATACAATTTTATACTTTTGTGTTCGTAAATCTGAAACACAGGTTTAACAATGGAGTTTTTACATTTTCAAGTGTGTTTTTAATTTTTGTATTCTTTAAAGAAACGCATCGTTGATCTAATCATGTAAATAATATCTCAAAGGGTTGCAGGATACATATAAAAATCGAGAATAAATTGATTCTTATAATTGCGGCAGTATCACCAAATATCACTCTCTGGGGTCCCTAGAGTACCCCGCTTGGTATGTTAAGGGTTAAGCATATTCGACACTTACTATTAGATATCGGCTTGGGAACTTTGGCGTACCTACCCTGTCTCCTTGAAATTGCATTTTTAATGGCGAGTACTGTGTAGGAATCATTTTGTGAGGGAACACGTTTTCAGCTGACACCATGCTTTTAATTATAGCGTCATTTAAAAAATAACTTATCTGTTAATTAAAATGTGCAGAGAAGTTATTTCTGGAAAATCCTATTCACGCCTCTTGTGGTAACAACTTCTGCATTTTGGAAGAGGATATTATTAAGGAAAAGAATGAGGTAAAGTCGTCTTTATATAGTACACACGGAAAAGAAAGTATTTGACAGTTGACAAATCTTCTTTTGCCAATAGCTCGGGAACAAATGAATTAATTTGGATCTTTTTGTTGTTATTCTTCGAATAGTTATAACTTGACAACCTGCCAAAGTCGGTACTCTAATAGGTTAATTTATTGTTGAGGTTTTAGGAAAACAAATTTTGTCAACTGAAGAATATTTTCTTTCGTGATTGTACAAGTAATGGATGATAACGGCTTAATAAATGACTGTACGTAAGTCTTGTTTGAGTTTGAACATAGGATTGTACATGGTTGTGCATTTTGCATTATTATTGAAGTGCTGCAACTAAGTTATTGCAAAAGGTATGATAAATTCTTACAGTAATATGTCACATTGATTTACTCTGTGTGAAAACTAAAATAGTTTAACATATGGTTAACCTCCTTTGTGCCAATAATTTTAAAATTAACGCTTGTGCCACTTTTCAACCTTGGCTTTGCAGTAGCTTTCCAAAGAATTAGCAGGAAGTCCAAACTTACACCCTGCAGGTAAATACATTTCTCTGGACAGTTTCACTGCTCCAAACTAAGATTGAAAAGTGTAGTATTTTTAATTTTATTATTATTGGCACAAAGGAGATCAACCATATTTTAAGCTATTTTTGTTTCCATACAGAGAAAAACAATATGTGACAACATTACAGTAAGAATGTATCATGCATTTCTCAGTATGTTGCAGCACTTCAATAATGGTGCACTATACGTACAATCTAGATCCTGAATATGTCCAATCCATATATTACAACAAGGCAATACGTATGCGATACAAGTAAAATCCGTATATTTCATATGGACAATCTATAAGCTACATACATCCAATTCATACATTACTTATGGTCAGCCTGTACGCAACATACGTATAATCTATATGCTGCATGCAGACAGTCTGTAAGCTGCATATGTGCACTCTGTATGGTGCATACGGATATTCTGTATGCTGTATCAGGACAAGCTGTGTGCGACATAAGGAAAATCTGTATAATACATACATACAGTACGTATACTGTATCTAGTCGTACGTACGGGGCACAAGTACAATATAGATGCTGCCTCGGGGTTGAACTCAAGAAACACACGTACAGAACGTATATTGCATACTTCTTGAAATTATGCTCCATCCTGATAGTCAGTGAGTGTCGTCATTATTAACCCACATGCTACATACGATCCTGACGTCACAAAGCTAGATATTACCTCCGTATATACTTGTTACTGCAGATGACGTCATTGCACTTATGCAGACAGTACGTATAATACATACTTTTTCAGCTAGACGTTTGCTGCAGGATGTTATATACGGTTGTACGTTAAGTCCAGAAACTACAGGAATTACGAATGTAACCTACGTTTTTAAGTATGCCACCTACATTTTTTTTCTCAGTGTACTCAGTGGCGTATTTACGATTTTGTTTCGGGAGGGGCTTTGCTAACTTTCGGGGGGGGGGCTTTGCCTGAAAATGTGAAAATTCTGCAAGTTATTTCATTTACTTTATTATACTAAGTAAGATTTCGAGGTGGGCTTAAGCCCGGAATCCACCCCCTAAATACGCCACTGGAACTACTATATATAGTTTCAATATTGACTTCTCATAACTGGAAATCTACCATAGTTTCACAATGGGAAACTTAACTCACTTTTCGTTATTATGAACAAAACGTTTTATTTCTTAAAACATACTAAGTAGCCAATGGTTATAGTGACTAATCACAAGCGCTTTCCATTAATATTTATTTTACCGCAATATGCTCGATATCAGTACTTACTTATCTTCCCGCTTCACAAGCACAACAATTACGTACGTGGTAGAAATGATACCGAAAGAAAGTCTATTATTGCGAATCCTTATTTGAAATAATTCTATTATTTAATTGTAAATTAATTGCAATATTAGGACACACATTCTACATGATATTTTCAACTACAGTATATTAGTTTTAAATGTGCCATTAATTAAATTGCATTCCTAGTGATGAATTCTTTTGTGTATGGTCATTTAGATTTTAGACAAAAATATATTGGAGAAGAACACCAAAGCCGCTAGCCATAGTCCAGCAGGAAGAATGCACAAGGTACTTGGTATGTCGTTAAATTCAGAGATGGTGAAAATAAATATGAAAACGATAAAGATGAATAACGAGCTCGTCACAAGTGCATGCGGCATTGAAATTGAAGCAGTAGTCGACAGGTGTCATGAATGCTCCAGGTATTGTTTCCAAATATCCAGTTTTATAGAAAGCATATCTAATCATAGCTTAGAATCTTTGTGCTTTAAACTGGAAATGGGTGAATGATTTCAAGTTAATGAAGTTGTCCCGTTGTCATATTTCGAAGTCAGATTACAGAAAAATCGTGTTTGTTATATATTTTACGAAGTTCGTATACGGACGGAAGAAAAACACATCCAAAGGTTGTATGAGTGACGTGCAACCATCAGGGATAGGGAGTCGGACAAGTTCAACATTTCCTGCTTTATAGGAGGCCAGACAACGTTACTCATGAACTCTTTCAGGTTGTCCTTGGTCATATTTGCACTTTTCCTAGCATATGAACAAATATGGGGTCGATCGGAACGCTTATTGGCTGGCTTATTGGCCACCCTAATTTACGTTTTGTGGTTGTTCCTCATTCACGTCACCTTTACGTCAGTATTGCTGCATTGCCATAGCATGGAACGCCTCCTGTAGCACAGGTCTCAAACTGTATTGGCCACTATTGATTTCAATAGACGGTGTACGTTATGCCATATGATTCCTTTCCTGTATATTCTTCTTGCGCTAATTCCAACATGGCGGATTTTCATATGTACTCATGATTTACATTACCCTACTCAGGGGAGCTCTACATGCATTCCTCATATCCAACATTTGAGTTCAATTCCTCTACTCGTTTCAAAATTAACATGGCATTTCTAGACATTTTCTATCTTCGCATGTTACCCTCACTTATCTCATACCCTGTATACGGTCTTCCACTAAACACCATATTTCTTTCTGTTTATTTTGGTGCTGAATCCAGTGCTAGCAATCATTTTCAGCAATTGAATTTACCAAATCGGAATGTTCCCTTGTAAGTTTACAGAAAGATTGGCTATAAATAATTAATAACGTAATGAAAAACGTTGAAGAAACATTTCAGGTATAGAAGTTCTTATGTGCGTAAGCAACAGTTCCGCAGATCTGCCTCACTAACTCAGTAATTTTAGTTTCACTCACAGTCATACATTTTACACTTTGCACCAAATCATGTATCCTTGCTAAAATTTAGTAGATGGTCAATTAATAAATTTGGGAGAGGAACATACATCAACACCTTGGGGACAGTAGTGATCTCCAAAATATAATATGTAATTCGTGTGTATATACACATATGATACATATTGAAAAAAGCTATCGTAAAATGTGAAGTGTAATTTTGTGTTTATTCAAGTGGTTATGTGTCTATGTTAATGCCAGTGTTTAGTGTTGTGATTAATTTCTTCTACATAATTATTTCTTATTCATATAGTGCATCTAATAAATAAATATCTTATTATTTGATTTAGTGTGTTTTCGTTTCATGTGTGAATAGTTTTATGCATGTCGCGGTTTAAACGGGGGCGCGGTGTTTCAGTGGTAGAGCGTTCACCTCCGGTGCTTGGGGTCCCTGGTTCGATCCCAGCTCGCGCCGTGTGAACTTTGTGGTGGAGAAACACCGTACTCGTTGGTTTTGTTGGGGTTCTCTCGTTTCAGACCACTTTCTTCATTTCACCATTTAACTCGTTTTTTATCATCACTGTCTTCTTTAGCCTAATCGGCATAAACGTAGGACATAAAACTTAAAGATTTCATTTGATTTCATTTCGCGGTTTAAGCGATTGTGTGGGTGTCCATGAGGATTCCGAGACGAGACAATCGAACCTCTGGGTGCTTTATGCTCATCGTATCGTCCAGATCAGAGAGCGATACGGGAAAAGTTCTGTAATCTCTTTTTGGAAATGATCTTTAATCTCTTAACCAGGTAAGCTTAGTTGTTTTGAAAATACACGTTGATTGGACGTCAGGAGCAGATCCGGAAAGCCGTTACAGTCTTATAATAACCTCTTATGGACACACAAACAAAAATTTGAAGAATGATCCAAAAATTGGAACAAAAAGAGTGAATTCTTAGCCAATAATTAATTTTTGGATCAGGGGACAAATTTTTGAACGACTCCTAAATCGAGTTTTTCTATCTTTTACGCAATTAGCACATCGTATTAAGTAAAGTAATAGTTTAGGTTTGTTTACATGTTCTCCAGATATAAGGCATACAAGAAAATGTTTGATTGAAATATATTAGATCTTTTGAATCAAAAATAAACTTTAATTTTTTAATCATATTTTAAAAATTCCTGGTCACCGAATATGCTATTTCAGCTGTACATAGTTTCCAATTTGACAGGAAAAATGAAGAATGACCTTATGATAGAAATATGTCTAACATAGAAATCACTAGAACATTTTTCTTACCTAAAACTTTGTTCAATTCTGTTGGAAAGTAATCTAAAATAAATTTGTTGTACAACATAATAAATGTAATGTCCTGATTTGAATGAAATCTAACGAAGGAACTGATGGCTAATTCTGAAATTTTGTATTTCGTTTGCGTAGTTAAGTCGATGAAACCATAGTAACAACACAGGAAAATACACACAAAATGTCCTAGTTTCGAAACTAGTTAATTATCATATTGGATCAGATAGAGCTATAATATTGCGTGAGTAGGGTCAGCAGCATGACATTTGCATGTCACGTTAATTGCTTCGAGATATTTTCAATATAATATTTCAAAGGACAGGGTGTTTCAAAAAATATGAATGAAACATGTTCTATTGTTAATAACATTAAATGTTAGGTTTAAATGCCAAACCCAATTAAATTTGCTTCTGTTTTTCAATATTATTTAAAAGTTTCACCAGATTTTTCGTTAGGTTGTATACAGTCATTTTTATAATGACAGCACGTGTTCCTCATGTCAACCCATACTGAAACATAAAGTGCCATACTTCTCCAATACATGTTTGTTTCCTAGCTGATTTAATCCTAGAAACTAAGAATTCTCCGTACATTTTATCAAGTACTGATCAATAAGATGTTAGAAACCTTGAAGAAGGGCTCTGAATATTATGGGGTGAAAATAAATGTTAGAAAGGTAAAAGTTATGGTGATCAGAACGAAGTGGTTGGTGTCAATTATAGAATTAGAAATGGAACAAGTAGGAATGGTCAAAGAAGAAATGAATCAAAACATTGCAATCTTGACCAATAATTAATTTTTTGATCAGGTGTCACAAAATTTTTGAACAGCTCCTAAATCGAGTTGTATTTTCTGCGGAATAAGCACATCATACTGAGTTAAGTGATACTATGGGTTTGGCTACACTATATGTAGTTTTACAGATATATGGTGTACAAGAAAATTTTTGATTAAAGTATATTGGTTCTTGGATCAGGGGCCATAAATTTTTGAACGCCCCTAATTGGAATTTTCGTATTTTCTACAGGATAAGCACATCATACTCACAAGGGAAGTATCAATGAGCTCGTAACGAAACCTATCGTAAAATTTCACTGAAAGGAAGGAAGTCCCACAGACAGACCACACACAAAAAAGCAGATGCGTTTTTAAAGTGGAATTAACCAAAATGGCAGATTGAAATGTCGCGTAACCATGTCGACAATTGCACAATACGTTCAGTACCACCCTTGTAAACTGCCTGTTAATAATAGAAAGTCAATAACAACAATGTGGATACATACTATAGCTAAGAGGAAGTCGTACGGTAAAGCGAACCTTGACGGCAGCCATCTTAAAATCCACCATCTTGAATGAAGGTGAAGGTTTGCAAATAGGAATAGGGAAATTGTTGAACAGCTGCTTCATTCGGGAGTTGAGCACATGAAAACATACACAATATATATGCATGTAACTTTTTACCAAATGCTCGTATCTTAAAACTATTGCTACCATTGTTTTTCTGCTTACATTCTAGCCCAAAATCATGTATCATATTGCTCTATTCCTATTTGCAAAATTTGACCTGCATTTAAGATGGCGGCTTTCAGGATGGCTGCCATCACGATTCACCTTACCGTACGACTTCTTCTTAGGTATAGTATGTACTCACATTGTTGTTATTGACTTTTTATTATTAACAGGCCGTTTACAAGGGGTGGTACTGAACGTATTGTGCAATTGTGGACATGGGTACGCTACATTTCAATCTGCCAACTTAATTTACTTTTCTTTCCAACATCAATAACTAATGTCTATACAACATAATAATTTTCACATTATTAAATTGTATCGGCATTGAAAATAAGATTAGAATCAGCTTTTATGACGATTTCCCAGAATGTTCTAACCCAAACTCTGAGCCAGTGGTTATATGGTCGGCTTTGGTAGAAGTCCAAATTCCCATTAAAGTCTAAAGGAGATGTCCAAAACATAGAGAATCGAATCCCGGACTGTTGCAAACGTATAAGCCCTGCTAGGGAACTGCAGGACACAAACCACATACATAATATATGTCTTCGCAAACAGGGACGTACAAGGGTCAACTCCTAATACACTTATATATGGCTTATCCTAAACAGGGATGTACAAGGATCGAACCCTGATACTCTTAATATATATATATATATATATATATATATATATATATATATATATATATATATATATATATATATATATATATATATATAATTCTAGATTATATATGTGAATAATATATTGATGTAATAAAGCCACAAAAGCTGCTGTAAACAGTAGATTTAATATAACATTTTACCGCGTCATACATCCTGAGGGAAATTGTAACAGTTTGCAAAATAGCATTAATGCACTTTGTAAATGATACAAAATAAATAAAACAAAACGAAATTAAATCTTTCAATTTTATGTCCCACTTTTATGCCGGCTGGGCAAAAGGAGACTTGCTGGTGACAAATGAATGAAATGATGGAATGAAGAAAGTGAGAGGAGACGGGATAAAACCGAGAAAACCCACGCAAACAGTGTTTGTCCTCTAAACTTAAATGGGGATCGAACCTGAGAGCTCATGCATCATAAGTGAACGCTCTATCACTGAACCAACGCGGCCCTTGAAAATAAACAAAGTTCCGTTAAGAACTGAGTAGTAGAGACTATCTTACATAGGAAAAACAACTTTGAATTATATAAAGATAACCAAGAAACTTCTGTTGCTTTTTCTGGAGATCTGTGTTCAATTGTCTCTCAAACCATGAGTTGAATGCGAATGGAGATAAGGCGAAGGTCAATTGTTCGTGTGGGTATAACGAACATTCTACCTGGTTCTGGCAGTTCATTTACACCGTGAGCTTGCGTTAGGGCAGAGTGAACATAGGCCTTCACAGAACGTCAGAACGGAGTGTTTGCTATACGAGTTCAAACTAAGGTCAACTCCGATGCAGCGGGGCGGAAGATATACCGGCCTTTGGTGAGGACGTCGTGACTAAGAGGGCAGTGCAGCGCTGGTTTAACAAGTTTAAGTACGGCGACGAAACGCTCGAAGACGCACCACGGGCGGAAAGAGCAACACATGTACAAAATGAAGATCTTCACGCAGCAATTGAGGCGAACGCTTGCCAAACATGTGAAGAATTGAGATTAGAACTCAGTATGAGTGGAGAAACCATTCTCCATCACCTCCATCAACTTGAGAAGCATTACAAGTTGGTTGAGTTGATTTTAGCTTAGCGTCCCGTTCAGCAGCGAGGCTATATGAGACGTGGACCTACTGATTAACGTGGAATCCGAACCACATGAGCTCCCGCTGGGAATCGAACCCGGGTCTCCCACGCCAAAGGCACGTACGCTAACCACTTAGCCACGAGAGAGCTCAACATTACAAGTTGGGTCCCTGGGTCCCACATGATTTTACTCCGGGCCAGAAGGCAACACGGCAGACACCTGTGTTTCTTTGCTGTTTCGCCTCAGGAAGGAGCCGGTTCTGTTAGGTTGAGATGTGATGAAAAATGGGTCTCGTACGTAGCTTCACGACGGCGTCATTATTCGTTAGCATCCCATAAACCGGTTCCAAATCAACCGAAACCAGTACTGCACCAGAATAAGGTCCTGTGTGTTTGGTGAACTGCTCGTGCATTGTGCATCGGAAACTGCTACTAGCTGATCAGGGCATCAATGCAACTGTGTACTGTCAACAGTTGAGCCGTATTCAAAAAAATTTTTTAGAACTCTGGAGTCAGTACTTCTGAATCGCAAAGTGGTTGTCCCGTTACAGGACAACGCTAAGCTCCACCTGGCTAGGATGACCCGGGACACCATTCTACAACTTGGATGGGAAACACTATTGCATCTCCATACTCCCAGGGCATTGCATCGTCCGATTATCACCTGTTCCATTTCTTGGACAGTCACCTCAGGGGACGCCAGTTCAATTACCTAGTAGAGGTGCCAAATGCTGTTGTTACTTTCTTCGCTTCATGGCCCACCAAGCTAGACCGGGATGGAATCCATTCCCTTCCAGAACGTTGGTGGAGGATCGTCGATGCTTGTGGATACTATTTTTTATCTTTCAGGTACTTGTTAGGTGACATATCGTTGTTCGAATTTGGTGGGTGAAAAAGCGACAGAAATTTATTTTGTGATAATAAAACAGCGTTTGTAATAATATAGGTAGCCGGATTATTCCTTAAATTAATAATTAGTTTTAGAAGACTTTCTTACGTCAACTCTTTACCAATCCTTCCAGTCATTAGTCTTCTTCTACAAGCAGCATTGGTGCTTCAGTGCTAAACACTCGCCTCTAGTGCGTTAGGTTTATTCCCAGCTCTCGCCAAGCAATTTTAAAGGTGGATAAGTATTGTATGATTCTCTAGTATTCTTCGACTTTCTTATTTCCCCAATTATTATACATACCATCAATGTTTCCCTTAGCCTTGGTGCATAACAGAAGAACGTTTAACTAATTAAAAAATCTTCATATTACGTATCCAAGTTAACCTTACATCTATTCCACGAACATTCAAATGACGTTAACGACTTCTGAGAAGTATTTACGAGAGGTCTAAACAAAATGAGGGCAATTGATTGTTATAAGCAACTGGTTTCGTGTCCGTGACTACTGTATTAAATAATAAATTATTCACGTTGTTTTATCATACATTGAAGAAACTTCAGATCGAAAGAGTACCACATTTTTATATATTGATTTTCCCTCCGCAGTAGCTAGTCTCCCATTTGATAAACCTAAAACAATAAATAGATTACATAACCGTGCTGAATAAAGTATAATATTAATTTCACATGTGTTCCGATACCATGTGTGACGTAGAGAAAGAAAAGTAGGCGTTTCTTGGCAACATTTACTTAACATCTAAATTATTACATAGTCAAAATGGAAGTAAAGGGAGGATGTATAGTAATTGATACTTTAATTAAAACGAGACTTCTAGAAGAAGTAAATAGTAAATCTATTAACAAGTTAATTATGTAGGCTTAAATATCGTTCTTCGAGCGATTTTTACATTTGAATCCAGTAAGACCATTAATTAGTACTTAAACCGTATGTACGGAGTTCGACAAAAGGATCTCTCGCATTTGAAGAGAGCACCGTAAGAGTTGTGGTTGTGATACGGCGATAGAGGGGATATCGATCGATAGAGGTATACTTGCCATTTTTAGAAGTCGCAATGCCATGGTGCTGTGAGCATCGTGTGTTTGTTAAGGATTATATTCGTAAAGATAGTTCTGTGATTAGTACTCAGCGCGTATTTCACATTCGGTTCCGACTTGACCGGTATGTTTCTGTTCCGGATAGACAAACTATCCCAGTTTGGGTCCAACATCAGAGTAACAGGTTCTGCAATGAGAAAAAATGCCTGGCAGACCTGTTTAACTGCTGAACGCTTGGGAGATTGCTGGATGGACGCTCCCACATGCGTTATATGTTCCTGTTTGTAGCTAAGAATCATGTTAGAAATAATTTACATCGCACATTACTGGGCTAAGCTCACCAACTACTTTAGACTTGTTAATACAAAGTATTAACAAAAGTCTAAGAAAATAAACAGTCAAAGAAAATTTATATAATATTGCATCAAAACCACACAAGGTTTACAAATGTTAGCGTGGAAACTTAAAAAAAAGAAGAAAGGAAAACAACGTTGATGGTGGTTTGACTTATCATTCTTTAATGATTTTAACTGAATGCGGAGAGAATGATCAGGATGCTTCAAAGAGCATACGACAATAGTAATCCAAAATATAATAATTCTCAACAAAAAATGTCGTTGTTTGTTCACAATTTTTAAATTGGGAAACGAGGGATGAGTTTTAACTTGAATTTATGGTGATGGTCAGAATGTTCTTAGAAACTATACACTATGGTTTTTCGAGACACACTAGTTTTTAAGTTCAATATTGGAAAATTATCTTCCATGTAGGGTTATAAAGAAATTGTAATAACAAAAAACAAAACTTTTTTTGAACGTTTCCTAATCAGTTCTTAGCGATGACTGAACAAAACTAAACTAGGAAAAGAATTGAAAATCAGCCATAGACACTCTTACAGTTAGTAACTGCTTGATAACGGAAAATAAATCATTGTCATCTCTGTATTTGAATTCTTTTAAGTTTTCTATTCTTCATATAGTGCCACCCGTGTCGTTACTACAGACTCAAAATAGGACTCGTTAAATAATTGGAGCTTACCTTCATACTTCAAAGTAAAAGAATGGAACATTTAGTAACGTCTGCTTAATTGCAAACTATAAAACATTGCCCTCTTTTCTTTTACCTTGTTTGTTAATCAATTCCTGTTAAGTTTTTCTCTTCCATCTGGCGAGAATACCAAGAAATGAGTTTAAGAATGTCATATTGTAATAATGGTTTAATTTGGAAAACAACTTGTATATCTCTTGCAATTGGAATTCAATCTCTTCTATTTTCTTACAAAATCTTTTGTAATGCAATTCTTCTTCTCCTCTTCCTTAAGTTTACTAGTTATATGTCTAAGAAAAGTGAATTTAGGTTTTCCTAGGTATCTGTCTTTTTACAACAACAAATTTAAAATCCCATCCTTGTCCATATACTCCAATCAAAATGTGATTGCACTTGGGGTATTTTACAAAGTTGATTGTGTGTTTCTTTATATTAGGAGGCAGTAAATTGCATAACAAGCTCTTACGTTTATCATATAAACTGAACAATCATGTCTGAAACGCATGTCTTACCTCTTTCCACTATTTGACGTACCTTTGTAACATCATTTACTCAAAAGTTCGCAAAATAGAATGATAAAAGATAGTGATTTCATTTAACTTATGTCGACTTAAGAGGTTTGCAAAATGTCCGAGTATAATACTCGAGACAACAGCCTGACTGGCATAATTAAATTTTCCATTTTAAAGTAACAGACGTTGATTCGATCTACACATATGCACATCCCGATATAATTCCAAAGACATTATGATTTGCAGTTATTATGACTAGACTATAAGAATATGTCAAGCATGATACTCTCAGATTATTTGGTAATCAAATACTAATTAGCGTATCTTGTACTAAAAATTAAATTATGTACTGCAGTTTTGAAAGCAAGCTTTACTCCTTGAGAAAAATGGAATAGCTTGGTTGGTCAGGGGAAGGGGGGCTAAGGCGAGTTCTTGTCCGGGCGACAAAATAGCCTACTTGCGTGCGTGGGTTTTATATTTTGGGCATCTGAACGCAGTTGACTGGCATAACGCTGGAGTTACAATGACTCGTAGTTTGGAAAAGGCAGTTGACTTTTTGCAACAGGGCAAAGCCGCTTCAACAAATGCCTGGATATTTTTCACAATTCGAAGTAAGGAGTGGGTTAACGAAGCCCTCCTTTGTCCTGAGTGCGTATCAAATCCATTAATGGTGTTCTAGTTGGTGACGCCGAAACATTTTTGACACATGTAGTGCAGCCTATTTCTTCCTTAAATTACGTGCACCAAGTATCTTAAAACCAACGCCTGTGCTGCAGTTTCGAGATTTACATAAAGGGGCGTTCTTGGGTCTTAAATTTCCTCTGTTACATGTAGTGCAGCCTATTTCTTCCTTAAATTACGTACACCAAGTATCTTAAAACCAACGCCTGTGCTGCAGTTTCCAGATTTACATAAAGGGGCGTTCTTGGGTCTTAAATTTCCTCTGTTACCAGAACCAAACCTAGTGGTTCAGGTATTGGCGGCAATATAGTGTTCAAATTCAGATTGATGGATTCTGAGGTAGAATCATAATCTTTATGGCATGCAATATTTGCATCTTTTGATGATAGAATAAGCCCAGATCTTACAATCCTTTTTACGGCATATTGGGTTGTTCTGGCATCGATCATGTCATTGCTTCCATCTCCCATTCTTACAGCACTAAACAATGCTTGATATTGTTTTCAACCACTTCTGCCATATCTCAGTTTCTGAAGTATTTCATGAAAAGATACACCATGATAGTTTTCCTTGTTTTGATTTACAAAAAGGAACACAGAAATATACCACTTTTCAAAATATATCTAGCAAGTACCAACACATCGTAAAACTACGACAGAAATACATACCACTCTATATGATGCAAATGGTGATATATTGTGAAGTTTAGGTAGGGTGTGCTTGTGCTGCGCCCTAGAGTCAAATTTTAAAAAAAAATCGAGGAAAACAATAGGAAGAAAGGGCTTCAAGTGGGCAGTGAATGACAGCAACGAGCGAACCTTCCGTCCAGCGGGCGGTGTTTGACTTAATCCGTATAGTCGATTTAAAACATATTTTAGTCTTTTTCCCTGAGATACTGCGTGAATGTCTGAAGGTGTTACGTACTAAAGACATGTTTTGGAGTACTGTTTCTCTGAAGCAGTATTACGGATACGATATACGACTTACAAATTCTCTCTTCCATTATCTCGTTCGATGAATACCTATGCCTTCATAAATGTTCTTCAATCAACTCTAGACGAAGAAATGTCTTTACATCAAAATAAATAATATGCAATAGTACTCAACTAATTATTATCGTTCCTTGATATAGACCTTAGTATATGGACTAGCCATACTTCAGTGATTTTCCCCTACCTAACGCTTTTTATGCAACATCAAGTAAGTGATCGACGGAAGTAAGTAGTAACCGGAATAGACTTATGTTCAGGCGGCCCAGATAAATATCTCCGCAGTTCCGAAACTTCTAACAGGCTTTAACCTAAAATTCAGTCAATACTCAGTGTAAGTTGGAAGGTCTTTTGCTTTGAAGGGAGAGAGTAATGCCCGAATGACGAGAATGGCGGGGAATTGGAGTAGATCTATAAATGGATAAATATATTTACAAACTTCTTCCCTTCTGTTCTTCAGATTTGATACACATAGTTAATTTTCACCATTTTCTGACATATTTGTGATCAATAGCTTTTTCACTTTCTTTACATATGTAGAATGTAGGGAAACAATACATTATATGCACTCAACAAGTTATAATATTATTGATATGTGGCATTAATTAGACAAAACGATCCAAACAGTGTAGATATATTAATATTGATCTGGGGAAATTTCCCATGTGTCTGTTGTACACCAAAAGCCTGTTTTAGTGTTTCACATACTTATTAACTCTCGTCTCCAGGTTGAAATGTTACGCATAAGTTACATTGCATCTGCGGAAGTGTTTGTGATATTACCAAAGTATTGAACCTGAAAAAATGGAGTTACTGTATAACAGTCAGGCAGTGTTGGGCAAATTTCAATTGAATTAACAATTAACAATTAATCTGTAAATTTAATTGTTAATTGCAATTAACAATTGAAATAAGTAATGGTTAATTGTTAATTGCAGTTGGCCATTGAAAAAGGAGAATCAATTGCAATTGCTCAATTGATTGAAAGTAATTGCAGTGGAAAGTAATTGCAATTGAATTCTGTAATTCAATTGCAATTGAAATTAATTGGCAATTGATTCAATTGCAATTGATTTCCACAGCAATTACTTTCAATTGATTGATCAATTGCAATTGATTTTCACTGATTAATTTTCAACACAGTAGTTCAGAGAGGGCGTGGGGCAATGAAAACTTGAGCCACGACCAATTGACTCACCACCCGTCGTGACCCACGACCCACCGTGACCCACTCTGACCCACCACCCACCATAAACCACTCTTACCCACTGTGTCCCACAGACCCACCAAAACCCATTGTCATCAACTCTGACCCATAATTCACGACCTCTTCTCTACTGACTAAAGAGTTTAAACTTGTAATAAAACAAGCCTATAAAATTATCACTCATCGGAGTTTGAATTTCTACGATCAATCGCTCAAGCACCGCACTAATACAATAACGGCGGATCTGACCTTTCTAATATAAATAAAATAGAGTTTGTTCGTGTGTCTGTCTGTATATCTTTGTGCGGCCTGTGGACGATACGAGTGGACCGAAACTTTTCAAAATTTGGTCACGGGTAGCTTGGTCTAGGCCCCAGACCAAGACGAAGAGTTTTTTTTTAATTCCTTACTAGGGGGTCTCCAGGGGACGCTTACTGGGACCGGCCTGGGGACCAGAAAAGTCGAACGAGAGTTACCAAATTTTGGTCAAAGATACCTTGGTCCAGGTCCCACACCAAGGCAAAGGGTTTTCAAGAAAATTCGAACCAGGGGGTCTCAGGGGAACGTTTACCGGGACATGTAAAAGTAGACCGATATCAGTGTCGATTTCATAGTTTTCGCGGTCGCTGAGATCCATGGTGAAACTCCGATCGCATTAACTTCTAAATTCACCGTGTTCGGCTGCGGGCCGTGGGTCAACGGGGGGGATACCGAAACGTAAAAGTAATCCAAAATGATCGATATTAGTGTCAAATCCATAGTTTTCGCGGTTGCTGATATCAATGACGACACTACCATTAGCGATGACTTTCAAATTCATCCACCGTTGTATGCGGGCCTTAGGTCACCAGAGGGGGGAATTCCGAGGCATGTAAAAATAATCGAAAATGACCGATATTAATGACAAATCCATAGTTTTCGGGATAGCTGAGCTCAATGGTGAACTCAAGACCACGTTTACTTTCATATTTAGCCCCCATCAGCTAAGAAAGGGGGGCATTATAAAGGGGATCAAGAGACATGTAAAAATAATCCACAATGATCGATGTCAAATCCGTAGTTTTCGCGGTGGCTGAGATCAATGGTGATACTTTCATTTGCGATGATTTTCAAATTTAGCCACCATTGTATGCGGGCCGGGAGTCACCGGGGGTGGGGAATTGCGAGACATGTAAAAATAATGGAAAGTGACCGATATTAGTGTCAAATCCATAGTTTTCGCTGTCGCTGAGATGAATGGTGATGCTTCCACAGGCGTTGACTTCCAAATACAGCCCCCATCGGCTGTGGGCCAGAGGCATTGTTTTTTTTTTAAATTGGAACCAGAGGATTATAGGGACTTTTACCGGCATATGTAAAAAGTAGTAGAAAATGGCAGATGCTAGTGTCACATTCATAGTTGTCGCGGTATTGGTTGGGGGTTGGTGGGGGCCAGAGGAGATTTTCTTACAATACGAACCAAGGGGGTCTGAGGGGTGGTTCACCGGGACATGTAAAAGTAGTAGAATTTGTGTCGAATCCATATTTATTGGGGTTGCTCAGACGTATAGTGACACCCGCGATAGTGTATAGTTCAAATTCAGCCCCCATCGGCCTTCCCAATGAAAACACATGTACGTTGTTGGATATATATTCACACAAAATATATCCAATTTTAGAGATGTTTCTTAATTGTTCTCCCGTTGTTCAGTTCGTTTACATTGATATTTTATCTGATCCATGCAAAGAACGGGCATAACAGCTAGTACGAAATGGTAAAGTGTTTGTTATGGAACAAATTACAATGAATTCAATTGTATAGATAATAATTATAATTAATAATTATTTCCTTGTTGAATTATAGATACTTTTCAGTGGAAAACTGAATAAAATTTAAAAGTCCCAAATCAACGTAAAGGAAAAATGTATAAAATTTTCCATATAATTAAGCTTACATACTTAAATGGAAATTTAGCTTAATTACATGGAAATTTTTTGTGTCGTTTTGTGCGCCTATTTCCTCGTTTTCTGCGTCACCGGAAATGGGTCAATGTTATCCTACAAATATGGTTGAACAAGTTAATGCTGTTCCGTCAGGAACGATTTCGAGGTTCTTTTCCTTCACATCATCTTGTGCGTGTTCTCTACTGTTTTGTAAACCTATTTCCACGTTTTGCGAATCAATGGTAGTGGGTCAAAATGGGCATTCAATGTGGGAAGAAAAATGATCCACTCTCCCACCAGTATCGAATTTCAAGGTCGCTTTTTCGCATTGTTTAGTGCATGTTTTTACCGTTACTGCGCATGTTTTCACGTTTTGTAGGCCAACGAAAGTGGGTCAAAGGCGACCTACAAATATGGCAGAAAAAGACATATCCATTCCACTTTCAAGGTCCATTTTGACCCTCTCCCACTGATGCACAAAGCGACACAAATCATGCAAAAAAAAAAAAAAAAAAAAAAAGTGAAGAAAACGACCTCGACATTCGATGGTGACGGAACAGCATTAAGTTATTCCGCTATACCTGCAGGCCATTTCTCCCATTTTCGTTGTCGCACTAAAGTGGAAATAGAAGTACGAAACAGTACAAAGCAGGCACTATACGATGCGAAAGAAACGACCTCCAAATTCGATAGTGGCGGAACAATGGCTCTATTTCCTCACACATTGATCGACCATTTTGATGCATTTCTGGTGATGCTCAAAACGTGGAAGTAGGCGAACAGAACTGTACAAAATACACACTAAACGATGCGAAAGAACCAACCCCGAAATTCGATAGTGGCGGAACAGTGAGCCATTTAACTCCCACTTCAAAGCCACGTTTAACTCACCTCGGGTGATGCACAAGACGAGAAATAGGCGCAGAAAACTTTAAATAAAAGGCACTAAACGATGCGAAAGTAACGATCTGGAAATTCGATAGTGTCGGAACAGTGGGTCATTTTCGTCACACCTTGGAGGCTCATCTTGACACACTTCTAGTGACGAACAAAACGTGGAAATACTGGCAAATCGTAACAAAACAGGCACTAGTCAATGCGAAAGGAAGGACCTCGAAATTCGGTAGTGGCCGAGGAGTGAGTCATTTTCGTCACACTTTGGAGGCCTATTTTGACACACTTCTGGTGACGAACAAAACGTGGAAATAAGGGCACAAAACGGCACGAAACATTCACTAGTCGATGCGAAAGGAAGAACCACGAAATTCGGTAGTGACTGAGAAGTGGGTCATTTTCGTCACACTTTGGAAGCCCATTTTGACACACTTCCGGTGACGCACAAGACGAAGAAGTAGGTACAGAAAACTTTTTTTAAGAAATAGGCACTAAACGATGCAAAAGAAACGACCTAGAAATTCGATAGTGTCGGAACAATGGGTCATTTTGATCACACTTTGGAGGCCCGTTTTAACACATTCTGGTGACGAGCAAAACTTGGAAATGGGGGCACGAAACAGCACGAAAATTCAGTAGTCGATGCAAAAGGAAGGACCTCGAAATTCGGTAGTGGCGGAAAAGTTGGTCATTTTCGTCCCACCTTCGAGGCCCATTTTGACCGTCTTCCAGTGACGCACAAAACGTCGAAATAGGCGCAAGAAAGGGTACGCGGTGTGAAATTAACGACCTCGAAATTCGATAGTGGCCGAGCAGTGGGTCATTTTCGTCTCATCTTGGAAGCCCATTTTGACCCACTTCCGGTGACACACAAAACGTGGAAATGGGGGCACGAAACAGCACGAAAATTCAGTAGTCGGTGCAAAAGGAAGGACCTCGAAATTCGGTCGTGGGGGAGAAGTGGGTCCTTTTCGTCCCACCTTCGAGGCCCATTTTGACCGTCTTCCAGTGACGCACAAAACGTCGAAATAGGCGCACAAAAGGGTACGCGGTGTGAAATTAACGACCTTGAAATTCGATAGTAGCGGAACTCTTGGTCATTTTCGTCCCATCTTGGAAGCCCATTTTGACCCACTTCTGGTGACGCACAAAACGGAAGTAGACGCACAAAACGGCACAAAACGATGTGAAGGAAACGACCTCGAGATTCATTGGTGGCGGAGAGCAATAATTTGTTCCGTCATATTTGTAGGCCCATTTTGACCCACTTCCGGTGATGCACAAAATATGGGAATAAGCGCACAAAGCGACACAAAACACGCACAAAAGATGCAAAACAAAGCATCTTGAAATTCGTTGGTGGTGGAACAAGTTAATGGCGCCGTGAGCACCAATATAAGTATATACTGTAGTTCTTACCAGGGGGCGCGGTGGGTCAGCGGTAGAACGTTCACCTCCGGTGCTTGAGGTCCCTGGCTCGATCCCAGCTCGCGCAGTTTGGACTTTGTGGTGGACAAACACCGTGCTCGTGGATTTTCTTGGGGTTCTCCCGTTTCCTCCCACTTTCTTCATTTCATTCATTTCCCATCATCACCGTCTCCTTTAGCTTAACCGGGATAATCGTGGGACGTAAAACTAAAGATTTCATATAATTTTTTGTAGTTCTTACCATCAAAGCTGAGAACTGCAAGGTTCAATTTTTTAGCCAAAGTAGAAGCCCAACCGGAATAGTGATGTCAACCAGCCCGGCTCGGTTCAACTGAGCGTACAGCTTGAGCTGGCTTGGTTGCGATTACCCATCGACTGGGCTCAATTGAGCCAATGGCTTGAACCGGCTCGGTAAAGGCGAGTTATCGACTCGGCTCGATTGGAGCCAATAACTCGAACCAGCTCCGTTGAAACGAGTCCATATTCTGGGTTCGAGTTAGCTTAACTGAGCCAATGGCTCAAACTGGCTCGGTTGGGGTAAGGAATCAGCTCGGTTCGGTTCGGCTCGAGCTGGCTCTGTTGGATGAGCTGTTGGCTCGGCTCACTTCTCGGTTCGGCTCGATAAGTGAATGAGCTGTGAGCGAGCCGCTTGAGTCGTTGACAACCCTAAACCCGGGTCGAGCAGTTTTAAACATGTTTGGCTGGAGTCCCATAACTTCTAACAATTTTTGGCTCGAGCCCGAATACTTGCTCCTCCTGAACTCAAGCCAAGAACCTCGTGACCGATGTCCTTGCCTCCTGAAGATTTCTTGACTACCGAGATCGACAGTTAACTAATTTTTAGTATTCCGATACAAACCGTCTGTATTCCATGTTTATACAGGTACACGGTGTTATAATAATAATTAGTTATAGTAGTAGTAGTAGTATCATTGATAATTATATTGTCTATGTAGGATACTTGAAGATAGTAGTACTTGGAACTACACAAAGGATTTAGCTTGAATTGGCTCGACTCGACTGGAAACTCGATCCAAATTCGAGTCGAGTTAAGGGAAAGTTTTCGAGCCGAGATGTCGAGTCGAACTCAAAGATGTCTGTTTCGAGTCGAGTAGAATTTTAAAGAAAACTCGCTCGAACTCGCTCGTGCTCATTCCTATTGTATGCATGATGGGCATATAGAGTTCTTTCGCGGGGGATAGAACCATAAACATAATATATTTAAAAAATACTTAGTTTCACGGCTATCTTCCCAGGGGAGAAAGGGATGGTAGGTATCCAGCATTTGTTATAAGTACCTTATTTGAAATATGTAAAACAGTAACAAGTTGACAATACAATATACACACATCTTCTTATCTTCAGTTTTAATTGCTGATTTCAATTGCAATTAACAATTACAATTAACAATTACAAGTTTCAATTGTCAATTGCAATTAACAATTGAATGTTTCAATTGCACGCTTTGCAATTGACAATTAACAATTAAAAGTTTCAATTGCCTGGTGACCAATTAACAATTAACAATTGACGAAAATTTAATTGCAAATTTTATGATTGAATTCAATTGCAATTGAAATTAATTGTCAATTACAAATTGAAATCAATTGCAATTGATTTTCAGAGCAATTACTTTCAATTGATTGATCAATTGCAATTGATTTCAATTGATTTTGCCCAACACTGCAGTCAGGGGGACTTACTTTAGATCTTGACTGTGCCAGAGAAAACTTTCCCATATTAAAATTGTAATGAACATGAGTCTTGATCAAGTCCGTAGCCAAGGAGGAGTTAGAACAGGAGTGAACGCCCGAAATTATATTTTTGCCCTCTCTTAAGGAGATGTTGTACGGAATTTTAAAATTAACTAATCTAGATATACAACTATGAAAATGATAATTAGCAAATCAAATTTCGTTTACTCATTTGGTTCGGATTCCACGTTAAGCTATAGGTCCAAGTCTCATATAGCCTTGCTCCAGAACGGAACGCTAAACTTAAAATCAAATCAAATACCGTTTAGTGAATATTACTCATTTGTGAGTAAATGCATCAACATCCCTCATTAATATAAATTTATAATTTTATTATGTGATTCGGCTTCTGGAAGTTTTAGTTGCTAAAGAAATTATAATGAAAACAAGATTATCAATAATAGTAGAATGCTTAATATTATCTAGAAATGAATGAATTATTCGAAAATAAGTCTACCACTAAAATCAGCATCTAACCCATATTAACCCCTTCAGTGTGGGTGGCGAGTTAACTCGTGTCTTCAAAACGCACCTGCTGTGGGGATGGCGTATATATACGCTTTCATTTTGCTTTGGCTATTTTGTATTGCGTATGGCGAATATACTTGCCCATAGTATGAGTAATGTTATTCCCGACAATATTTAGCGAGTTTGCGCTCACCTAGGAACCCCAAGAGACCAGAGAGAAAAATTGGGCTTGATCTGTTGAGGCATTCCCAAATTTTGTGTAACCTAACCATATGATGATGATGATGATGATGATGATGATGATGATGATAACCATAAATACGACAATGACAAGTTATAGTAGCTAATTAGAAGCAACAAAGATCATAATGCCGAAACTTTCATTGTGATTGCGTGAGAGTTTCAAAAGTTATTAAAAGGTAACAAATTCCAAAGTTCTAAAAAAAACTATACTTTTTTATAGCGGTTCGCATCTGAAAATTACGCACTGAAGGGGTTAATAAAATATTGTAAATTATTTTATTTATAATTATTAATAACTAATTATTGTACTTATGAATCTAAAAACTCCGGTGATTTATTAGTCATATTTTCCTGCTTTTTAATTTGAAAGTAATCAAACAACAATTTTATATTACTTTTTGAATTATTTAAAAGTTATAGTAAGTAGAGCGCACAATTATTTTTGATTGAGTGTTATCTTATTTATACAGAGTTCGAACCTGAGCAGAATCAATTCTGTAGCATGTATGGCCATAAAAGGTTTGAAAAATTTTATTAGACTTATACCGGTTTTATCTGAAACGAAAAATGTTAAAACATTTTAGATATAATTGTATGCAATATTACTATTGAGGCAAATGAGTATAGAGTTAATTGGTTTAAATAGCTACACATAAAACTATAGACTCTTTTTGAAGAACCATAAGAACTGTTGAATATTATATCTCAAATTGTTTGTGCCAGCAGTTGTAACTGATTTGATAATGTGACTTTGGAATGCATGCAATTTATTCTGAACATCCTATGCACCAGTTCTAGGTTGAGCAACCATTTCGTGATGAACAACACTACTCCTTTTGTTGAAGGAATACATTTTGCATGCGTGAACGCTTGGTCTGAAAGGAAATCCTTGCCACATGTAGCTGAGTACTTTCACTGTAGGGCTTTGTCTGATTCAGTCTTTATGAAGAAAAGCGCATTGCGCTTTCTCCTGTGAAGTATTGCGCTTTCCACTAAGGAGTTTCCATTATCGCTCGCTAATAGTCCACCTACAAAGAGAAGATAAATTGTATCATTTTATTTAAAGCTGAAAACAAAATTAATGTTTGTGCATCATACATGCAAGGTAAATTTAAATACATAAATTAGCACTTAAAGTATTTATACTTCTAACACTAAAAAGTTCTTGGATACATAGTAACTTATTTCGGAATCTAATAATATTTTCTGTTCACGAAACTTGAACATGAAACTTATTTTTCAACATTTAATAAATAAATCAAATTTCAAGATGGAAATTGAATTGAATTGAAACCCACTTCTGATATATGGCGTGGCTAGAGATGTTATATTTATTGAACTTCTAGTAATTAGTTGAATCATGATATGTTCTGATGATTTACAGTACCAACTCTTTAGTAATTTTGTGTTTTTGATAGATAGACAGTTAATCTTATCAACAATGTCTTCATATATGATTAATGAGAGATATTCAATTTTTGGGTACGAAAGGGAGTCAATTAAAAAGAAGTAATCAGAGGCATCCGAAAAATCTGTAACAAATATTGGTTTTCAAAGGACTTGATGAATGTTTTATGAGTTACGTCAGAAGACTTCAGATATGCTTCGATTTTTCCAAGGATTTGTTTTTGGTATGTGAGCATTTGTACTGTTAACTATAGCATTTCGCTTGTTACTACTTTAAATAAGACTTTATTGTGATGAAACTTTGCTACACAACAATTTTCTGTCTATCACTTTGAATCAAGTAGAGAAATAATCTACTTTCAGTGACAAGAACTTTAATTCTCTGGTCTTAGAAATAGAAATCTAAAAATATACAAAATAACTCATGATTACAATGTTTTTTCTTCGATTTTGATACCTCAATACGACTTTAACTTTTTCTTGCACGAATTAATTTTGAAATTATTTTTCTTCTTTCTTTCTTTATGAATTACGTAAATGTAAATAAAATCCAATAATACGATTTTTTATGTTTTTACTTCTGGGGTATCAAGTTACAGGATAGATGTCATGGTATCTAGTATGACACTAGTGAAAACAGAGTTTAGTGTCGATATCGCCAGAAACCATGTGGTATGGAGGATTGTGAAACAGTTATTTTTTTAATGTTAAGAGAACAAGAAAATATGTTGTGAAAAAATTTACAAATAACAAATGTGCACGTTATGTGCTTTCTATACGCTTTTTGACGCTCTCTGACATTCTCTGTCCGACCTATGACACTATGTGGTAGAAAGCTTCACCACATGGCATCGGCGCGCGCTATTCGCGAATGTACACATTTTAAGAATAGCATTATTATTATTGTTATTGTTTCATTATGATGCCAATTGGCATCAAAATGTCTTTTAGGGTTCACTTAAAGACCGAGACCAATGCATCAACTAAGTTTGTTCACGTAACGTTCTAAAACGAGTTCGGAACGCAACCACAACGAAATGAGATTCAGTCACATCTGGTATTGTGTTTTCACACAATTACACTTGTACTTTACAAAACAGCTAAAGAACTTATTGGCAGAGAGGGATGCAAGTGAAAAGTGTTCAATAATCTCCCGAGACCTGCCCTTGTAGCTTTCATGATTCATCATATATCTATGCAGTGTTTAAATATTATGTGTATCATAATAGTGATATGGTGATTCTCGCTGTAACTCAGTGTTAAAGTTATAAATTACTCAACTACGAGCACATGTAAGTTATTCATATAGTAAAATGCCCAGTAAGTGTATCAATCCTCAAGGGGAGGTTTACTAACAAACACAAAATTCCTACTTAAAATAAATGAAGCTACTGTTAAAACTTAATCTAAATAGAATTATCAGATCTTTTAGAAAATGCCAACGAATGAATTTCATTAATATACGTATTTCAGTAATTAAATCTATAAAATGTATATCAAAACTTCAATCAGTCAGTAAACCTTAAACCTTTGATAACATCAAAGCTTTTCCAAAGTTAATGTCAATTAGGTATTTCTTCTTTCAATTTGTGAAAGATATCTAGTGGATTCTATCTTCAAAATTTGCAGTCAAGTATCGATAGCGAGATATCAGTTCATTATAGATTTGGAGTATGGTCTTGGGGAGAGATATGTTCTCTATTTCCTCCATGTTACCTCTCTCATCATAGTTTCTTTTTATGTTCTCGGAAGTGCAGGATAATAGTTTTCGGTGACCCCTTTCATGCTATTCAATGAACACTCCGCCTCGGTAATATACAAAACGTATGTTTTATACTTCTTGAATGAGATATAAAATAATATGAGCGTAATTTCTAAACTTTTACAATTATTTTTCTTGAAGCTGACTTTGGTTGAACAACAAAACTGCCAAGTCGAGTATATAAACTTTCCACATCAGATTAACAGAGATTGAGTTTCTTCAGTCATAATGACATAATGACATAAAGTATGCTCCTAGTCAGGTGTATGAAAAAGTAGAAATAACCATGCTGAAATCTTTAAGAGGAAAATCTTAATGTAGTGTGTAATTCGTTTATGTGAGATGGTTCCTAATAAAATAAGAATCAGCCACTGAATTGACGTCCAGTGTGCATTGTATTGTACTGGGACTGTTATGTAAGATAGTATCCCACCATTTGTCTGGTGTGAATATGGAAAATACAAGAAAATCTCAGTCAGGATGCCTGACCTGAAAAGGTTTTTTTTCTTTCTTTTCCTACTAATGTCTCCACCGTGTAACGTAGGGACACAAAGGCATAATAGGCACTAGACATAGCAAACTAAAAGACTTAGGCTATACATTTGTCCAATCATTTATCATTTCTTTCGTATAACACTTACGAACATTGTGGTTTCTAAATACGTCCCTCACTTGCACACTTGCAAGATATAACACTACAAATTAAATTTACTATTTACGCACAGCAGATATTATGATATTGATAAGTAATACTTAGGGCACTATAATTTCAAAAAGATAAATCATACTTTTAAAGAACGGCGTTTTATTGCCACGTTTCATATGTCATTTTGCGAACCGCACATCCACCTTCAAAGGAAAGGCTTTCATATTTATTATAGTTCACATTTTGAGAAACGTTACGTGTATTGTAATTAGAGGTTTAATACAGCAAAATTAATGCTATGACACTGGCTGTCAAGAAAATCGACAATCGATTATTTTCTAAAGGAAATATTTATCAATGTCTCTTTCCATTTAATGTTCACGTTACTACTGATGCTATCTTTGTAACTATTTGCAAATGAAAAGAAATTTAATAGACTGGATTTTAATCTACCATTCCATGTGTAGGGAAAAGGTTGCTATACTCGGAAAAGGAGGAAATATAATAACGAAAGTAAGTGTATTTATTATTCCTTAAGCAGAAGTAGATAACATTTAGTTGTACGAAGCTATCTTATCCTCATTTAAGGGGGATGTCTATGTTCGGGACCAAAATTTTCGATTTTTGAAAAATATAATTTTCAGAATCTACGGTCTTTGAAGTTTTATTGCGGGAAGTTTCATGTTCGAGGTTCCCTTCGAGAAATGCAAATTATTGTATACGTCCGCTGAATTTTCAGGCTTAAATATATATATTCTCAGTTTTGACGTTCATTCCAGGTTGTTTCATCACCCTACTCTTTTTGTAATGAAAAAAGTCAATATATATTTGGTTTGTCGTTCCGAAAAGGATACAGTCATAATTTTGCTTACTGTTGATCACAGTTCTTTGTTCTTTGTGTTCCTTATTACTTCGTTTTTAAACTTAGTGTCAAAGAAAAAAATTGAAAATGAAATCTTTGAGTTTTACGTCCCACGGTTATGCCGGTTAGGCTAAGGGAGACGGCGATTATGAGAAGCGAGTGAAATGGTGGAATGAAGAAGATGGGAGGGAACGGAAGTACCCCGAGAAAACCCACGAGCACGGTGTTTGTCCACCACAAAGTCCACACGGCGCGAGCTGGGATCAAACAAGGGACCCCAAGCACCGAAGGTGAACGCTCTACCACTGAGCCACCGCGCCCCCAGTGTCAAAGAAATTGATAGCTTACATGTATATTATGGGAAAGCAATCAGGGAAGCTGTTGGCAACCTTCAGGGGATGAAGAAAGCTATGTGTGCAACTTATTTCTATAAACAGTCAACTGACGAAATCCAATGCATATGCTTCGTCCCAAAGGAGAACATTTCTGGTGTGATTATAACAGATCTCAAGTAACTTTTGAACATTATGAACATAAGCTTTCATTCCCTATTGCAGTGATGAATGCTATCGAACATATCTACAGAGCTCTTGCAGATCGTGCCCTTTTGGAAAAATGTTTGCATGGGAAGATACCGAACCCCAATGAAAGTTTCAATGCACTGATATGGCAATGATACCCAAAACTACATTTGCCGGTTCTAAAATCGTACAAATTTTAGTGTGTGATGCTGTTCTGTGTTTTAAAAATGGCCGTGAAGTAAGAACTGGTGCTATGGAAAAGACGGGAATTTCAAGCGGGGAATACACCTCCAAACTACTGCGAGACATGGACAGAAAGTGCATAGCAAAATCTGAGTTGGCAATCCTATAGCTTGCCAAGCTAACAAGAATGAATGAAAGAAGGTGTAGAAAGGATGAAGCAAACACAGTCGAAAACTAAAGATATAGTTATGGTGCTTTCTGAATGTTGTGATCTGTCTTATTGATAAAATTCATTGTAAATTTTAAACTTTTAATTACTCAAAATTGCATTTTTAAACACACATGTACACTCATGTCCAAACTTATTGTCGCATGTCAATAAATATGTTGTTGTGGGAATATAATTTAATAACGAATTCGCCCGGTATCTCTTATAATGGTAGTATGTGTATAAGCAGCAAAGACATATATGAGGAAAATTTAATGTGAAAAGAGCAGTAAATTAAAACAATAAAACAAAAATAAAACTTTCTTCTCCATTTAACCACATTTTGTTTTACTCACACTAATTTTCGTATTTATATTCTTTTCCAATGAAATTTATTACAAATATACATTTCCCGATTATACACATAGTATCAGTATTAAAAGTACCCTGCAAAATCATTATCAAGTTATATTCTTACAAGAAGACAGTTACAGATATGCGACAATCATTTTGGACATGCGTGTACCATTTTCTAACAAACTATTGATGCTAAAGTAGCAAACTTTTGTACAAATCTTACTCATATCTACCTGTATTTACGGAACTAGAATTATAGTATAGTTCCTTTATTTCTTTCAATTACTCTTTGGTGAATATAAAAAAGCATATCATTAAAATCCTTCGAATTAAAAAAAAATATTATTGGCTTTGTGTGTAACTTAGAAAAATAATCCTAGTTCGGTAGCATTAGCAGCTAGTGTAGAGTGCGTGGTATAAAAATTAAACGAATTCCCTGAGTAGTTACCAAGAAAAAAATCAAACACTTTTGGAGCTGTGCTAAAAAATTGAGCTCATGCGATATGTGCACAGAGAAAAATCCGTTCTTCGGATAGCGGGATATTGTACAAATATACAGTATCCTCTTGCTTACTATATAAATCAGTACAGAGCATACGTTATACGTATGCTACATATGAACTGCCCTTAGATGTTACTCATGCCGTTGCACGATGTCTGACATCTAACAGTTTTCCGTATATCACATACATATACTTATGTTACCTTCGTCAGCTATATGCTATATACGTCCATTTGTATGTGAGATCCTGACCGCCTACATTATTTCATGCAGAAAGTACGTATTGATGGAACACTTATACAGAAAGTATTATAAAACATACGTTTTCAGTTATACGTCTGCTGTACGGTAAGTCCAAAAACTACAGGAATTACGCATGCAACCTACCGTTTTAACTACGTCACCTATAATGTTTTTCTCAGTGTGTAAAAGGCAAGATAGAGCGAAAAAATAACACAGAGATGGTGAAATTCTATACACATCTACCGACCAAAAATTACACTTCTGTAACCCATAGCAAAGCGTGGGTTGGAAAATTTTTCATAAACGGCTAAAACATGGACATCCGCTTCTTAAATATTCACATAATAGCTACCATGAGTGAGGAATAAATTGCAATGGTGATCTGGTAATTAGCGTGTGCACCTTTGATAGACGATGTCCCAAACAACAAAATCCATTCTTTATTAAAACAAATCAATTTTAACACACGTCAATGGCCTTAGCATGACCAAAATGTTAGCGAATTATTTCAACACCAAGGGTACGGTGTTACGGTTAACACAGGCCTGGTGTTACCGATTTGACACACAACTGAAATTGATCGTAGGTAACATAGGTGCTTGAACGAAAGGACTCGGAAACAAGAACAACTTTAGTGACCTTTTCAACATTTATAGCAGAGGTAAAGACAGTATAGAGGGCTAGGCGAAATTTCCGTGAATGTGACATGTGATACCATGAGAGTAACCATATTCCGTTAAGATGTTAACAGACTAAGTCAATTAACGCATTCTCTCACTATAATCGCTTTACCTATTGCGAGAAACAGAATTTTGCTTAAGAATTTTCATATGTTGTAACGGACAGACGTTTAACTAAGAATACAATATTACAAGTCTCACTGCGTTATCCTAATAACTGTATTAACTCTTTTTAGCCTGTTGTCAGCTAAACCTTTCATTTTCTAAGAATAATGACTTAAGAGAGGCATCATGGCTACCTTAAAACCTGTAATTTAGGAGTACCCCCTTCTCATGTCTACTTGTTTAAAGGACATTTCTTTTCCTTCGGGGTAGGCATGCACGTTACTTCCCGAGAATATATCATAAATATCGTGTAACTTGCATTGAGGATGTTTTATTATTATTATTATTATTATTATTATTATTATTATTATTATTATTATTATTATTATTATTATTATTATTATTATTGAACAAACTTATTATATATACCAACGAACGAACAACTTGTTACAATTCATGTAATCTTTAACGAAAATCGTTGTATCAATTTTCCCACATTTGCATGAGTACAAGTGCTGCCATCTGTTGTTCCTATATTTGTTATGTTCCTCTTCCTCGCCTACTAAATTTTGTTCCTCGTGACTATTTATAAATAAATTATTTCACACTTTATTATCCCTCTGAAGAAGCCTGTCCGTTTAATAAGACAAAGAAATGTTTTGGCAAAAAAAATAGTTGTTTGGCAACTCTACATAAAACGACCAATTGCGTACTACTAAAGCGACTCCTTATCATGTTAGGTGGTACATTAAAGATTTTACTTCAAAGTGCGATGGAGTTGAAGTAGACAAGAAACATGTCAAACTTTAACACAACTTGGGTAATTCAGAGTGATAGTGTTGAATTGCCATAGTCATATTGTGGCACTATGAATAAAGAGTTGAGAAAAGGACTCATAAAATGCTTGGTATAGAGTATTGTATTGTATGGGGCAGAAACATGGATCTTACGCAAAAATGATGAAAGAGAATTGGAAGCTTTCGATATATGGGGCTTGAAGAAGAATGGAGTCAATTAGCTGAGTCGAGCGAAAAACGAATGAAATTGTGGGGAGAAAAGAACAATTGTAGATATTGTAATGTTTGGTAGAGTCAAATGATAGACCGGGTGTCTTTTCCCCTTCACCATGTTTTATTACAGAATATAATATATATAATAAATACAAGTGTCTCTAATTCAATGTCTATTCCTCAATGACCAAGTGAAGGAATATTAAATGTTTTACCGGGTGCCCCTTCCACTCATGGCAGTTTCCAGAACACTTCGGCAGGTTGTAGGTTAGACTTTGTAACGCGATCTCCACCCTTTACTCGTACAAGTGATTGAATGGAGCCGTCGTTAGGTAGAACAAATGTACCCTTCGGGCACATCCACACTTATAACGTATAGCAGGTTCAGAAATTAAATTATTTAATGCATAAACAATGTTAATTAAATATATAGTAATCCTGAGTTCAAAAATATTAAAGCGAATGCAGCTACTATTCATAAATATACTTAATAGTATGGTTAATCGGGAAAATAATATTCTTTGTTCTATTCATTAACTTTATAACAAATTCAATAAAGTAATACATATAATGACTGCTAATAAAGAATTCCATCCAAAGAGGCTACTTCAATAGACAAATATTTCTCCAGCGAATAAGCAGATAACCTTAACTTCCTAGAAAATTACATATAATCTGTAAGAATTTTTTAAATCTGAACAATTCTTAGTTACTTATATCAAACTTATTTCTTTATAATTAATAAATACAGTAATTAACTCACCAATATTTTGAATACAATATTCCTCCTTGTTATTTGCATACTATAGGCATGGAACTTCACACAAAACATGTATTAACAAGATCAAATGGAAACACACTTTTTTTTTTTTTTAAACGTAGCACCAAATAACTATAACTTATTTCACACATACACCGATCCTCAATTGAATTCTTAGAATATAATAATATCACGTAATAAGATTTTAACTTTCAGAACTATGCTTTCAAGATACAAAATAGCAACTGGTTAACTGGTTTTACCCATTTCGAACAAAATTCGAAACTCAGAATAGCTCAGACTTCTACCTTTGGATTCAACAGCTAAAGTGCTGTTGCCTATAGACAGAAATTAAACGTAGGAAGATAGTTCGCACAAATTCCGCTGTTGGCGCTGTTATAATGTGAAGCTGATTTTACTTTTTTTTTAAACTCTAAATAAACATCTCGTTACACATTCACCTCTCCCTAAAAAAAAAAAAAAATTTTTTTTGTTATGAAATATGCAGAATCTCGTTTGTCCCAAAGTCACGATTAATCACCAAACTATTATCACTATACCTACTAACTAGCAGAAACATACTTCCCAACTACACCAACTAAAGAAAAATAAACTAAAAATAAAAAAAATAACCCCCAAAATACAATCAAACCACTACCATACTATACACTCTCTCTACAGTTAGCAACTATAGTAATTCGTCTATGATTCGCATCTTTCATAAATTTACAAACACTTCCAGAAAAATTATGAAATAGCACCTAAATGCAATTTCCTGATTTTTCGTAAGCAATATTAAATATAAAGCGAAAGATATATATATATATATATATATATATATATATATATATATATATATATATATATATATATATATATATTACATATTCAATAATAGAAAAAGAAATTACATTGTAACTTACAATTTCTGTCTTGATTACATACTGAACGAAAAGTTTCCAGTTGAAAAATAATATGTTGATTTATCCATAACCAGTTTTATCGGAATAATCCATTTCCATCCAAGAGACATGACAAACAGGCTGGAATCCGATCCACGGAATTCTCCATTAACAAATGACGATACAATCCAGACTATTGGACTAAAAGCCCAATTTACAATTAAGGAAGCAATACATTAGACATATTTAGACGGACACATTACAGGCCCTTGTAAAGTATGATCCTGTTCCAAAAAACTAGGGTCTACTGTGATTGGTGACAATGCTGATGGCCGCTGTTCAAAATTCCCTGACCTCTCCGGATACAATGAAGAAAAAGTCTCTCCTGGGTTGGCAACAATGGGAGGATCCAAGGGCGCTGACGATATGGAAACCTTGCAGACGCCTGGCGACGAAGTCATTTCCCTTTCTCTACAACCGTCCATCCTCATAAACAAATTGGCATAAGCAGAACCACCATCGCTACAAAATAAATCGCTTTGCGCAGAATAAGAATTATCTTTATGGGAGGGGGGTGACAGATTATAAGTAAGGGGTACCACGGCACGTTCTTGTTTCAATAAAAGTTTGTTATTGTCAAAGTCTATCTGAGCACTTATAAATTTTAGTTCCTGGACTCCTACGATAAATGTAGGTTCTAAACCTTCCACTAGAAAGAATTTCAATTTGTAAGTTTTCTTATGAAATCTAATAAATAAGAAAACATAGGAGTTCCACTCGATCTTTTGTCTGTCCACACCTACTCCACTAAATTTTTGCTCATAAACACGCACAGGATTATTTAAAGTTTTATTCCACTTCTCAAAGTATTGTTTATTCACCAAGGAAACTGAGCTAATTAAGTTCTTGAATGTTCCTCTATTTTGACTCTCACTCTTAACGTCCCTAAAGTTTGAAGAAAGTTTATTAACTGGACCTTTATTCACCTTACTTGCTTGGGAACTAACCCGGGACCTCTCACTATTTGTAACACTGCGTACCCGCTCACCGCTTTCAATGTTGAACTTAGCTATACATTGAGAAAGTTTATGTGGGCACTGGGAAACTCTATGATTTCCTTGACAAAAATAGCACTGAACTACTTTTCTTCCTACTGTTTCCTTTTGTTGATGTTTAACTAAACTATTGTAAACAATTAAGTTCCGCTGATGTAACTCATATTTTTCCACTTCTGCTTTCACAAATTCTAGAGATACTGGACGATTATATTTAAAAAGTTCATAACGTATTTGAGGCTTCATCCCATTTAAAAGAATGTCAATTAATGTTTGTATATCTTCTCTCCCGTGTGTGATCACATAACTATCCACCACACTCTCGACGTGAGATACTATATTAACCTCCGGCTTTTGCAAACAATAAATATATTTACGTTCTATTTGTTGTTTACCTATCGGGGTCACAAATTTTGAATACAATAGGTAACTAATATGTACCCACTGATTTGAACCCTTTATCAAATTAGATAACTCATGATTGATAAGGCCACTACTCCTTCCTAAAGCTATAATAAACAAAGCTTCTTTCGGGAACAAGTTGAGTTTCATAATCTTATAAATCTCTAATAAGAAAAGAAAAATAATTTCGTCTTTAGTTCCATCACAAAAAGGGATTCTTTTTATTTTTTCCGAAAAATTCTCATTGGCAGCTGATACTGCTAATTTATTCATATCCACAGAGAACGGCATAAAATTATGTAAATATGACTTACTACGTTCATTCTCTGTATTGATTTGTTTATCAATTTTCCAACAGTCCTTTTCATTTAAAGCAAAACAGCTCTTATCTACCACAGGTGCGCTAAAACCAGTTTGCCTTAACTGACCTACCGCAACACTCTCACTCTCATTCCTCAAATCGTGAGTCGTTGCACCTGCCAAGGTCGAAGTGTAAACACTACTGGTATCTGAATCTAACAACGGTGAGAAACTACCAGCTGTTTGTGGCTCAACTGCCCTACAGTAACTGTCCCTATATCTTTCGTTTTCTAAAAACGAAAAATCTTGCTCCCTCAAAAAAGGATTTAATGGATTAGGTATTATCAAACCACCATCTCCATTGGGAAAATGATTTAAATTTAACTGGCCCTGATGGGTACGTTCACTACTCGTATCTGACATGTTTCTGGTTCGAACCCCGCAATATATAAAACTCAACTCTCACAAAATTCTTTCTATATACAGCCGATATGTTACCAAACAAGTGATATCCTGACAAGTAAGAACTAGATACGTGTATCGTAACAAAATTAACTACACTGGTGCTAGCAATACTATATTTCATGTAGATGAAAAACAGAACCTGCTTTCCCAAATCTATCCTTCCTGCTACTTATAATAATAATTTTTCTACTAATGAAAAATAAGAAGGAAGACTTTAGCTGTTGAATTTGTGTAACGCGATCTCCACCCTTTACTCGTACAAGTGATTGAATGGAGCCGTCGTTAGGTAGAACAAATGTACCCTTCGGGCACATCCACACTTATAACGTATAGCAGGTTCAGAAATTAAATTATTTAATGCATAAACAATGTTAATTAAATATATAGTAATCCTGAGTTCAAAAATATTAAAGCGAATGCAGCTACTATTCATAAATATACTTAATAGTATGGTTAATCGGGAAAATAATATTCTTTGTTCTATTCATTAACTTTATAACAAATTCAATAAAGTAATACATATAATGACTGCTAATAAAGAATTCCATCCAAAGAGGCTACTTCAATAGACAAATATTTCTCCAGCGAATAAGCAGATAACCTTAACTTCCTAGAAAATTACATATAATCTGTAAGAATTTTTTAAATCTGAACAATTCTTAGTTACTTATATCAAACTTATTTCTTTATAATTAATAAATACAGTAATTAACTCACCAATATTTTGAATACAATATTCCTCCTTGTTATTTGCATACTATAGGCATGGAACTTCACACAAAACATGTATTAACAAGATCAAATGGAAACACACTTTTTTTTTTTTTTTTTAAACGTAGCACCAAATAACTATAACTTATTTCACACATACACCGATCCTCAATTGAATTCTTAGAATATAATAATATCACGTAATAAGATTTTAACTTTAAGAACTATGCTTTCAAGATACAAAATAGCAACTGGTTAACTGGTTTTACCCATTTCGAACAAAATTCGAAACTCAGAATAGCTCAGACTTCTACCTTTGGATTCAACAGCTAAAGTGCTGTTGCCTATAGACAGAAATTAAACGTAGGAAGATAGTTCGCACAAATTCCGCTGTTGGCGCTGTTATGTGAAGCTGATTTTACTTTTTTTTAACTCTAAATAAACATCTCGTTACAACTTGGATTATAAGTTTAAGATGGATCCCTAGCCCAGTACGACATAGGGTAAGGAAGAGGTGCTCCTAGTCCACAGCGACATGGGAAGGTAAGGGTTAGGCGATCAGTTGGTCGACTGATGCTGGGTCCCTCGCTGGTTCTCCTTTTATTTGTCCTCCTCGGGTCCCTCCGTCGTGAGCTCCGTCTGCTTTCGGTGTTCCTCGGTGTCTTCCATGTTGGCTTGCTGTCTGCTAGGATGTTTATAAATAATAGCACGTGTTGGGTTGACACATGCGTCTGTTGTGATGTGGGGATCCTTGCAATATTATTAAGAAGAAGAGAAACTGATTGGAACATTGGCTAAGAAGGAATTGTATCATAAGCGACGTGCAAGAGGATATGGTGGCAGTAAAGAAAGGAAGAGGGCGAAGGAGACTACAATTAATGTATGATATCAAAACAGAAAAAATCATATGCGAAGAGGAAGAGTTTAGCGGAGGACCATGGGCCATGGAAGCTTCTCAGTTGCGGCAAGTGACCTGCCAGTAATGGCAGAATACCTATGATGATGATCTTGTTTACAGTTCAGCTTAGATTTTTAGAGGAACAGTTTGATGGTTATATTGGTATTTCGAATTGTCTTCACCATACAGGCTATAAGAGACTTACACTTTCTGTTTAAAGTGGAATGGGAACCACTGTAGTGGATAGAAATTTCAAACATCTCTCACCCGGAAATCCAATTTGGGTTGTCGTTTCTCCAAATGCTCTCGGAATAGCCACTAGGCTAGCAGTGAACAGACTCTTACGTGTGAGAGCACGGACCGAAGGACTCAGATCTGTATTTAACTACAATTGTTATTCTTTCTAGTCTCCCTGCTGACAAAATAAGTAAATACAATTAATCAACCACTGGCGAATAATATGTAGCTTTCCAAAACTCACATTATAATAAAGCGAATACTTAAAAATTGGTTATTCGTACACATTTACTTCTTAGTTTTCAATTAAACGTAGGAATGGGGCTGCAGTGGCTCGGTGGTACAGAGTCCACCTCTAGTGGATGGGGTTCTAGGTTGAATCCCAAGTGAGCTTTGTGGTGAACAAATACCGTGTGCGTGGGTTTTGTTGGTGTCCTCCCTTTTCCTCCCAGTTTTTTCATTCCACCATTGCATTCATTTCTCGTTATCACCATGTCCTTTATCTAGCCGAGATAGTCGGGGGTCTTAAAAGTGAAAGACATCACTTCGCTTCATAAACGTGGGAAAACTTGTATTCTCTGAATTGGGTACCACAATTATTGTTTATATTCAGATACGATTAATATCTACAAATGTAGATAATTTGGATCTTTTTTAAAAAACATATTTCACGCCTTTTGTTTAAATCAGCAATGCAGTATTTTAACTCTCAATCCATCAATTAGAAACCTGTTCCTAAGAAACGTTTTTTTTTCTAAACAAATAAAGTAGTATTATTATTTTATCCTAAATCCTATTAATGTCTTCTGCTTATAGTTTCAAACTTTAATTATTTTCTTCTGAACCTCAATCTAACTTAATTCCCGACGAGAACTCACCTGGTTCGGATTCCACGTTAATCAGTAGGTCTCGTCTCATATAGCCTCACTGCTGCAAGGGACGTTAAACTCAAAATCAACTCAATTCAATCTAACTTAATGAAAATATCTATCTATCTATATCTATATACAGTGGCGTATTTAGAATTTTGTTTCGGGAGGGGCTATCCACAACATGTCAATAAGCTTATATTTTTCCTTTAGTGTGTAGACAAATTTTAATGAAGTTGTGCATGTAACAAATTTATTTCTGGGAGCTTGAGCTCGATTTACAACCCCGTAAATACGCCACTCTCTCTATATATATGCACAATAACCCTTCCCCAGAACGTTAAATGGTTTCGTTTCTATTCCAAATCCATCTCACTGGTTAACAGGTTGATTGCCATGAGATCCAAAATTGGGTCTCAAATATTTTCATTCGTGAGACTATGATACTTACTTTTGTGTCTCACCTCACCAGCTGTTTCAAGCCGTGATACCAGTATATATGTTTCACTTGTTACTTGTTACCATGTTAAAACATAATCTTTTGGCTTCAGAATGTCACACGATACTCGGAGTCTGGGCCTAGAAAGTAACCGGCCCTTATAACAATGGCGTCAAAATTGACGTACCTTGTTAATTTATTTCCAAATTTTTATTACTAGGCCCCACAGAGTGTTACACAGAATCTGGCCTTGGCAGTCAACCTGTTTATATATATATATATCGTTTTTCCTCCTTATTCATATGCAATCACACCTCACCTTTAAATAATCAGGACATATGAGCTGGTTGGGGGAAGACAACGATACGCACCACTTCCCATGGAATAAAGTTATTAGGTGCAATGTATTGAGATAAGATCACAAAACTTTATACAGGTAGTTTAAGTTCGGGATTGTAGCTGTATACATCAAGGAAAGTTTGTTTAATATCCGTCTATGCATTGCATTGCATAGGAGTGTTGAAATTTCTTTCCCAGTTTACTTGAAAATTTATAAAATTGCGCTTAGTATTGACTTTTCCTAGCGGCTGTGGAGATATGTGTATTTGGACACATTGTAAGACATTTTATTTCGGACTTTGGGACATTTCATTTTAAAATTCAATGCAGTGAAATGCATCATTGTTTGTTTAATGTTGAGTCCCATTTATATTCTTTTTTTTTTCTTAGTTAGTTTACTTTCCCTGCAAAGAAGTTTTCTTGCTGTCTGTGATTTCTTTTCTACACATGTAATTTCTTAATTAATAAGAAAACAGATTGTTTCCCTGCTCGCATTCCTATCATCACCTCACCTCTGGTTAATCTATTTAGTATACACGTTTCATCGAGATTTAAGAAACAGTCAATGATGCAGGATATGAACCCGGAAGTGACGTCGAACAAAACCATTTGAGAGAGGTTTGGAAGAAGTGGAGACTAGTCAAGATGTAAGAACGCAAACCATAGTTTCGAGCCTGCGATAAGTTTTACTTTGCTCTAGCCTAGAGAGCATTTTGTCTTAGTTAACGTTACATACTGTTGACTACGATAAGTTTTTTTTCTTTCTTTCCTTTTTTTTTTTACGTAAGAGCAATTTCGATTTTTGATCGAGTTTACCGTCGATGTAATGTTGGTTTTTCTGCTTGGGTTTCGCTGACCCTTAACTCCCAGCTACTTGAACGCTCAGCAGACCAAAGAGATTAATGGACGAACATCGACCCATTGAAAGGATCATCGACGAAGAAACACCAAGTTCTACAAGTAAGTACTAGTATATTAACCTATCCCGAATGTCATTCTCTTCTCACCCACTTCAACCCCTTTTAACATCACAATCTGTTTCTTTTGTATGTGCTCGATTTTAATTATATGCAACCCAGGTCAGATCCCGTACTTTATGCTGTACCGCATTCAGTATTTATAAAATCCTGGACGCAATTTGTCAGTTCTGACATCCCCAATTGCACGATTAGTTAACTCATTGTCTGAGCTTTCGAACTGACAAGGGGTGACTATACAGTATTATGCCTGTTGCAGAAATTACCGTGCTGTCAATGACTTCTTGTTAACTGTGTTTTAGTTATAATATTCAGAGTTATTACAAATCACCTTTACTTTAGAAAACAGCGTTCTTTCTGGCTGTCCTATTGGGAATCACTTTTCCAGTCTGCATTCACAACTTTGACAGAAATGGATTGCAAGGTACTTCTTCTAATTGGTATTTGGCAATTAAAGCCTTAACTGGTTTCTACGTTCGGATCACCTTTTCGTTGATTTCTGTTCATGTCTAACGCCTAAACTAATCGAATTTCAATGCATGTTGATTGTGATCCTTTACAGTTGTTCTTTTGTATGAGGCATTACCTTCCATTTTAATTTTCAGGCATTCTCAATACAATTAACAAATTTTAGGACAGTTATTTTCTGTGTCGTGTATTTACATCCACTGGAGCAAATACGAACAATCAGAAATTTATTACGTTGGCTGTCGTAGCGGTCAAGTATGGCCGGCACAGATAATTAATACCGCACTAAGTCGATCATTTGTAGCCGGAGCTCGAACATTTTCATAATATTCAAACAGGATCTGAAGTCAAAGTTGTAGAATTATTTCATAATCGAATAGAATGGCACGAGCTAGAATAACATTATAGAATGGATAAAAATTGATTCGTATTGTTTCCAAGTTTCTATTTTATTTTTAAAATATTCATTTTAATTACAGCAAACAATATTATTTTCTAATGTACTTGATTCAAAATACATATTTTGATATATCCCTAAAACAGTTAATGATTTGACATCACTCTTAGGTTTTCATAAGTATACAGAAAATATATAAAAAAATATCTTTATTTTTTGGGGGTCGTAATACTTCATTTTTAAAATACATATTGTAAGGTATTTCTACTGCAGGGCAAAAAAGGATGAAACAGACACAACACGGAATAGAGGAATACAAACATTGACAGTGAAATCGGACAAGAGAAAATAATGAATGGTTATCACTCTAGAGCCAATGCACTTTATAGCAGAGGTTCCAGGACCCATGCGTTGAAAGGAAGGAAGTGTTAACCGCAAAGTATGTTTTCATACCCTAAGGTCAAAAGCATCGTCTTTCTTTTCGGTTTGATTTGGTATGATTTTGACTTTATTGTCACTTTCAGCAACGATACTATATGAGATGTGAGCCTACACTTTAATGTGGGATCCGAAGCACATGGGTTCCAGGCGGGAATCGAATCTGGATCTCTCACGCCAAAAGTGCGTACGCTAACCGGTTAGCCACGAAGGATTTCATATTTGCATTCGGTACGAGTGGAAAGACCCTGATCCAATTCATCCGTCAACGCAAACAGAGCATCAGTTGCATCGACCACTAAGCCATTTATTATACTATTCCAGACAAAATAACTACTCGTGAAGTCGTATCAAAGTTGACACATTGGTTTAGTGGTAGAGTGTTTAGCTCTGTTGCATGGGTTCCTTGGTTAGATCCCCAACCAAGAAAGTTTGTGGTGAAAAAAATCTTACCCCTCCCGTGTCCTCCCACTTTTTTCATTCTAGAAATATATCATCATTCAGTTGCTATAATCATGCATCTCCCTTACCCTAAAAGGCAAAATCGTGAGACGATGAACTGAAGATTTCATTTCGCTTCATTTTCGAATCAAAGTTAATCTTTCAACTCCTAAGGCACTCCAGGAGACGCTACGTAGTCTTCCAACTAAGTACGGTACACGTTTCTTTACCAGAACCTCAATTGCGTATCAGTTTACGTCAAAGTAACTTAAATTTTACATTATAGGATCAAAAGATTCAATATATTCCAATCAAAAATTTTGTTGTACGTCTTATATCTGGAGAACTACATGTAGTGTAGCCAGACACAAAATATCACTAAACTCAGTATAATGAGCATTTTCTGTAGAAAATACGAAAACTCGATTTAGCGGGTGTTCAAAAATTTTTCGTCTCCTGATCTAAAATCCAGATCCATTATTTTTTTCAATCAAAAATTTTCTTGCACGCCTTATACCTGGAAAATACATATAGTGTATAGAAACCCAAACTATTACTTAACTCAGTATGATGTGCTTATTCCGTAGAAGGTACGAAAACTCGGTTTAGGGTCCGTTCAAAATTTGTTGACCCCTGATCCGAAAACTAATTATAGGATGTTTTGATGTATTTTTTGATCACTCCTAAAATTCTTAGCCAATATTCCAATCTTTTGATCCATTTTTTGATCATTCGTAAAATTCTTATAGTTGGCAGTCGACAAAGTGATCGAGTGCTATATTTCTAGACCTAGAGTGTAGAAGGTGATAACCAGTGTTCGTAGATTTTCTTAAGAAAATTTCCCTCGATTGACACAAACTTTTCTCTTTTCTTATCAAATTTTCCATAGTTTGTTGAATGTCCAAATCAGGCCGATAGCCAGCCCAAAAATGTAGTGGGACCCAGTAGAAGTTAGGGGAGGGTGACCAAACTATATTATAGTTCATTTGCAAGCCTACCATGAAAATTTGGGGGGCAGTAAAAATTTAGAGGGTGCTCGGCCCACCCTAGCCCCCCGTGAATATGGGCCTGGTCCAAATTCTATGACAGAAGTTATGTGATAAGATTAATTTACCCAAGGATGTTATAAAATAGAGGATCTGCCCATATGTATCTTTATCCTATTAAATTAATGAAGCCAAAAAACAACCGAGCATCGGCAAGTCTGATTGGCTACTCTCGTTTTCGCCATCGTCTGATTGGCTACTTTTGTTTACGCCATGATTGTTGGCTCAAAATATTGCAATCTTATTGGGCGGAGTGGGCAGAGTAGGGGTGGTGAAACTCTGACGTATGGCTTCAAGATTTTCTCATAAGGGCAGATCCTCTATTTTATAAGATCCTTGAATTTACCTCTATTAAGGGAAGTGTCAATCACATTTCTTTTATTCATTTCATTTTTGCTTCCTTTTTCTTCACCTTTTCCTTCGCTTTTTCCTTCAGAAAAGACAAAAATATACCCAGCTAACAATGGGAGCAAATTATGCTACTTTGAACACACACACAATTGCTATTGTAGTGGTTTATTTCTGAAGAACAAACAAAAAAAAAATATCCATTTATATTGGTCAATTAATCAGCCCAAGAATCTCCCTGGATTTTCAAGTTTTATCGAAAAGATTCTCTTTTCCCCTTTTTGCTAAATTTATCTACGAAATTTCCCTCAAACTACTCACACTGGCGATAACCCACATTTCAGAAAAGAATTTAGTTCTGTCAATGAACTACAGGTTGTCACCTTATTAAGTGCGTAAAATTCGCCAGAGTTGCATGCCACCGTGCCCTTCCACGCCATTAGGTATATATGAAAACCGAAAATATTTCACCTTGAACAGCCAGAGAAGAGACTTCTCGCCTTGTTCATTCACAGAACTAAAATTTTGGTGTTAATATGGGTTATTGCCTTCTACACCCGAGGTCTAGATTTCTTCTCACATGTTTTCGATAGGTTGCAATGCACAAAATTTTACAAATAACGTGAACCGAGAATCTACATTCGAGAATTAGCCATTCTTGTCATTGTTTCTTTACTATCTCATTACTTCGTTTCTTTCTGAAAACAAATAGGCCTCCCATGCAATCCTGTTCAAACTACCTCTCATAATTACCATTATCGTCCCCTCCCTTCTATTGAAATGGGGGAATAATTGTGTGTCTTGCTTAGATTGATTTTTGTCAAACGCCACTTTGTCTACCGAGTTCTGTAGTAACATGAAGTCGAATTCTTTCACAATATTACTACAACATATTTCAAGAGCTAATCGAAAACGTATATATCCTGCATACATTAATGATGCAATGCCACATTTCCTTCTAACTTATTAAAACCTCACCGTTGGCAGGCGATCCAGATTGTTATCGACACCACATATCGTGAAGTATTTTTATTCACGAACGACCATTTAAGTCAATTATGCAGTAACAATATAACTACCTTATTAAATGGTAAAATATGGAACATAGTTGCTAAGGAACGAAATGCTATTCGATTTGTACGTACTGTTTCCGTTGAATATTGTGAATTTACGTTTCGTGATACTTTACTCTGAAACATTGCGTAACTATAGGTCTTAACAAGCTGGAGTACATACTGTTTGGTTGCGGAAAACGCTGGGACAGGAGATAACCCAAGTTTACAGAGTAGGTGTACGCTGCTAATTGCCGACCCAAAACATTCAAGATTGTGCCGTATGTAATGTATGAAGTATTTCGTGAAGTTGTACTTCATAAAAATTGTTCTTCCATTGTTTTTATTCTAGCTTATTTCTCTGTTGGTGTGTTCTAAAGTAAGACTTGTGGAGCATATTATCCAGTGTTGCCAGACACGGCAAGCGAAATTACACACACCTTCCGTCCAAATTGCACAATTTTACACACAAACTGGAAAACAGAGCACACAAAATTGCACAATAATAACAATGTATATATATGTATATTATGTCTGATAATGTACTCCCATGCGCAAAAAAAATTGCGCGTATACTGTAACTGAAGATTTTTCGTATTTATTCCATTTTCCTTACGTTTATAAGTAAAATTCAGTTATTAGTATGTGGAGATAATAGAAAGCAATCCATCGAAGGAGATATTTCCAAAAAATATAATAAAATAATAAAAATATAAGCAAAAAACAAAATTATGCTCGGTTTTGTGTATACTGGCAACGATGATTTCTAGGGATTTTTTCAGTAGCAGAGCATGATTGCGGAGGGAATTCAGTAGGGGAGTCGAGGAGTTGGATAGTGGACTAAAGTGTTGCATTTATTGATTAAAACCTAGTGTGTAGATTGCCTGCCAAATATAAATTAGCTTCTGTAACTAAGATGTCGTACGAAAATATAGAATTAAACAGAAAAACTCTTATCTTAAGGTTCGAAGCGATACGGACCATGGTTATGAAGATTATTTCTTTTAAAAAAAAGAAACAATACAACGTAACCTTCGTGGTTAGGTGGATAGAGTGGCGGACTTGTAGTTATTTCATTATTTTGACACCACATCGAATCCCATCCCATCCCATCCCATTTTTTTTTTTACAAAACATTATAGGAAGTGTATAATTTTGATGTTAATAAGAACCGAAACAATATAATAAAGAAATAATTTATTGGTAGTATCCTTTAATCGACGTATTTATTCAGTATTAGAATACGTGTACTATTGGAAACAGTTATTCTTTTCAGTTTATAGTCTTGTATGTTACTTCCCGTTCTTGAACAGCAGACAACTCACTTCGGGTTTGTGTGTCTGGAACAGGAAAAAGAAAATACGCGACCTTGACAGCCTATCCAGTCTTACCCCTTGTTACATCGACCTGATGTTAAATTATCGTTTGTGTGTGTGTGTGCTTGTGTTTTTTGCTTTTTAGAGCATTGACTTTCTCTATCTCTTTTTTTGTTTCATATCCACAAGTGCAAGAATGCTTTCGTTGAACGTAACTAAATTATACAGATCTATGTATGCCGAACACGAATATTTCCAAAAGATAGCATGAATATGAACGATAATCATACCATATTTCTACATTATATAGTAGCGTGAAAAACTGATATTAAAATGATATAACAAACAGGCATTAGCTTTTTGTCTAGCATGGCAACACATTAAACGTAATTCATTAAATTTTGGGAATTACAAATTATCACCTTACGTGTCGTTGTATTCCTATTCTTTTTCACGTTCAAGCGACGAAAGAAGAAATTGTAGTAATAGTGATAAAAATCGAATTCGAGATTTCAATGACTTCAAGTTTCACGTCCCCACATATCGAAAAAGTTATTTTGATGTCTGTCCATCTGTTCGTTTGTCGGTTCGTCACGCTTTTACATGCATTCAAATAGAGGCCATACTGTTCGACGTATCTGGACCGAATTCTAGACGAATTTTTTTATAACACTTTATCGTTTCGAATTCTATATCCTCCGACACCTAAAAATAAGGGTAGTTTACTGATGAATGAAAATTTAAAATAATTAAATTGTTTTAAAAACAGCTGTAAAGATTTTGCTTATTTTTTTTACAAATATAGTTTGAATCATTGCTCTGAAAAAAAAAATACAGAAGGTGTAATTTACTGTATGGGATGCGTTTTTTCGAACAATTTTCTCAATCACATTTCATAAATAATTGTATCATTAATAACCTAACAATATGACACAACTCGTTCGTCCTGTAAACATTCAGAAGGGGTAGTTTACTCTTCTCCGACGATTTTCCCATTAACGCCTGGCGCAATTTTGTTCATATTTCATAAATAAATGTTACATAAATAACCTAACGATATGGTATAATTCCATCATCCTAAAAAGTTAGAAGTGGTATATTACTTTTCGGATCAAGTTTTACCCTACGATTTTGTCGAGAATGACTCTGGCATTTTTTTTCGTATTTCATAAATAGCATAACTCGTTTGTCCTGAAAAGATACACAAGGGATATTTTATTCTTCGTGATGACTTTTTTGACGATTTCGCAGAAAGTACTTAGACGCTTTTGGTCATAGTTCACATACAATTATTTCCTTAATAATTCTAATATATGGCATATGTTATTTCTAACAGAAATATGACCAATGGGTACTTTACTTTTGGACATAAGTTGCTTTGAACAAAGTTTTCCAAAACACATTATTTTATTCGCATTTCCCAAATAAATGTTTCAGTAATAGCTGCAGCCTAACACGAGTCAGTTTAAGAAATTCGAGCGAGAAAAATCAGTGCATTTCATCCGTACCCATTCTTAAATATGGGGAGCGCGGTGGCTCAGTGGTAGCCGATGGGTGCAGCCGAACGGTCTGAGGCGTTAGGCTGATGATCGTAAGGTGAAGCCCATTGGGGGTTCGAGTCCCTCTGAAGAGCAAGGGTGGAATTTTAACTGTCCTCGATGTTTCTGTGTTCGTGTCCCTGTCGTGTCCAGTAGTCCTGAGAAGTGGTTAAAATAGAAAAAAATAGTCAGGAAGTTTAAAAAAAAGTGGTAGAGTGTCCACCTCTGGTGCTTGGGGTCCCGGGTTCGATCCCAGCCCCCGCCAAGTGAACTTTGTGGTGGACAAACACCGTGCTCGTGGGTTTTCTGGGGGTTCTCCCACTTTCTTCATTCTACCATTTCACTCATCTCTCATTATCACCGTCTCCTTTAGCCTAATCGGCATAACCGTGGGACGTAAAACTCAAAGATTTCATTTCATCTTCATTCTTAAATATATTTTTAAATGTTACACCTAATCACAATTTTCCTAACAAAATCGAAACTTCTATTTAAATGTGCCTTGTTGTGGCCAAATGGTTCAAGTGCATTGGTTCTGGATTTGATTCCCGGTGAGAGTTAGTGTATTTTTATACAACGTTAAGGTATAGGTAATACGTAGGTGCAAAGAGAAAAGTGTTTAAACAAGCTTAACCAAGCTAATGAATAATACAAAGAAATAATACAATATTACGAAATTATAGAATAAACGTTGTTAATATTAGATATTTGCGTGTGAGATATCCAAACGATGACTGTCAACTCCAAAGGTAAAAAAGTGAAACATCCAATACCAGGTTAATCAGTGGTCTCTAAGTAAAGCTATCCTACTAGGAAGTGATTGAGATACCAAAAAATGTTGTAATCGCTGAGAGACATGTTAGGAGCATACATTGGGTGAGAGACTTTAACTCATGAATAGTCTGCACCTTTTGTTGATGTATTGAAGTGCGTAGGTGGTGTGTGTTTGGCACATCGGGTTCCTTTGATGTTAGTCGCAGCTTTCTAGACCGGATGCAGTTATTCCCGGTAGAAAATACAAGAAAATATACATTTATATTACTATTAAAGTAAATAATTACACTCATTCCCTCAATGTGATACTTGTTTGTTTAACTGTATACAGACAGCTGATCCGTGGAAGAATCGTTCATAATAATAAATAAAATAAACTCGACAAATATTCTTGTAAATAATAGGTAAAAGTGTGCGTCACACTGTTCATTTTGCTGGGCAGCCAGTGTGCCCCGTTATCCGGTTGTGGCACACTGGAATATAGGGTATGGCTTTCTAATTTTTCCCAACTATTTTAACTGCTTCAATTGAAATGAATTTATAATAATAAGAGAGTGAATTCAATCTTCTTGCCCTTCGATTTAGAAATAAGGTCCGCTAGAATTGTATATATAAAAAATAATAATAATACTCAGAAGTTTATACAGTAGTTTGTTTTATTCGAAATGACATACTTCCTGCAACTGTTTGGGTTGGAATTATTTGAAGTCAAATCTTTAAGTTTTACGACCCACGGTTATACCGGCCAGGCTAAAGGACACGGTGATGAGAAATGAATGCAATGGTGGAATGAAAAAAGTGGGAGAAAACGGGAGAACCTCGAGAAAACCCATGCACATGGTGTTTCTCCACCACAAAATTCACTTGGTGCGAGCTGGGGTCGAACCAAGGATCCCATGCACCAAAGGTGAACGCTTTATCACTGAGCTACCGCGGCCCCTCTGAAATTATTTTTAGAAGAGAGTGACTACTTTATGAAAACTTGATATCGAACACAATTGTTTAAAAATACCAGCTTTTTGAGAAATATTGCCTAATATTCAGAAAAACCTGTCAATAAAATAATAATAATAATAATAATAATAATAATAATAATAATAATAATAATAACTATTATTATTATTATTATTATTATTATTATTATTATTATTATTATTATTATTATTATTATTATTATTATTATTATTATTATTATTATTATTATTAGCTTAAATTAAAAACTCTCTGGACCTAGTGCATTGGCACAATTCCACGAATTAAAAAGAATGTGTTTACTTCTCATGTAAGTGTAGAAGGACTTAATCCCTGTTGCTTTCAATATACGAAGAAAGTGTCCAACTTTCAAATGATATGCTACATAAAATGCCCTATGCAACATAATGTAGTATAGAGTCATCATTCCAGGTTGCCTAAAGAACACTTTCGTTTTAGCAAGAAAGGAAGAAAATAAAAAATACTGAGTTTTAACCTAATAGAAAGTTTGCAAATTTAAGGGAAAATGCACAGAGTTGTTGGATATAAAATGTAGTTCGGATTAATGGAGTAAGACACCGTAAATAGTTTATTGTTTGAAATACTATACTGGGAGTGACCAAGCCATTACATATGGAAATATCGAAAGAGATACGTTAATGGTGTTAGTTGCAAACTGATTTAGAAATGAAAAATTTAAGGAAATCTCTAAAACTCTGATATCACAGATCCAAGTTGACTGACTGTTAAGTAAAACTGCTAAATCTGAGTAAAGCAAAAAAAAAAAAAAAAAAAAAAAAGTATTAATGACCTGTGTTACAGTTTCACACATATCATTCTCATATCAAAACTACGATAGAAATAAATTATGAATAAAGGTGAATTCACAGTTCTGGAATACCAACAAATGATTTTGCTAGATGTAAATTTTCGGAAAACTTTTTTTTTATAAGGCTTTAGATTTATTATTTTGTTTGTTTATTATCTTCCCCATGCCGTAAACGTCGCCAACTCCTAGTGGCCCACTTGCCGGTAAATGGCGATCGTCGATATAGCGACGCGTCGAAGGATTGCCGCTAGTGTGCCACTAGTGGCAGGGTTTCGTCGAGTCAAAGCAGATATCTAGAATCGGAGGTATCGGGAAGAAAATATTTGCAACTCATCGCATTGACAGCAGAGGAAGATATCGAAGTAACGGACAACGAGGAAGTTGAAACAATAATTAAGAAACTAAAAACTAAAAAAGCTCCAGGATTGGATGGTATAGTAAATGAGATCTACAAAAATAAAAAGGATATTTGGACTCCATATCTAACAAAATTGTTCAACACCCTACTTAAGAAGCAGATATTTCCCTCGTTGTGGAAAGAATCGAAATTGCTAATTTTGTTAAAAAATCAGGATAAAGATTTAACAGAAGTGAGTTCTTACCGTCCAATCTGCCTTTTGAGAAACATCTCAAAATTATTAGAAAGGATAATAGCAAATAGAATTCGACGAAAGCATAGAAATATCGAAGATGATAGTTTACAATATGGTTTCAGAAAGGGCAAATCTACGGAAGATGCCTTAAATGCATTTGTTTAACAAGTTAAGGAAAGTAGCATGGAAAGAAAATATGCACTGGCCCTTTTTTTTTGACACAGAGGGAGCGTTTGATAACTTATGGACACCATCTCTCATTGAAAAGTTAAAAGAGCTAAATTTATCACAATATTTAGTAAATATAGTTAGGGATTACTTCTTGAATAGACAGATCATCATCCATGAAAACCTGGGAAATATCAAAGTTACTGCACAAAAGGGATGTCCGCAAGGATCGATCTTAAGTCCATTGATGTGGGATTTGGAATACCAGCCGTGTTTAGAAAGACTAAACCAATTAGAGGAAACTGAACGAGTAATTGCTTTTGCTGATGATTTGGCTGTAATAATCTCAGCAAACTCTAGAATAGAATTGGAAAGAAAATCAGCACGAATTATAAACGAATTACTTGACTGGTGTGGAATGTCTAAGCTAAAAATCTCTGAGAGGAAAACGAAATACATGATTTTTGGAAGTAAATTATTAAGAGGACCAATAATTAAAATAGGCAACAGTAAGATCGAGAGGGTATCAGTATTTAAATATTTAGGGATTATGATAGACGATAAACTGAATTTTGGAGAGTATATTAATTATGTTACTCAAAAGGGTCATAAAGTAACTAATAAACTCATTTCATTGGCTCAAACAAATTATAGGCTACCGAGAAAATTAATTAAGACTTATCAGGAGGTAATCATAAGCGCCTCGATGAACTATGCTTCCAGCGTATGGGCACATTGATTATTAGAGAATAACTCCTTAAAAGCAAAAATAAATCGCCCACAATGAAACCTTTTAATTCGGCTCATTGGTGCCTTCAGCACGACACCGCACAGCGCGTTGTGTATTTTGATGGGTTTCAAACCAATGTATTTAACAGTAATCCAGAGAGCGGCAACATATTGGTATAAAAAACTCGATGAAATAGAAAGACAAATTCAACAAAAGTGGATACAGGACTGGCAAGTAGACAAAACATCAAGAAGATTATTCACGTTTATTTCAGACGTTGGAACGCGACTTAAATGGAATTACTTCAATCCCAACAAAGGACTAATTCATTTCCTAACAGGACATGCTCCCTTTCCAACCCATCTTTATAGAATCAACAAAAAAGAACATGATAGCTGTGAATGTGGAGAACAAGGGACACCTGAACACAGTGTTCTGTGGTGCCCGTTCCTGGAGGAGTACTTGCGAATTCGTGACCAAATTAGACAGAAAGATATAAAAGCTATCTTGGAAGATGAAGAGGATTATAGAATCCTGGCACATGTAGCAGAAGAATACTCAGAACTATGCAGAAAACATTTTACAGAGAAAACACAAACTAAATGAACATAAAATATGGAAAACAGAATAAATGAGGATTCCTCCCTCCTGGACCGAAGGAAACTTCTGGAAGCGCTGGATCTCCGCGCCCCCAGGAAGGAGGTTGAGTGATGGTGTGTGAGTGCCTAGAGCATTCTCGGTCTTTGACTGGTAAGGAACTCCGGATGCTCTGGGAGCGTATGTGTGATGCGATGGTGACGGAATGAGTGTTAAATCTAGAGCCGTGGAAATAAATATACACTAATATGTAATAGAAACAATCATATAAAAATATCCCAATTTTGACATGAAGACTCGGAAATAGAGCATCATCTCGAAGCCGCTTCGCGATTCGGTTACGATAGCGTGCGACTTTCGGTCCGTGGGTACGCGGCGGCGCGACCCAACTGACCAGGGCCCGCACTAAGTGCTTCGAGTGTGTCCTGGGCCTCATGTCGATACTCACTGTCCGTTTCTGATGTGTAGGATGAACCGAGATCAATGAATAATACAGCTACATCAACAAATACAGCCATAATCAATTTTTTTTAAAAATCAGTGAACCAACTTTATCGATATGACACTTAAATGCATTATAGAAAAGTGGTGTGTTAGTGAAGTGATGTGTAGTGTAGTGTTTAGTGGAGTGATGTGTATATAGTGATTATTAACCACACAGGGGAAACCGTGACACAGGAGAGGAACGCACATACAGGTGAAAATCATTTAGGTGAGAAACCAAGATTAGGAAGAGTATTAGCAGTCAGCAGTAAGCAGACACCGAAGTTATCAGAGTGTGATAACAGGAATTTTTCGTGTTATTTAATAAACTCTTAAAATCAATAAGGCGAAAATAGAAAATGTATGTTTTGGAAATATTAAACAATTGTCAACTTACTATATATGACAATTTAGGTAGTAGCTAAATAGCAATCAAATTTGTTACGTAATACGATAATAAAATTAGGTAGGAATTAGATAGTAATTTAATTCTTGTTTAGTTAGTTAATATTGATTAGATAGCTCAAGTCCTTTTGTTTTTCTTTTCGTTTTTCTTTATGTTTTTAAAATTTTGTTTTGTTTTATTTGTTGTTCATTGTTGTTGGATGTTGAGTGTTGTGGTCTCGTCCTTCTCACCGTTTTCCTTGTTCCCTGTCTTCTTTCCAATTATTGCAAATAAAGGATGATGAAAAAGGCTAAAGAAAAACAAAATGCGATGATGATAGCCCGTTTCGGTTAAAGTCTTCAGATGCCGAAACTGAAGAGGCAAATCTGAGCATTAAAAAAAAAAAAAAAAAAAAAAAAAAAAAAAAAAAAAAAACCGGGGGTATTGAAGTTACCACCACATAAGAACGAGGACTTCATTTTTCATTTTGGTCCGCGCTCGTTTGATTTGTCACGGAGAATCGTAAAGGGGCCAACATGAACTATCACCAGTCATGTGCATGCGGTTATTATTATATATTACTTTTCGCTGACGAATTGTTATTATAAGGAGAATACTTGAACTCCGGGGGTCAAGAGTAACTCCTGCCTTTACATCATGAAGTGAAAAATCTTGAGATGGGTGCGTATAATTGTATGAATTTAGTTGGCAACTGTCGCCGATCACTAGCAAGTGAATATGGGAGAACTATGAAAAAAGTAAATAGACGCTTGCCATTTTGTTATAAAATTACATGACGAGTGCATTTGATCTGATTCCAAACAGTTATCTTCAAATATACACGGTTAAAGGAGCACTCTGATTAGAAATATTAAAAAGACTTCAACGATTTATCACTCTACAAGCTGTGTCTTCATAGTCGCTTCCATGGCGAGTTCGGAAGATTACGCAACTAGTAACCCTAAGGCTGATGGTTCACGCCCAGCTCACGGCACTTTTGTTTTATTTTTTAAAAAATGTTTTTAGACACCTTGATGCAAAGAAATTACGCTTATAGGCGATTTAACGTATTTTAGGGGAATAATTTTGTGGTTCGTTGGCGTCCCGTCGCTTCTCTGCCGGTGGTGGTATAATTTTCAAAACGGAAGTGTTACCAATTTTTGGCTGCGGGACCGCCAATTTTTGGGGACATGTCACTAGTTGCCTATCGGTGGTCCTCCGACGCTTACGGCATGGGATTTTCCCCTCACGAGTGAGGCAGATTGTAATCGACCAAGAGTGTTTTGGAAAAATGGGAAACATCTTCCGACTTCGACTTCTGAATAATACGTTGATCAAGTCGAATCAAGGCTGCGCCACGGGAAGGTAGAACAAGTGAGGCAATCGTTCCAAGCACTACGCTCGAGAGCTTCCGTCTCATTCAAGACTTAGACTCTTCAGGAAAAGTAACAAGTTTATTACTTGTAATTCATTCTTTGAGTCAAAGTATTTTACAATAAACCATCGTTTTGTAAGATATTTTTACGATTGTATACTATTAATTTCGAAAATTGTACTCATAATATAATTTCCCATCATGGATTTGAAAAAATCAAAGTTGGAACAAAGAAAGATCTTCGATCCACATGTCTCTTCATGTTTGATATGGAAGTCTCATCTTCATTATTGACCCTTAATTTATTTTAGTCCTAGGCAACGCGAATCGACGGGATGGCTCTAAGTGAAAACATTCATTTAGATGGTTAAGTAATCAGGAAATTCCTGCTGTTATTTCACGAAACACAACAGATCTTGAGGGAAAAAAAAAATTTTTGCTTACCAGGGGGAGGGAGTAAATCATCTGCATACGTTTTCTTAACTAGGAAGAAGGCAAGGGCGTCGATCCTGGGGGGCCGGGCCCGCCCAAAGCTCATGTAGGCCACCTTTGTATTTATGAATATACAATATTTGGCATAATTTGAGTGTAATTTGTCTTAAAATCCTCATATATATATATCTTCTGCATTTGAATGCTCCCCCCCCCCCAAATTTACAGAGAAATTGGCGTCCTTGGAAGGTCTAGTGAAATGAATAAAAATGTGATAACATAATACTTGAATAACTCTATCTAATGGAGGAAAGTAAATTAGTATTCAACACTTCTTTCAATTTTAAGCATTTCAAAGATTCTCGTAATTTAGTAGCATCCCGGATTTGCATTTTTGAAGTACGGGAACTTGATCTATACCTCAACGTGGGAATCGGTTTCGGACCATGCACTTAAGCCGCTTTGCCATAGAGGCACATAGGAGTTTTTCTTTCGATTTCCTTAGGAATATTGCGAATTGTATGACTTAAAACAATGTTTAAAAAAGAATACACATCGACACAATAAGATGATAATCTGATACCTAGGAAATATATTCAATTGTTTTTAAGTTGTTCTCACGCTACCAAAACAGTACTTACGCTTTTTTTTTTATTCCAGCCTTTTAATATAAGCATTTCACACTATTGTCTGTTCTAGGATGATACAATTCTAGTTCATGTATATGCTAGCTTTGGAAATACAGTAGAGTTTCGCTTATCCGACATAAACAGGCAGTTAGAACGCTGGATAATATGGATGTGTTAAGAAAAGACCTATTAAAAGTAAAACTTATGATATAATTTTACATATTACGCATCTAATAATAATGTTTTATAACAAATAACTGCACTGCACTGAATCAGGGACGTATCCAGCGTGAGAGCCTGAGGGCTGTCACTCTCCGAAACTCAAGCACTTTTTAATAAACATTTTTTTTTACCCTTTTTAGGTTCTTTTATATCAGTTTGCTAGTAGTCAGTGTCCAAACTTTGGGCAATGTGCTGTTGTCTTGTTATAATTCTAAGATCATACCATAATGCCATTATACCAGGTGGAATTAAAGAACAGTTTTAAATAGGATTAACATTTCTTTTCCGTTCTGTTTTTAACTTTAATATATTAGAACGATACACTCAATGTCTTCTTGCTATTTTTGTTATGCGATATACGTAGTAGACAGTTTTCTTTAGTTACATTTTTCTCGAAAATATGTTTCATTTTGTTTGTGCTATAATGCAGCTTACAAAATAAATGTAAAGTAAATGCGGTTTATAAATGAAAAGTAGGAAAAAGTTTAAGAGAAGTACAGAACTGTTGCATCATCATCATCATTATTATTATTATTATTATTATTATTATTATTATTATTATTATTATTATTATTATTATTATTATTATTATTATTATTATTATTATTATAGATATTGATATTTAAAACATTAGAATTACGTGCTTACGAGGACGTAATTCTACGTAATTAGAATCATACGTGTTGGGCCCACTCCGAATAGAAAACCTGGATACGTATCTGCACTGAATGATAGACGTATAAGTCAAGGTGTAGAGGGCGCGCTAGGCGATAGACTCCAGAGCATGAAAAATAGATTAAGACCACAACTTGCAGTTCTTCTTGCCGATTGGTGCTATTTGCAATTATATATCGGATCATACAGTATATGGAACAAAGGATGGTCGGATAAGCGAGACCATGGTGTATTGGTGTTTCACGCACCTAAACCTGTAAAATGTTTGTATAAACAATTATCTTTCACTCCCTAGCTAAATTTGTGGGTATGATCACACACCTTGCCTCATAAAGTATAGTCTTATAAAGAAAAAATATATTTTTTTTTTAGCTAAAACCTAAAGAAAAGCCAACTTCAATAATTTAGTTTTTTCTTTTAATAATAATGGCAAAACTAGTCCATTTCATCACGATAAATCACTTTTGGAACTAAGATGTCTTTTTCTGTCCGTATGTACCCTTCACACTTTGTTGGAGACAAAATTGTTCTTTCCCCAAGAAAACAGGATGAGAGAAGCTATACAACAGCATGAACAGAAAACAATAGCTATTAACAATAGTTCTCTAATCCTGGATAAATACGTCATTACAGCAAAATATCAGTAAGTTGTCCTTATTATATTGCTTCGGTTCTTATTAACATGAAAATTATAATGTTTTGTAAAAAAAAAAAAAGAAAAAGAATGGAATGGGATGGGATTCGATGTGGTGTCAAAATAATAAAAGAAACTATAAGTCCGCCACTCTATCCACCTAACCACGGAGGTTAAGTTGTATTGTCTTTTTTTTTTTTTTTTTTTTAAAGAAATAATCTTCATAGCCATGGTGCGTATTGCTTCGAACCTTAAGATAAGAGTTTTTCTGTTTAATTCTATATTTTCGTACATCTTAGTTACAGAAGCTAATTTATATTTGGCAGGCAATCTACACACTAGGTTTTAACCAATAAATGCAACATTTTAGTCCACTATCCAACTCCTCGACTCCCCTACTGAATTCCCTCCGCAATCATGCTCTGCTACTGAAAAAATCCCTAGAAATCATCGTTGCCAGTATACACAAAACCGAGCATAATTTTGTTTTTTGCTTATATTTTTATTATTTTATTATATTTTTTGGAAATATCTCCTTCGATGGATTGCTTTCTATTATCTCCACATACTAATAACTGAATTTTACTTATAAACGTAAGGAAAATGGAATAAATACGAAAAATCTTCAGTTACAGTATACGCGCAATTTTTTTTGCGCATGGAAGTACATATCTATACGTACATCGACCAGCCATTGTTCAAAGATTCAGCGTTTATTATTATTATTATTATTATTATTATTATTATTATTATTATTATTATTATAGCATCCCCGGCACCTTCTTCCCGCCCATTGTCACAGAAAGAGTATTGAATCTTTGATTTAACTTCTCTCCCTTTTTTTTCTATTTTTATCCTTTGTCCAATAAGATATTTCCCATACCTCTTGTTCACTCTGTCGTTTATCTGCTTGAAAAATAACATTTTCCTTACTAGTATTGAGAAGACAAAAAGACTTCTTCCCCCACCTCCGCCTCATGTTTTGGTCGACATCGAGGGTCAACATTCATTCATATTGTTTGTCTTGAACAAAGAGGCTTTGCTTGAAGATGTGGGCTAAAGAGGCCTTGTCACTAGTGCTCTCAACGGGTCGGGTCGGGTCGGGTTGAAGACAGACCCAACCAGACCCGTGACCCGAATTGACTGACCCGACCCGACTGACCCGAACCGTGATCCGACCTGATTGACATGACCTGACACCCAACCCGAACTGACCCGACCCGACAACTCGACCCGAATAACCCGACCCGAGCTTACCCGATTGACCCGACCCGACAACCCGACCCGAGTAGCCTGACCCGAGAACCCGACCCGAGTTGACCTGACCCGACCCGAGCTGACCCGATCCGAGTCGGGTCGGGTCAACCCGACCCGTTTGAGAGCACTATGATCACGACACTGGGTGAACGCCAAAATGCACTCCCATTGAGAATTAAACCCGGACCACGTATACCGAAGTCTTACACGTTAACCATTAGCTAGATCAAGCGGAGGATTTGTACTATGTATATGCATCTTAATGAATATTTGGTACTTTTGAGGTTTGGTTATTTCTTTTTATAACTGATACCAATGTCCGCCGTGGGAGATTTTTTTTTCTTGCTTCAGTTTTATATGACGAAATTTTTATTCAAGGTCAATGTTCTCACCTGCTCGGACGGCAGGGAGTCTTCTCGGAAGGCAGTAGCAAGAGTTTCTTGGCGGAGACAAAAGGAAATCGTATAACTACAATGATAAGGGTTGAGGAAACAGGAGAACACCTGTGATTTTTTCCAACCCTTCAACTTTCATTCCAAAATAGGTTCTTATGATTCCGGGACCGGTGCCACTTTGTTTTTTTTTCTTTCTCGCTAATTAAAACGTATTTTACAGTATATAAAGTTGTACGTAAGAAGATACATATGAATTTTGTAATTTAAGATGTAAAAGTACAGTATGATAATTAATTATAATGTACTAATTTTATTTCATCGCTTTCAGCCCAACAAATGAAATTCAAACAATTCGTACCCAGGGTCTTGGTCATCAATACTGCGTCTTACTCTTTGTCTTGTAGTCAAGTCTTGGTCCTGCATTTCGTAGTCCTGGTGGTTTTTCATGCTATACAAGAGCCAAGAATGCTCGCCTCATCGGTAGAAATGAAGACCAAGTGTGATTTTGATTATGGTCTTTCATACTATACGGAAAGCAAGAAAATACGCTCATCGCTAGTTGGTGATCACCAAAACAAGGCCAAGAGCAAGATTACTATGCACTTCGTCTTGCATATCCAATCTTTATCTTGTTCTTGCATCGATGTTCTTGGGCTTCGTGAAATGAAATATTCAGTTTAAGGTCCCTCGATTCTGCACCGAGGCTAAGTGATATGGAGACCATGAGAAATGAATGAAATGGTGGAATGAAGAATGTGGGAGGAAACAGGAGAACCCCGAGAAAATCCACTACACGGCGTTTCTCCACCACAAAGCCCACTTAGCACAAGCTGGTATCGAACCATGGACTCCATGCACCAGAGATGAATTCTCTACCACTAAGCCACCGCGGCCATACTTGGGCTTGGTCGTCCATATCCAATCTTTGTTTTGGCCTTGCTTAAACAACTTCTAGTTTTGTTCTAAGTCAGCGTTTCCCATCCTTTTTCAACTTGCGGCACACTACGGGTGTAACTTGAATTCTCGCGCACACTCATAGATATTATTATTATTATTATTATTATTATTATTATTATTATTATTATTATTATTATTATTATTATTATTATTATTATTATTATTATTATTATTTGTAAATAGACCGTCGTGTTTTTTTCCTGTGATTACTGACCTTGTCACAGTAGTGTTGCCACACCTGGTACAATTGTACCAAATTCAGTCCTTTTTGTCATTCATCGGCCCGTTGGTACCATGCTGGCATTTTCAGCCCTTTTTGTGAAAACGTTGGTACAATTCTACTCAATTCAGCACCATTTAACATATACTTGTCACATTTTCAAAAGTGTCAGTAAGACTTTTCCTACTCTCACGTTACTCATACCATTGTGACTTAAAATTATTAATAATGTGTTGTGATGTCTTTCAGGGAAGGTTCCAGGACTCTGGTTTGGCTTTACATTTTCTACAAATGTCAGTTTATTTACCTTATATTCTCCTTACAGTCTATTATCCTCCTTCGGTCTTGAAATAAGCGAGAATAAGGTGGATAATTATGCGTTGTTATTTTTTATTAACGTACTGTTTACACACGAACTCGGAGATGATTGATTTGTTCCTCGTTTTATATATTTTTTTCATATATGGCCAGAATGCCGTTTCGGTTTATTTCACTTTGAAATAAAGGCGCGTTTGATTTTCTGACAATACATACCGAAGATGATAACCGTTTTCCCAGTGGCGGATCTAGCCTGGTGCCGGGGACCTAGCCCCCACTTTTTTAGGTGACAAAAATAATTTAAGCTATTACATATATATTTTTGAAAGTTTATAGTAAACTCATGATATAACTACTTATCATAGCCTGGGTTCTGCCGTTTTTACCTTCTACCTAGGTAGATCCGCCACTGCGTTTTCCCTTTTAATTTGCTGCCTCTGTTATATTTCCTACATGTGAGAAAAGTTTTATTTATTTCCACGGTTTTTCGAGGCCCTACTTTTTGGATGTCTTTGAAAAGTAATTTTTAAAAAGAGTAGTTTCTTGATTTGTACTCTTGGAAGAGAAGGGGGAGTGTTCTGGAACTGTACCTCTTTTAGTTTCGTGTTATAAAGCCATGTATTACACTGGTATAAAATAATGAATTCAGCCCTTTTTGTTCCAATTTGGTACTATTTTTCAGCCCGCTCCAGAGCTAGGACTGTGTCACATAGAATAAAGCTCGATCACTGATTTTCCTCCATCGTAAAGCATTATGCTTATTTTCCATTCAAATTCAAAAATAGAAAACAATTCCAATGAAATATAGGACTCAGTCTTTTAAAAATACACTTTCTTTTTCGAAGACTGTATTCAAAATTTCACCAAGGAAGATCACTAAATAACGAACGACAAACAAATCTCGTAATTTTAAAACAGATGGCGGTAATTTGTATGAGTGTTTCTTTGTCGAAAGGATAGAATGAGATTTTAAAATTTCAAGTTACGAAATAACCTTTAACAATAAAGAAGCAACAATGGTTATAACAATGATAATAAATACATTTTTCAACATTAATAAAATTCTGTTTTCAAAATACAATCTATGTGGTAGTAATGTATGTACAATATTATATTACAATTACTGTATTTTTTCCGAGTTGACCTGACCCGACCCGACCCGTTTGAGAGCACTACTTGTCACTTTACAAGAACTTGTAGCTGTCATTAAAAAAACTTGAAACCCAATCTTTCTATTTACTGTGTACATATTACAACTTCTTGAAAGCAAGAAAGGTATTTCCATCTATGCAGCACTGCACTCTAGTGGACAAACAGTGAATCTCCTCATTAAAAACGTATTTTGGTGCACTCCCCCAACCCTGTCCAAAAGAATCCAGTTTCGGAAGCGGTGAAACTGTTTTTTTCCTTTAGCGGGAGGGCGATAGCAGGTAGCAAGCAAGACGTCCCAAAAAGTTGCACACTGTTCAACTCCTTGCAAGACGGAAAAATGTTTTATGACCCTTTCAAGAATATGTGTATATGGTGAAATATGGTACGATTTCAAGATTTTCTTTTTTAATTACAGCTACAAATTCTTCAACGTGGCAACCCCCTTTAACGGTCGTGACACCCGCTTCTGAAAAACGAGAAGTGAGATACCAAGGAAGCAAGATAGGTTTTATTAGGCCGCCCTGGAGTCAGGCGTTGGCAATCGTAGTTTTTGAAAGGCAATTTTCAGAAAAAAGTAGAAATAATGAATATTTGAATGAAAGTAACTTCGCAAAAATCATCAATGATAAAAAATTTGAATTGACCAAAGTGCACAGAAAAGACACACAGATTGGTATTACACACAAAATGCACACACAGGGAAAAATTGCACACATTTTGTGTAATTACACACAGATTGGCAATGCTGATATTATCAAAACTTCCCTTGTCTATCCAACAAAAATTTTCGCAAATCGAAAAAAAAACTAATAATTATTTTGAAAGGTTATTAAATATTGTGAGATTTGGTGTAGAAATTCTTTAAACCATTATTGCCTTATTTTATAAACAAAATCCATTATTCAAGACACAAGTAATGAACAACAAAGGTATTTAAATTGGACAAGAGACATTTTGAAACTAAAAAATGGACAAGGGACGTTTTGAAAGCAAATCTGTCGAACGAGACAATTTTATACAAAATAATGAAAATCTGGAATTACTTTCTTCTTCTTGATTACTACTCATATCTATGAAAATGAACTGCGACACTACACAGACGTCTGACAAATAACTTTTCTAAGTGCTTTCAAACTTCAAGCACCACTTTTATTAAGAAATAAGTGGAACAATATGGCTGATATGACCAACAATGTAATCACCATAAAATATAAAGTTACCGCACGAATCTTTTGCCAATTATCTCGGTTGAGCCAAAGGTACCAACCAACTAGTTTGTGGACTTAAATATCCATTAAATGTTCTAGAAAGCAATAATTAATGCACATTTGTGTCAAGTAATTGCTGAGGAAAATCCATGGACAAGAGACAGTTTGAAATTAAAAAAAAAAAAAAGCAAGAATCGTGTTCAAGTGTGAATAGACATAGGACGTTTTGCTTCGAAACTTTATTGCTGTAAGGTGTCCGCCATTTTGCAGTGGACAAGAAACATTTTGAATAAAAGTGCATATTTCAAATCCATTTTAATCTCCGTTCTGGGTCGTTTTGACCAGAAATAAAAGTACAAAGAAGTAAATAATTATTCGATGATTCCGTGTGTATTATCATCTCGATTAAAAAAAAAAAAAAAAAAAAAAAATAGAACAAGAGACGTAAGCTTCACACTTGATATGTTTCGAATTCACAACACTTAAATCGATTTGAAAATATTATAGAACCCCGCATTTTCCTTATACTAAAATCCCTTCGGTATCTTCTTTAATTTGTTATATTTTTATTGTTCACATCTTACTGAAAAAGAAGTCATTATTTAAACAACTACCGGAAAGGCTTCCTAACTCTTCTAAACAAGTCCCTAAACATTAGGATCAAAGTGCTGTATGGGACAGTGGTGCCTCACTGGAAGAGCGTTCACCTATGGTGCATGGGATCCTTGGTTCGATCCCAGCTCGAACCAAGTGATCTTTGTAGTAGACACACATCGTGTGTGTGGATTTTCTCGAGCTTCTCTTGTTTCCTAGTACTTGCTTCAATCCACCATTTCATTTATTTCTCAGAATCACCGTCTCCTTTAGCCTAGCCGGCATAAGTGTGGGACGTAAAACTTAAAAATTCCATTTCATTTCTTTTAGATTGTGCTGTCAGTACAAATTTCACACAATAACATTTAAACGAAACTGATTTTAGAATTATGTTTTCTTGCAATAGATATCGGTAAATTTCTCTACCGAATTCGTTAATGAAGTCAATACCGTGCAGATTAAGAATATAGGGGCAACATTTTTACATCCTTAAGAACACATAATAAACTATTGAACGGAATAGAATGTTTCAGCCTTGTGTCTGCAATAGTAGCTAGACCTATTATCTCGGATGTGTATGAAAATGGAGTCAATCTCGTGCAGATTAACAACATGGTGACTACTTCTTACTTTCGTTACTCCACACGCCAATTCTTGAACGAAACCGATCTTCTTATTCTGTTTTTCCCTATAAAGAGCTCGAGTAATTCTTTCGGTTATGGAGTCAAGTCAGTGCAGTTTAAACATATGGAGGTTACATCATTACTTTCGTTACTCTTCAAGATAATTCTTCAACAATACAATCCCGGCTTCAATCCCCGCCAGGAAACGATTGAACTTTGAAATTATTATTGTGATTCGGATTCCAGCTTAAATTTAGAACAACAGTTGTTATAGCGTTGGTGTCGAACAGAAAAGATAATCTTCAACAAACGAAGTGAGTACTACAGTAATTCTGAGGATCTACAACACGATCTCTCGCAGTCTCACTATATGGCTATTCTCAAGTCATTAATTGAGTAATAGAGCGTAAATGTTCACCGGTATTTTAAACATATTATAATCCAAAAACATCAGTTTCAAACACACAACCATGTTATCATTGCTACCATATTTGGAGACTGCCAATAATCTTTCTAACCCTAATACATGGTAAAAGATTTTATATATATATATATATATGAGGCACGTCCAGAAAGTAAATTCCGTTTGGTAATAAAATTAAATTGTGTACAGATACAGAAAAATTATTTATTGCACAAAATCTACAACTCTTAAACTACTTTTCCACATAACTGCCGAAATTTTGCAGGCATTTGTCATAGCGTGTCACAAGGTTTTGTATACCTTCTTCATAGAAGTTTGCCGCCTGTGTCTTCAACCAGTTGGAAACAGTTTCTTTCAGCTCGTCGTCATTGTTGAAGTGTTGACCGCCAAGGAAAGACGTGAGATGTAAGAACAGATGAAAGTAAACCTGCGGTTTTCCTGGATCTTGTCATCAATAGCGTGAACCAGTTCTTCTGTAACCAAAGGTGGACGCCCACTTCGTTCTTCATCGTGCACGTCACTACGTCCTTCATTGAATTGTCGGACCCATCTTCTTACCATTGAATCACTCGTCGCATTTTGTCCGTAAACATCGCAAATTTACCGATAAATTTCACTTGGTTTCACTTTCCTCGCATTCAGAAAACGAATCACAAGCGGCAGGATTTTCATTGAACACCGACATTGTAAACAATCACAACAAAGCGTACGTGACTGACAGCGATCTCCAAATAGCGCACGTTTCTTCTCCTTGATACAGAGCGTCTACCACGCATGTGCGGAACTGCGATCGCAGCACTGCAGCGGAGATAAATTGAAACGAAACTTACTTTCTGGACGTGCTATATATATATATATATATATATATATATATATATATATATATATATATATATATATATATATATATATATATATATACAAACACGTCCAAATTTTATTTTATAGCCCACAAAACAGCCTTTCACTTTTCTAACTTTAGCCACACCCTGTCAACATGACGTGACCACAACAAATTACTCAATTCTGTGCCCGTCGTTGTATGATGGTCGTAGCAGTGAAAAAGTGACACAGCAAAAAATGAGGTGTTGAAACAACACAAAGTGACTACCACTTTAACGGGTTACGTGTATGTTAATTCAGCACCAAGCACATCGCCTTTGGAGCATATAAGAAATAACTCGTTTCTACCTGGGAGAATTTGCATCGGTATTTATTCTTTGTTACGAGCAAAGATTTGCGAAATTTATTTGGCATTTATACCAAGTAACGAATAATAGTATATAGTTTCTGTAATCGGTCACAATAATATTCTTGTAAACCTGTGAATCGTCTGACAACAGTAACATAGGTAACCGTTCTGCCATCTTCTGTTCTTATATGCTAAGACATAAGAATAACAGACAAAGAAAATAGATGGAAGCACAGCCATTCTTGTAACTGTTGTCAGACGATTCGCAGCTTTACAACATTATTATGACCGATTACAGAAAACATAGAATGTTATTAGTTACTTGCCGTAAATACAAAATATATTGCGCAAAGCTTTGCTGATACCAAACAATGAAAACCAATGCAAATACTCACAGCAAGTTACGTGGTATTTCTGATATGCTCGGAAGCCGATGTGCTTGGTGTTGAATTGACAGGCAAGCAACACGCTAAAATGGAAGTCAGTTTGTGTTGTTTAAACCATCTCCTTTTTACTTTGTAATAACGAATTTAATGATCTTGAAGTAGACTCAAGTAAATTTAACATGCAGAAGATACCTCGTTTATATTTTCTTCAATGACAAGAATGTAGACACAAGGAAATATGTTTCATCTCAAGTCATCTGAGCTCGTACTGTTCACAATATTATTTGTTGTTATTTGTTTTCTACAGAGACACACATACACTGATAGATTGCATGACATATACAAATTGTATGTTCTATAGTAGATGCGACCAAGATTTTAACTATCTATACACTATAGAATAAAATTTAGCTTAATCAAACTAATTGCTTATATGTTGCATATTTATTTATTTTACCCTTTGTTTACTTTGCTCATCAACCAACCAAACGTCATACCATATTTGTTTTCGCAATTATTCAAAGACATAAATGTTACAAAGACAAAGGCCATGGCGATTGGAACGAACGGATCGGTGTCAAATATAGAATTAGGAGGGTAGAAAATGAAACCAGTGACTAGTTTTTGATAACTGGGTAGTAGGCCTATTATTAGTAATGATATGCAATGTGAACGTGAAATAAAAGCAAGGATAGAAATGGGGATAGAAGCCTTAAGAGAAAGAAAATACTATTTTGTGGGATCTGGAATAAAGAGTTACGAAAAGTGACTCATAAAATGTTTCGTGTGGAGCATTATATTATATGGGCCAGAAATATGGACATTACGCAGAAATGATGAAAAGTGGCTGGAAGCTTACGAAATGTGGGTGTGGATAAGAACGGAAATAATTAGCTGGGTTGGGCAGAAAATGAGTGAGGGTCTTAGAAATAGTGAGGGAGAAAAGAACAATTTTAGATATTATTAAGAAAGAGGAACTGGGCGGGGCATTGGCTAAAAAGGAACTGTATGATGAGAGACGTGCTAGAGGGTATGGTGGCAGGAAAGAGAGGGAGGGTCGAAGGATACTACAATTGATGGACAATATCGAAACAGAATTCATAAGTGATTACGAAGAGCTTAGCTGAAGACCGTGGATAGTGGAAAATTCTCAGTTGTAGGAAGAGACCTGCCAATAATTGCAGAACACCTATGTTGATTATCTTTATGCACAACAAGTAGGAACATACCGTATATTAAGCACAAGAGTGATAGTGCACAGGTAACATCTTTTATCTTCTTATTAGCTTATTATTAGACATTAGCGTGAAAGGAATTTTTACCTACATTAGAAACCTTTTAAGTGGTGTTGTATAATATTCTTAGGATAGCGTGACGCAGATCGGTGTATTGTCCGTTTATAATTACGATCATAAAAGGTTGACATTAATTAATTATTTCTTTCTATTTAATAGGACTTTTGGGATATACCGAAGCATTAGAAAGAGAACGTTCCAACATTCCTTAGGGATATTTCCATCATGTCTTCTTCCGTATAATTAACACGGTCACACTAGTAGAAAACAGGGTTTTGTAATCTATAAGAAAACTATACAAACCATAATTGCTATGCTGTTTTATTTAATGAAGATTAATGATCCATTTCAACGGTAAAAGAAGGAAATCATCGTAAGGAATCTAATATATGAAATGTTAATGAAGCATACTCTTCCACGGATACAATATAATTATATAGCATTACATCGGACTATGGTGAAAAGGTTACAAATTGCCCAATAGATATAAAGAAAAACTAAATTACATTCTCTGGTTATACACCCCATGAATGTCTATGGCTGAGTAGAAGAAATGAGTGACGTGTGGCCAGCTCACATTTCTTGTGCCATTATTTTTGGTATCGTGGTCTGAAGTTTGCTAGTTCGTTATCCAGGTAACTCTCTAATTACCTTCCAATTCTCAGTCGAGAAAGGAAAATTTTGCTGACCCTACGGGAATATAACCAACAACCACGCAAACTTCAGTACGTGCATAGGTAGAGTGGGCCAACGGGGACAATTTTCCGTTCAGATTTTTTAAAACCTACAATTTTGCTTCAATTGAGAAACCAAATAGAGCATATTAAAGACTGATACATTGGGAACAGAGCACATTTCTTGGAGGACAATAGCAAAATATCTCATTAAAAATTTGTTGAAGCTACTTCGACAGTGGACTTTGTCTCGTTTGTCCACATTGGCAGATCAACTGTGACACTTGTTGGGGTCAACTGGAACAAAGTAATATGTGTGTAAATAATGGGGAGTTTACATTAAATGATCAACATTACACGGCAAATCAGTATCAGTTTTAAATATATGACTAAAAGGAACATCATACATAAGACCTATTTTTAATTGCTACTATTAGTGATCAAAATTGCATAAGTAACCTTTAAACGTATGGTCAAAAATTATGAGAAAAATGTTGAGAATGCTTCTAACTTTTATCTTATTAATTCTAATTTAGAAACTTTGTGAACATGAAGCATCCAATAAGTAGTTGGCAGGTGATAAAACTAGCCACAATGCAATGAGCATAAAGTTTGGTAATGTGAAGTAGATTATTAATGGAAAACAAAGCTTATAATAGAGTCCTTACGATTAACTGCTATTAAGTTTACAAAAAAAAAAATATATTAAGCTATTTACAGTATTAGAAGCAGTACATACAGAAACATATCCAGTGGGAACAACTGGTACACTGTCCCAGTTGTCTCCACTCGAATGGTCCCAGTTGACCATGCACGGCCATTTTTCATATTCCATCTCTTACTCAAACCCGTTTAGCCTAGTGCATGGAATCGGTTTCTGTGTTGGAGTCCCAAAAAGCATTTGTTGAAGTAGACCTTAAGAATACATAAGTGTTCTAAGGGAAAAATTGCATTCATAATATGATACAAAGAATTTACTTTTACCTGTAAAAAAATGTTCTTCTGGCTTTGCTGTTCTTCGGTTTGTTAGATTGTACGTCTGACACGTCATAAACAACAACCGTTTGACACTTCCTCCACAGTACTACAAAAAGTTCTCGTTACTCCCACCAGATAGTACCAGGAATCAATGTCCCACTTGACCTGCCGTCCAAGTTGTCCCCACTCTACCCTACACGTACTAGCAATTAGGCTATACATGGACTGAGTAATATTAGGAAGAAGTCCCTATCGGTTAAATATAGCGTTTCTCGGAAGTTAGCTTTCTGAACATAGCTGTACAATGCTTACTTTTCTGATAAATTATATAAAAGAACGTAACATCAGAAATTACAGGCAGAACACTCCATGCAAGTAAAATGAACTTTCTATACCACTGTACAAAGGAGGCAAGGGCTGGATCATTGCCCTTGTCTATGCCACTGTGTGAGCTCAAATATGTCTCTATATGGGTTCAGCTTTGGAAAAACGTATAGCGAAATAAGTATAAGGTAGTAGCGTCGTTTTAGCTTTTGCTTGGAGGGAGGAAGCAGTTTCTCCAACTATAAGTACACCAAAGTTTCGTTTCTTTCGTTAGTATATTCGTATTTCTTGTACTACACTATTGACCAACATGCCATTTGAAACTCTTACGGATATTTACTCTTTGACCCCTATGAACAACATATAGGTATTTCCGTTATCATCATGAAATAGCAAAGCAAGAAAATCAGAAAATGGTGGGCTTCACATGGTATTACCTTATTTCGGAATAAAGTAATTTGGAGGTAATATAAACACGTTAAAGAATTAATTAGAAAGAAAACTACGAGATGATAAGAGTAATCTACATGAAACGTACTCATTTTAAATTGTTGTTTTTATTTATCATAAATTTAGCATGGCTCCAAAGTACATGTAATGTAGGGTAAATAATAAAGATTTTAAACATTCCAAATTGCACATTTCAACTTAATATTAGATCAATATGCACATACAGGAAATACGCATATATGTGTCACTGAAATAGAAATAAAACAATGTTGATATCACTACAATATATAATTATAGTTACAAACATGTAATATGTGTAAAATACGAGGCACATCCAGAAAGTAAGTTTCCCACGCGTCCTATAGTAGAAAACGTATGTTGCGCGAAGTGACTACATGTACGTGAGAGAGTAATGTCCTAACATGGCGCATGCGCCAGCAGAACTTCCCTAGTGCTCTCAGTAGCGTCGTGGCAGTGGTTGAACATGGACATTCCTATTCCAGCTCCCGCCGCGTGTGAAGTGCGAGCAGTGATAAAGTTTTTGAATGCACAGGGCATAGCACCAATCGAAATCCATCGTTAGCTGTGCCAGGTCCATGACGTAATGAGCAAGCAGTTCCTGCAGATTTTTAGCTCCTTATTGCACACCAGGGTCACGGAATGCCTGTTGATCAAGAAGTTTTGTGTTGAAGCAACCGACCCTAGAGCAGAAAGCAATACGCACAGGGTCAGCATTGACATTTTTGCAACGATACAGCTGACGATGGATTTCAATCGGTGGTATGCCCTGTGCATTCAAAAACTTTTTCACTGCTCTCACTTCACACGCGGAGGGAGCTGGAATAGGAACACCAAACTTCAATCACCACCACGACGCTACTGAGAGAATTAGGGAAGTTCTACTGGCGCATGCGCCATGTTACGACCTTACTCTCTCACAGACATGCAATCGATTCGCGCAATATACGGTTTCCTTGCTGTGCGACAAGTGGGAAACTTACTTTCTGGATGCGCCTCGTATATAACAAGTATGTGCATGGCATTGAGAAACTATATGAAAAATCAAAAGGTTCACTTGCGCTTCAAATATTGATAATAAGGGTATCACCTAGAAACTGATAATGTATTTTTTAACTATCATAAATCCGCCATTGCGTCACATACAAATCTAGTTCACATGTCGCAGGTTTTTTATAAAAATACTGACATACTATGTCAGAAACACAGTCGGTGTTGGCGAATAATGTTAAGTGTGTTCACAATAGGAGTCGACTCCTTATTCTTAGGTTGCGTATTTAATACATAATTAACATGCGTTATCAACAAACCATCGTTTTTTCATAAGTTTTGCAACACATTCTGCATGACAAAAATACAGGCATTTCATACATCTAACTCAGTGGCCTAAATACCAAGATATGATGGTGTTAAAACAAGTCGATCTATCTATTACTGTTAGCGTTATTTCAACAAAAAGACCATCTTTTTCCTAAAGTATCATAAATATAGTACACATAGAAGCAAAATATACCTGAACGTATACCCATGATAGCTCAAAAAAATATCTGCATAAAACATTACAAGAAATATTACATATTGTTTCTTACTTGGCATACATGTCAAATTTACTACGTAAATGTTCGTACGTAGCTAAAATAACAATACACAATGTGATTGTCGCTTATTAAATATTTGGACGATGAGTTTGGTTTTGAGATAATACGCTAAGAGTGTTAGACAAATTGGACGATGAGTTTGGTTTTGAGATATTACGCTAACAGTGTTAGACAAATTTAATTGTTTCAACATCATCACGTGATAATAAGCTTCACAATAGTTGTTTGAATCAATCAGGTATGACTGAAATGGACTTCAAGAGGACCATCTTAACCTTGTTATCACATTCTTGGGATATTGTTAGCATATACAATTTTCCTTACATGGATGTGCGCATTGTACACCAAAATAGATAAAAATGTTCTAATTGACAGCACTTACACAACGATATTAATCAATGTCACTTGAAGTACATCACATTACACACCAGGCTTGGTAGTTGACTCCCATTTTTGTTTAACCCTACAATGGTTGGGCGGAAAAAAGTTTCATAAGCGGTCGGGCTGGGTCTGAGAAACGCGAGAAAATAAAACTCCATAATTAATTTGTAAAGGATATTTTTTAATAATAAAAAATTCTTTTATGTAGTTACAGGTATTTCTATAGCAGAAAAAGGCATTTCAGCTCAAAGCTAGTGTTTTCGCTAATTTTTAAAAAATATTTGTAATTGTTTACACATTTTTAGTAAATTATATGAGGTTTTCTAGAAAATTATATAAAAAGGAATACCGGTACTTGCTTTAAGGAATACTTGTTGTTATAGATAAGTAATATTGTGAAGGACACTTATAAGTTTATTGTGACTGTGGATTCACCACACATAGCATCAACAACGTCTACACCATTCTTGTTTTTTTTTTTTTTTTTTTTTTTTTTTTTGTAATAAGTTATTATGCTAGGGTTTTCTTTTCACTGCTTTATAAGTAAATTTCATTATCATTATGCAAGTATCATAATCACCAAATAATTCAAAATCACGATCTGCATCGGAATCACCCAGTCCACTTTCATTATCATATAAAATTCTATGAATTTCACTCACATAAACTATTGCACGTTAGATTATGTTCTAAAGTTGTTCAAAATACCAACTGAAATGTTGTTCGTATATGCACAATCAAAAAAATGTCAAATAGGTCATCACAATAAGAAAGTAAACTACTTACAAGATTGTTGACACTTGCAAAAAAAGAAAAAGAAAAAGAAAAAAGAAAGAAAAGTTACGTGAATGGTCGGGCTTGGCCTGAGAGGCAAAAGCGAAGTTCAGTTTTGCTAAAGGCAACCTAACAATAAATCAAAATGGTTTACGACACCAGCGTCTCTTATTGTGTGTTTTGTGTGTTTCAGGAAGCTATACGAAGCTTAAAAATTCAAACCCCTAACTTTAAGTTGGAAATTTTATTTAAAATATAAGTCGATGGGTCTCTGTTCTAGTGGTAATTCCACTCTGAAAACGGTATTATTATATTCCACCATAATTATGGTTGAATGTAACTATAAAGTATTGTCAATATAGCGCCAGCAAGAATTATGACTCGGAGTGCAATATTATATTGTTAAAAATCTCTAGCTGAGTCAACAAAAATTATGGTTGTCCTAGACATATTTATGATATTAACAACTATGTCAATCATTGTACTTGCAACTATACAGCTATATAGAATGGTTGTCGAGACAATCACAAGATTTATAATGGCTGTCCCAACAATATAAGACATGTTGCTTTAACCGTACTTAAAATGTCAAAATGATTGCTGTCACGTACGCACTTGCTTGTTGTGACAATCTATTTGGTGCTGCGCTTACCATAAGCCTCGAACTCAAAAAGTATCTTGAGGGTGGTATTGTCTCTTTAAACACACTATAATGCTGCAAGAGCAAGCAAAAGAAAAAAAAAAGACAGTGTGACACACTTCTAAGGTTATCATTATTTAAAAGGGGTCTTCAGTAGTAAGATAGTGAAATCGGCCCTTGATCCAAATTGGGTTGCTATTGACCCAAAAGGTTACCCTTGACCTAAAACTACCTCAAAAAAATTTTGATCCCCACCCCCTCCCCTTACCGAATTATCGTATCATACGTAGTGATGGATAAATTTCCGGGAAGATTCTCCAAAATGGGAATTTTCCGAGAATTTATGTATAATCACAAGAAAATTGCATTCTATTACTACAGTATGATTTCAAAGTTAAATTCGTTTTTATATCACAGTATATTATTACTGTTGTCCCCAGAGGAGTATTTAAAATGTATATTCTGAACGATATTATGTCATTTTAGTAACAATTTATTATATTTAGAGAGTACGCATAAATGGATATTTATTTACAATATGTTCTATGAAAGTAAATGTGTGTCAAAAATAATGTAGTAAGTCCACATAATTTAAACCGCTAAACAGTTTAAATTTATATGTAAGTGGATTTTCTAAACTTGACTCCACTACTGGCTGATATTATAAACATATTGAATTTTTAAATATTTTAAACTAATTAGGTTGGGTAACTGCCAGAAGACACATGCCCCACCATTTTATCAACGTTTGCACATAAATATGTATGTTCACAATATTTGCAAGATGCTTTCTTATCTTTATAATTTTGCACGTAACATTGCCACACACGACCTTTCCTCCTGCCAATTTCTCGAAATTTCATGCGTTACGTAATTCATGCGTAAGAGAAGTCCGAGTACCTCTTCAGAGATTCGAGTCACAGAGAGGAAACAGACCGACGTCTATTACTAACGGAGGTTCAGGGTTTATTAATAGTACTACATCTCTATTTCTACATAATTCTACATTACTTTACAAAATTGTTCCTTTTAATCAATTGCAAGTACTTTGCTTCCTTTTAGTGCAAATGAAAATGGAACCTAAAAAGAACATATTATTAGTTATATAAAGTACAGTAAAAGAATTTTAAATTTTCTAATCTTCAAATTATTTAAAACCTAGAAGTAAATCATAATGTATCAAAATAAAGTAATTAATCACATGATTCTTATAATTTGGAAGATAAAGTAAAGAAATGGAAATGAATTTCTTCCCGGGAATTTATATGCCAGGGGGAAAAACCGGGAATATTCCCATTTTTAAATTCCTTCCCACAGGGAATATTCCCACTGCCCATCTCTAATCATACATGCTGAAAATTGAATATTTTTTTTTAATTTTGGTGGGGGTGATCGAAAAAAATTCGAAGTTTCACAGATTGTAGATACTATTTTAGATGCAAATATGCAATTTTTTTCAAAATCATCGATGCGTATTTTCTTTTTTTCTTTTTTTTTGCGTGTTGAAAATTTCAAAAAAATTGTAGGAATTTTTTTTGGGGGGGACACGTCGCTGATTTTTTGGTTAACAATTTGTTATACCCTTGTGTACAACATATATTTTATTCGGGGCCTAAAAGTGATGGCAACATTGTCAAAAATAAATAAAACTAAAAGCAAACGTGTTTTCTCGGGCTCAAAAGACCTCGCGTCTGCTGAACGTATCTATCAGTGCTTGCTTCACTGGCCGCACACAGTGGCGCTCTCTACCGCGAGCTGATTGTAACTTTGTTGTGCAAGAGTCGTTGAAGTGTAAGCACTGTTACGAAGATATATTTGATGGTTCTATTCCAAAAACGACCCAATCGAAGCATCCGAAGAACAGCAGAAGCGGAAGGGACGCAAAAGAAAGGAAATTGTCAGCTTTAGCAAAGGATTGTTTGAAGGGGCCCTCACCTTCAGGCAATAAATGGTGGAAAAACTGTGAAAAAAAACACGTTTTCAGTTTTATATATTTTTGACAATGTTGCCATCACTTTCAGGCTCCGAAAAAAAAATATGTTGTATCTAAGGATATATCAAATTTTTAACGAAAAATCAGCGACGTGCCCCCCAATTTTTCCTACAATATTTTGAAAATTTCAACACGCAAAACAGTAAAGAAAATACACATCGATGGTTTTGAAAAAAAAATACTCATTTACATCTAAATTGTATCTACAATCTGTGAAACTTTCAAAATTTTTCGATCAACCACACGAAAATTAAAAAAAATATTAAATTTTGAGCATGTATGATACGATAATTCGGTAAGGGGAGGGGGTCAATTTTTTTTAGGTAGTTTTAGGTCAAGGGTAACCTTTTTGGGTCAATAGCGACCCAATTTGGATCAAGTGCCGATTTCACTATCTTATTAGGAGAAACCTTTTGCAATACTCCTTGTATTCATACCAGAAATATCTCATAACTAACAGTGATGAATCTAAGTTGGTCCTACCTTTTTGTTATAAGCAAAACTTTATGACATTTTTTTTCAAAAAAATGTACAACGGAAGATAAAATGGTTACTTTTCTTGCCATCTAATGTGCTTATTTTTACTAGAAACATGGCTTATTATGTTATAGTCATTTAAATACAAGAAAATGTATAATCTTCCGTAAATAAACTTTCATTCACATTTTTCTATTAGTTCATGTAGAGTCTGTGTACTTAATAAATGCTTTGTATTCCTTTGGACATATACACAATTGATAAGACTCTTCGTTCTTTAAAATTGCAAATGGCGTCAGTGTTTGTGTTTCACTTTGGTCAGCGCATATATATTGTCAGAACCATGTATATTGTTCACGCGACTATGTGTATTATGCGTGCAACTATAAAAGCAACAACAATATGGTATGTTTTATGTACCACAAAAGAATTTCCTCACATGATTCTGGTAACATAGGAGGTAATGTTAATATTGTTTATGTAACAGGAAATATGTTTCCAACGGCCACACCGTGTTTAACTATACTTTTATGGTTCTTATAGCCCTACTCGTTTTTTAGAGTGTACGCAAAAACTTTGATTCTAGTAATCATGTGTACAATATCCTAAAGTTGCAACGAACTTTCACAAGAAATTTAATGTCGACTAAAAACAGAGAGTTCGTGTTATTACTCAATTCGAAATGTCTTCGCGAATATTGTCGAGGAATTGGAAGCTTAAAATATATAAAACGATAATCATTACTGTTGTTCTGTATGGTTGCGAAAAATGGTCCCTTACTCTGGGTAAAGAGCATATATTAAAAGTAGTTGAAAACAAGATGGAGAGACGAATATTCGGACCCAAGAGGAACGGGAATGTGCAATGGTGGAAGCTTTGTAACGGGGAACTACAAAATTTATATGGTTTACCAAACATTGTTAGAAGGCTCAGGTGGGCAGGTCATGCAGCCAGCATAGAAGAAAGTAGAAACGATTTCAAAGTCCTAACTGGAAGACTAATCCAAAAATGATCATTAGGAAGACCTTGGCGCAAATGCGAGTACAATATTAAGATGGATCTCGCATAAATAGGAATACAAAGTAGAAACTGGATTCAGTTGGCTAAGGATAGAAGTCAATGGAGAGCTTTTGTGAACGCGGCAGTGAACCTTTGTGTTACATAGGCCATACAGTTAGTTAGGTACAATAAAATTATTGAAATACAAAAATAAGAGCTTTATTTATTCTTTGCAACAGCTCTTCAAATAAACACTTTCACATACCACTCATCATTGGTAGGATGTTACGCAGTAGAATGTCCGCATTGGTAGAATACGGATTAAACGCAGTACTACACATTTTTTCGCATGTGTATTATCTTCGCAATTATTCTATCTAATATACACGAAACATTTTACCCGGTCTCAAGAGAATAACATGTATATTCAGATGTTGTAATGTTTGAACAAAGCCTAATAACTGTCTATTGTCTCTCTTACAGACTATTCCGTCGACACATAGTAACATGTATATGTACAAAATATGCTAAATTCATAAAGTTTGGGATATCTGATGGAATTTTCATGCTAAACGTCTAACACGACAAAGATAAGTAAATTCAATCGATGTAGGTATTCATACACGCATAGAATATCTTTGCATGTTGTGTTCAGAATTATTTGCATAACTATTCCACTCGGGTCCTTTTAGTTGTAGCAGGATCTTCAATTTTGAATTTTAACTAGATCAGAATTCTGTCCAACTTTTGCAAATTTTTGTCCAACCAAGCAAATATTTTCAGTCATTCCAATTCACAAAGGAGGACCATTTCAAACTTTAGGCCACTTCGATCACCTGTAGAGCACGAATCTTCAGATTCGAATTTTATCTAGCTCAGAATTTTGTCCATTTTTGCACAACCAAGAAATAATTTTGTACCACTCAAATAAACGAAGGAGGGTCATTTCAAAATTTTAATGCCACATCGATCAGCTGTAGTTCTTTAATTGTATATTTGAATATACAATATTTTTCTTGATTTGACTAAAATGGGAAAAAATTGGACAAAATTCTGCTGAGCTAGTTAAAATTCAAATTTGGAGATGTCGCATTACAACTAAATGGAACCATTCCACTGCAAATATTACGATAAGATTTCCAAACACTTTCAAAAGTAAGGAGAAAACCACTTCATAGAAACTAATTGTTTCATCTACTTTAGTGTTCCTCTGAACACTATGGGTTAAAGCTGTGTTTTAATTAGTAGATCTATTTATTTACTCTTCATATTAATATACAATAAAGCATATTTATGCACAGAATCATTATCATCATCAATTTTCAAATTGATACATCAATTTAAATTGATACAATATAGTTTAAAACTACAAATAAATCATTATGTAGAATAAATGTTAGTGCTCAAATTTAAATATAATTTCCGCCCATGTCCCAGTATGAAAAATTAAATTCCAAGTATTCAGTTTTGAGTCACAACTGAATCCTTACATCAATTTTTAATCTGCAACTTGCCTGCACACTAGAAATACTTATTTACATAATACAATCAAGTAGTAACAGATATTAGCTTAATTCATATGTATCGTTAGCAATTAATGTTACTTACATACTAGGGTCTTTTGTATTATAATAGTAAAGTTTTGTTATTTATTTTACGACTGAAGTATTGAAAAATTAATGTAAAATGTATTGAATTTTGTATGTAATAATGCCAGATGACATGTTGCATCACTTAACATATTTGTATTTTCTTCCAGTTGGTTAAGAATATGTTTTACCTAAAGCAATATCTCAAAGAGACTTCAATCCATGGCTTATCTCATATTTCAAGGAAAGGATCGCATCCTCTTCTAAGGTATCATATTTTGCGTATTATTAGTGTATTCGAAGTTTAACTACAACCGTTAATAGAATACACAATATATCACAATATTTTTTGGTTATTCTTCATAACACTGTAACTAAAATACACAATATATCACAATATTTTTTGGTTATTTTTCATAACAATGTAACTAAAATCAATTTATGGGAAGGCATTTGATCTTAATTTCTATTTTGCGTTTATTGTTAAGTTAATGGGAATAAGTAAATGCAATATCAACAATAACACTAAATATGAAGTCCGAAAATTTCCAATTTCATATTTACTGCCAACGCAAGTAGATGCTGGTGGCACGGTGGCTCAGTGATAGAAAGTTTATCTATGGTGTGTTGGGTTCTAGGTTCGATACCTGGCTAAGTAAATTTATGGTGGACACCATCCCATCAGTATGTTTCCTTGGGGTACTCTGGTTTCCGCCTACATTTAGATCCCACCAATTCTTGTATCATCATTCACTTCCCTTGATTACCCTTCTATCTTAGCGCTAATGATATAATCGTTTGACTTTGAAAGGTTTCAAGATGCTATGCTTTGACAAGACACCGAGGAGAGAAACTTTAAGTACACGTAAATTTCGGTAATGAAATCGGAAGTAGTAGGCATAGAATTTGCAGTTCAAATAGACAGAGATTATCAAAGAACAAACTACTTTTTAGAACGCTGAACCTATATTAAATAGCAAGTTCATGTTATTTCTTTCCGTTCATGGTCTTTGAATATTAATTTTGAACCGGCAATGAGAAATAATTTCTGCAACTCCCTGTAATACACTCAAAATGAATTCGGATGTGGAATTAGAGATGCCCACCACAAGTGTTGGAAAACTATGCTGTAACAATCATTATTTTAAATACCAGAAACCATAGAGTGGCAGTCTATATCTGCGTAAAAGAAGTCACATGTGCGTTATTAAAAATCATATTACGGCAACGTGCATTTACAGTCCAGGGCATAGCTCCATCTCAAGCCCCAAATACTATTCTCAGATATGTTTTGATTTCAATGTGGGTTTAATGTATGCAAAACTTAAGTCTTCAAAGCACTGAGTACGGAATGCTTCAGGATAGGGTGACCATAAGATTTGGGCTGAAAACGGGACAAGTTCCGGCTTTTTAAAAATCAAGAGAAATGAGAAACAGGTCAGTGCGTAAATAAGTTCCTGTTACCTAAATAAAACTGTTAAAACCTTTGCTGCCTTTCGAGCCCCACTCCGAGCTGTTATCATCATATTTACCTAGATAATGTAGGGACTTTAGTTCAATTCTTGCCTCTTTATTATTAATTATTAATATCTTTACAAGGAGTAAAGGTAAACAGTTTGATATTTACTTTCTTCGCTTGCATGAAACGAGACAAATACTACTTTCTCCCATCTACCGACGGGAGGACCAGAACACGTCCGTAAAATGGTACTGTCCTGGTCAAAACGGGACGCATCCTACTTCAGGAGGATATCTGATATGTTTGGGAACGCCAAACGCTACAGTTTGTCGTGTTAAGAATAACTCTTGGAGCGATGTATTATATGACACTTATACGTGTATACTCATGTCCAAAATGATTGCCTCATATCTATAATTGTCCTCTTGTAAGAATATAATTTGATGATGATTTTGCAGGATACTTTTAATACTGATACTATGTGCATAATCGGAAAATGTATATTTGTGGTAAATTTCATAGGAAAACAATTATAAATACGAAATTTAGAATGAGTGAAACAAAATGTTGCTAAATGGACAAGAAAATTTTATTTTCGTTTTATTGTTGTTATTTACTGCTCTTTTGACATGAAATTTGCCATATGTATACATGTATTTTTCGATTATGCACATACGAATATTATAAGAAATACCGGGCTAATTCGTTATCAAAATATATTCCTAGTACAACATATCTATAGACATGCGACAATAATTTTGGACATGAGTGTACATGTAAAACAATGTGAAATGTACCGTGGAGCAACACAAAACACCATGCGTTATTGCCAACTCTACACTGAGAAAAATCCATTATCCGGACAGCGGTATATTGTACAAATACAAGGATTCGTTATGTTTACTAAGGAAATCTGTACGGAGCGTACTTTATCCATATGCTACACAGGTATTGCCTTTTACCCGCTTAGATGTTACATTATGCTGCTGCAGGATATCTGACATCTAACAATCTTCTTTATATTACATACGTATACGTATGTTTCATACGTCAGCTATATATTATATACGTCCATCTGTGTGTGAGATCCTGACCGTCTATAGACACTCTTTCTTTCGCCATGGCTGACGTCATTGAACTACCGTCTTTTGCTTGGGAAACGAGGTTGTTTACAAACGGAAAAGAAGAGAGAAAGGAAACAAATTCCTGGGTAAGTACAATAGTTAACTATTATTTTAGTTAAATATTCCATTAATTATATATTCTTTTAGTGTAACTTGCTTTAATATAGTACTAAGTAATGTAGTTTATGACAATTCATACTATTGTAACTCGTTAATGATTGAGGAGAATGGAATGGGTGTATCTGAATTTTGAGAAATCTTTGAATATTAATGTTTTGAAACATTTTACGTTTCAAGGTAGCAAAATGAATGTTATGTGTTTATTCATTCCGTTTTATATGTGACGATTACTTGGTGCAGATTTACTACAGGACTGCTTAACATAATTGCTAATAAACCGTTTTCAGCGCGAAAATTTCCTTGTGTAGTGAAGATTTAGGATTTAGAATTCTGGGTTTTCGACATCAATGGCCTTGTTATTCCGTCACATATGAGGAATGACTTTCCTCGGTGAGTACACTATCCGGGGAAAGGAAGGGAAGAAAGGATTGGGGAAGGAAGAAAACGGCCTGGGACCTATATGTTAGGTACCACTCCGGCATTTGCCTGCTGTGAATGAGGAAAACCCAAGGAAACCTCATTCAGGATGGCTGGACTTAAAATCTTTTGATACTTTTTCGACCGAGTTCTCCCCCGGGATCGAACCCGGGACCGTTCGCACCGAAGGCGAGAGCGCTAGCGACTACCCTACGCGGGGCCACTTGTGTAGTCTAGAAAATTCATTTTTACTAGGATATTTGCAAGATTTTTTTTCTTTTAGTTTAACGCCCCATGATTGTACATCAATGTAAGAGAGAAGGTGACGATGAGATACATGATAATGGTGGAATCAAGAAAATGTAAGGAAACTGGAAAGTGTTAAGAATAACCACACCTACAGTGTTCACCAAAAGCCTATTTGTCGGGAGCAGGAATCGAACCAGGGACCTAACGCGTCAGAGGTAAGCGCTCTACTACAAAGCTTTCTTTTGTTTAAAGAACTTGTTTACATTGAAACATATATTTTACGAAGATATTGACATATTTTACAGCCTCACTGAAATTAAAAAAAAGTAGTCAGGGAGAGTTTACTTGTCAGATTTTTATTTTTTAATTTAATTTATTTTTATTTATTTTTGCTTTGTTATGTTCCCTAGTTAATTAATGTTTGGGTTACTGAAAATTAAAACCTTTTTAGTATTATTGTTATGTCATCACTTTGGAACCAAAAAAGTTAGATTTTTTTCTTGTGTTTTCATATAGGAAGTTGGTAAGTTTGTGCCTTAGCATTGGTTTGGTTTCTAGAACGTAATTGAAGGTCATGTTGAGTTGAGTCTTGGCGGGTTTGAGTTCGTGAAGTGTCAGGCACTGTTTGTGCTCCTGTCTTCTGTCTGTGATGTTTCCTGGCTTTGGGCTGTGAGGTACTTATGTTGAGGAGTACCAACGCAGGCCGCGTGATATACAGGTAGCTACAACACAGCTTCAACAGCTACGAGTGTCAGGTGTTTGAATTTCAGCTTTCGTTACGGCGTGACTAATGCAGTATAGTACTAGGTTCAAATTGTATGGGTGGTAAAAATGGTATATTACTTTCGTGGTGTGGTAAGAAATACAACGTAATTGTTATTAGTTTATTAGTGTTTCTTCATAGTATAGTTTCACTATTTCTAGAAGGAATTAAGTATTAACGAAGTAATGAATAAGCAAAAGCACACTTTGATTGACGTTAACTATTTCTCATACTCCATTGGGAATGTTTTGATCCTCAGTTGCGCAAACATCCAGTGTGTGTTTTTTTGTTTGCTTACACTGCCTTACAGATGAGCTCCCTCGTGGCTAAGTGGTTAGTGAACACACCTTTGGCGTGGGATACCCGGGTTCGATTCCCGGCTGGGGGCCGCGGTGGCTCAGTGGTAGAAGGTTCACGTCTGGTGCTTGGGGTCCCGGGTTCGATCCCAGCCCCGCCAAGTGAACCTTGTGGTGGACAAACACCGTGCGCGTGGGTTTGCTCGGGGTTCTCCCGTTTCCTCCCACTTTCTTCATTCCACCATTTAATTCATTACTCATCACCGTCTCCATTAGCCTAACCGGCATAACCGTGGGACATAAAACTCAAAGATTTCATTTCATTTTTTCGATTCCCAGCCGAAGCTTATGTGGTTCGGATTCCACGTTAATCTGTAGGTCCACGTCTCATACAGCCTTGCTGCTGAAAGGAACGTTAAAATCAACTCAGCACTGTTTTACAGATGCAATTGTTCGATTCCAAGTTCGAATGAAGCTTTTTACGGGCAGGGGGCGACTTTTATATATACAATCCAAGGATTTTAGTTATCAGCCAGTGATGCAATATATAGACCTATATATATTACAAAATTGAAAGTGACTATGTTTGTGACTCTTAATCTCTTAAGAGCTGCGGTGGCTCAGTGGTAGAGCGTTCACCTCCGATACTTGGGGTCCCGGGTTCGATCCCAGCCCCCGTCAAATGAACTTTGTGATGGACAAACACCGTGTGCGTGGGTTTCCTCGGGGTTCTCCCGTTTCCTTCCACTTTCTTCATTCCACCATTCAAAGGTTTCATTTCATTTTTTCTTAATCTCTTTGGAATCTTGTACTTAGGTTTACAGCGGAAGCGACGAAATAACTCGACTCATCCATTGTAGCTCTCTTCGCAACCAGTGTTGCCAAAATGTTGGCAATAAGTTTGCGAAACGAGAGGTGACGACTCCAATTTTGGGTGAAAAGTCGCTATAAAAAATAATCGAGAAATTCATTGTCTATAAGCATTGTTTTAAAGTTGTAGATGTAAACTAAACAATATGTTAAACTCACTGGCGCAAATCCGGGGGGGGATGACGGATACATGTCCCCTCCAATCCTGGAACTGAGGGGGACTTCTCCCCAATAATCCGATTTGAAATGTGCTTTTTGGGAGAAATTTGATTATTTTTGTCCGATTGCTACAAAGGAACGTGAGATAAAATAGATGTCCCCCAGAATAAGCCTCAAATCTGCAGCCTCCCAACGCTGAAGACAACTCTGATCCTCCACAACATTGTTTTTCAACTTCATAATTATTTCGGACATCGCCAAAAAAAAGTATGGTAGCGGTCTTACCCCCCCCCCAATGTTGAAGACAGATTTGCGCCGCTGGTTCTACTCACATCTTTGTAAACAGGGCGCAACCAATCCTTTAATTCAGGGATCATTTCAGGTTGCTTCGGGTACTTTTGTTCATATTGTGGTCAAAATAGTTCCGAAATAATTAACACTACAGTACTTACGTTAAGCAATTTTTTTGTAAAAGAAAAAGTGCAGAATAATTAAAAGACCCCAAAGGGCAAATATAACAAACATCTTCTTCGCCTTTATTCACGCATCTATAGCTAATCTTGTTGCTATCGGTAATGATGTATTACGTGTGTCTCTCAACGGAAACTCTGCGAACTAAAGGACATCAAGTTTGTAGTTGTTCTTCGTTAGAGGGCAAGGGTAACATAACAATGCAGGATTGTGGGGCAGTGAGTACGCTGTATTTCCAAACTCTTCATCAGTTGCGCTGATTAAAACAAACAAAGAGAAAAAAAGAACGTAAAAACTGTTTTGAACTAATAATGCTTCTCTACAGTTGAACATTTTGTTTGCAGCAAAAAGTCGCTAAATGTGTAAGTAGGTAAATCGTCATTTAAAAATCACCCAAAAAAAGTCTCCAATCGGAAAAAATATTTTTTGTCGCTATCGTAGGGCGACCATACGTCCCATTTTGACCGGGACAGTCCCGTTTTAGGGGCGTGTTCCGGCCGTCCCGTCAGTAGATGGAAAAAAACTAGTATTCGTCCCGTTTTATGTAAATGAAAGAAGTAAATAACAAACCCAGGACCTTTACTCCTCTTAAAAGTATTAATAATTAATAATAGCAAAGAGGCAAAAATTGAACTGAAATTCCCTATATTAAACATACTCTATAGTTCGCAGTACTGCTCGAAAGGCAGCAGAGGTTTTAGCAGTTGGTTGTGTGTTGAACAAATTTCAACGTGTCTTTCCTTTTTGATAAGTACCCGCTCTGTAACAAAGAGAGAGAGGAGGAAATCTGATATCAAGGCACTGATAAGAACAAAGGTAGATCTAAAAGTCTAGGGTTGCAAGAACCTGTCCCGTTTTTAGCTGAAAATTTTATGGTCAACCTACGCTATCGTTGAGGTCGAATTCCCCTTATTTAGCGACTTTACCCAAAATTGGCAACATTGACCCCCACCGAACAACACCCCGTTTTCTTTAGCCTAGCCAGTATAATAGTGGGACGTAAAACTTAAAGATTTCATTTCGAACAACACTCCCAGAAACCTATTGTTATACCATTCCCAAAACACCCTTTTGTACAGTTCTCCCTATTCGAAAAAAATTGTAAATAGCAGTGTTCATAGATAAATATGGAACTCAATTTCTCTGAATTTTCCAGGTTTTCCAGGTATTTATTTTGCAATTTCCAGGTCTAGTGGAAGAAACTAATAGTACGAGAACACATAAATTTTAAGAATACTATATTTATATATTTGAGAATGGCCACCCTTCTACCTTATGAACGATTGGAATTAAATATTGAGTCACAAGAAAATAAATAATTAAAATAAATAAAATTTAAGTTGAAAAATATTAAGTTGAGAAGCCTACTAAGGGAATTATATAATACTTTTGTTCCATACTTGAATACATTCAAAATATACAAAAATATTGGCTTGGGGAAGAAAAAAGGGCCCGCGAGATTTTAACTGATTCTTATAGTACTCAACGACAGAAATAAATTACTGAAAGAATGTTCAAAATCGTCGCAGGTAAACATGCAGAAAATCATATTTTCATGTACCGGTTCAAAATGGGGAAGAAAAGACAACCGCGAGATTTTAACTGATTCTTGTAGTACTCGTTGAGGGAAATCGACTAGTGAAGGAATTTTCAAAATCGGCGCAGGCAAGCATGAAAAAAATCGCATTTTCATGTACCGGTTCAAAATGGGGAAGAATAAAGGGCCCGCGAGATTTTAACTGATTCTTGTAGTACTCGTCGAGAGAAATCGATTAGTGAAGGAATTTTCAAAATCGGCGCAGGCAAACATAGAGAAAATCTCATTTTTATGTTCCGGTTCAAAATGGGGAAGAAAAAAGGACCGCAAGATTTTAACTGATTCTTGTAATACTTGACGAGAGAAATCGACTAGTGAAGGAATTGTCAAAATCGGCGCAGGCAAGCATGAAGAAAATCGCATTTTCTTGTACCAGTTCAAAATGGGGAAGGAAAAAGAACCGCGAGATTTTAACTGATTCTTGTAATACTCGACGAGAGAAATCGACTAGCGAAGAATTGTCAAAATCGGCGCAGGCAAGCATGAAGAAAATCGCATTTTCATGTATCACTTCAAAATGGGGAAGAAAAAAGGGCCCGCAAGATTTTAACTGATTCTTGTAGTACTCGCCGAGAGAAATCGATTAGTGAAGGAATTTTCAAAATCGGCGCAGGCAAACATGGAGAAAATCTCATTTTTATGTTTCGGTTCAAAATGGGGAAGAAAAAAGGACCGCAAGATTTTAACTGATTCTTGTAATACTCGACGAGAGAAATCGACTAGTGAAGGAATTGTCAAAATTGGCGCAGGCAAGCATGAAGAAAATCGCATTTTCATGTACCAGTTCAAAATGGGGAAGGAAAAAGGGCCTGCGAGATTTTAACTGATTCTTGTAGTACTCGACGAGAGAAATCGACTAGTGAAGGAATGTTCAAAATCGGCGCAGGCAAACATGGAGAAAATCTCATTTTTATGTTCCGGTTCAAAATGGGGAAGGAAAAAGAACCGCGAGATTTTAACTGATTCTTGTAACACTCGACAAGAGAAATCCACTAGTGAAGAATTGTCAAAATCGGCGCAGGCAAGCATGAAGAAAATCGCATTTTCATGTATCACTTCAAAATGGGGAAGAAAAAAGGGCCCGCGAGATTTTAACTGATTCTTGTAGTACTCGACGAGAGAAATCGATTAGTGAAGGGATTTTCAAAATCGGCGCAGGCAAACATGGAGAAAATGGCATTTTCATGTACCGGTTCAAAATGGGGAAAGAAAAAGGTTCCGCGAGTTTGAACCGCTACGATGTATGTTCACGAATGTGCCCGTCTTCTCAAATTTAGTTAATTACTGTGACACTGAAACATGTGACACAGAGTCACATTGTGGATGACTCTGCAATCGGCAACCACTGCACATATACTCCTCCCGCCCCACAGTTTGATAATTTCGATCCATTCCTCACGTGCTAACGGCATGGTTCAACATCTGCAAGAAAGAGGTAAATGTAACGTTCAATTGGCAATAGCTTTTCACCAAATTAAGCTGCATGAAATCTGATTGCATATTTGACATACTGAGAAAATTCTAGCCCGTGGCCATATGTATCACATATCCCATCAGTTCATAAAAATTTTGAACACAAAATTACGGTCGTCCGTGTGACGTACTCCCAAAAGGCCTAATGTGTATCACCCACCTCACATTCAATGAAACCACATCCGTGTAGAATTTAGAAAGGAACTTCTTATGATGTATACAGGATGTCTCAAACGTTCCTTGATATAGGGTAACTCTGTTATTATCAGAGTTACAACAAAATGTAAGAGGAAAAACATCTCGAAATATGACGTTTTCAATCTAAAGTGAACACTTTTTTAAAAAATCGGACGAGATGTTTGTGCTGTATACTCTTTATGCACCCAATTTTAAATGAAATTGCAACGTTGTCATTTACCTGGACCCACAACATAAGTGAATGAAGTTACTGTTTGAAACGGGGGCTGGCCATCGACATGTTAGCGTAAAAGACAGTAACTTCACTCACTTATGTTGTGGGTCCAGGTAAATGGCAATGTTGCATTTTCATTTCACATTGGGCGCATAGAGAGTGTACAGCGCAAACGGGTCATCCGATTTTAAAAATTCCTTCACTTTAGAATGAAAACATTATATTTGGAGACGCTTTCCAAAGTAGTATAATTTAGTTTGTTTAAATTTACAATTTAATACAAGTAGATTCGGATTTACATGCGTAGGATTTTGTATGCATCTAACTAATGAATTCTTTATTTTCATGCTTAACTTAGTGACTTGGCTTTGGACTGCAACTGATTATTGTAACCCATTATTGCTTGAGAAGAAAGAAGATATCCGAATCTTCATTTGGAGAAATCAAACGTCTATTGGAAAGCTGGGGATTACATTCATTAATTTCTACATTTCAAGGTGCGTAAATTATATATTCTGTGTTTATTGTTAAATTACTATTACTATTATTGGGTTTAGAATCAATCAACCACTTCATGATATTTTATGGGGATCAAGATGGGTGCCGGATAGATAAGTATTTGAGCGTCAGGCTCTTATTTCTTTTCAATTTAATATTTAATCAATGATTATTTTTCTCCCTCATTATTCCACCAAATCGTATTCCAAGATCATATATCCATTTTTGATCGATATATCCATATTTTTGATCTCTTTCATATTTCTATATTTTCGATTTTTAATATTGTTTATATTTCGATATTGCTGTATTTTTCGATATTTCGAACAAGTTTCGATAGTTTGTCGATATCGATTATCTATATCTAAATTCGGATATCCCAAAGCCCTATCGAACCCCCTCCGAAATGAAGTTTTTGGCTATGGACCTGATTAGGGATGCGCACGAGACAAGACGAGACAGAATTTTTGTTACGAAATTCGAGACGAGATAGAGCTCTTCCAATTGAAACGGATCCAGTTTTCGAGACGAGACATAATTTTCGCGGCACCTTTTCGAGAGGAGACAATCTCAAATCTTTTCTCTTGCGCATCCCTACACTTGATCATGAAGTATCAAAAAAAAAAAAGTTAATGAGAAATACCGGTAACATGTAAATACAATATAGGTAGCTAAAACATTTTTGTTTTCATTCTTCAGTAATGCATTGTTATTAATCTCAGGGGGCGCGGTGGCTCAGTGGTAGAGCGTTCACCTCCGGTGCTTGGGGTCCCTGGTTCGATCCCAACTCGCGCCGTGTGGACTTTGTAGTGGACAAACACCGTGCTCGTGGGTTTTCTCGGGTTCTCCCGTTTCCTGCCACTTTCTTCATTCCACCATTTCACTCATTTCTCATTATCACCGTCTCCTTTAGCCTAACCGGCATAATCGTGGGACGTTAAACTTAAAGATTTCATTTTTTTATTAATCTCTGTATTTTATAGTGTATTCTCAAGCTTAAGGTGATGTATAATTAAATTTTGAATTCAGTTAACTTATTTTGTTTCTCAGATTGTTTCTAAAATGTATGTACAAACGTTTATTTTCATTCTTGAGAGTTTAAAGTGACGTATAGTTATTAAACATAGTATTTAATATTGTACTCTTAACGTGGAAGTGATATACAGTTAACTTTTGAATTCAGTTAACATTTTTCTCTCTGAAATAGCTTTAAAACGTATGTAAAAACGTTTTTATTTTATTTCTTGAGTGCTAAAAGTGATGTAAAGTTATTAAGCTTACTACTTTATATTGTATTCTTAACCCTAAACTGATACACAGTGCGTTTTTGAATAAATTATATCAAGTTATTTGAGTGACGAACACTGGTAGAAAATACTGACTACTACTGGAACATTTTGATTTTAAGGTGACGACTACTGGTGCAAGGATTTTAAAATATTGTTTTTCCTCCAACGGCTACTCCTTTTTTTAATTCTAACTACATGGTCATTATAGGAAGGATCAGTGAGTCTTTCCAACTATGGTACAGCTCCGATAGATTCACGATGCTCAGAGAAGAGACAAAATAGTGTTTTCAACCTTAAAGTGAGAACCACTGGCGTTTTTACCCTGCTATGCAAAAGTAAGTGAGTACTCCAATGTGGTTCCAATGCGGTACTTAATTTCTGCGTTTTAGATATATGGAAATACATGTCTCTAAAATGTAAAGAACTGATTTTTTTTTTACTGAAAACTGCAACTCGGTAAGCCTTATGGATACCGAGGTATGGGAAAATAAACTATAGGTATGTGGGGCTTGCATACTTGACGCTACAATTCGGAAATTGAATTAAAATATGACTAACGGCTATCAAGATGTTGTCAAATAAAGGGAGGACCAACACAGTTAAGGGGTTTTCGTGTTAGATGCTAAAATTTCCGAAATCGGTCATGGAAAGTTAATAAACACCAGTAGCAATTTCATCTTAAAGTAATTAGATATCTTCATGGAGTGTTAGAACATCATGGAGTCTACCAAAATTAAATTTTAAAAGCTTTTGAAAATATAATCTGACATTTGTTAACAGTATTTGAAATATGTGTTTACCCAAAATTTCAAGCTAGTACATCTTGCATCTGGAGATACACTGTGAAAGAAAAGCGTACGAGATCTTGAAATTTCGGAAACAATTATTGGTGGCAACAAAATTAAATAAGATGGTACTTCTATGGGTTAAATGAGTACCTCAGTACAATTTCGATCGAAAGATTAGTTCAGTCCTAGGTTTTCTTCAGGCAATTCCAAGGGTTCATCGAGCTGTGCAAAAGAATGAAAATTCGCTGTCAATATCTAAGATAGTAACCAAGATATAAGGAATTATATATTTTATGACGTAAAAATAGAGATCTTTACGGATTTGTACTTTTGGGTCTTTCCTATAAGAAAAAAATTCAGAAAACTACTGTATATACCTTAATAGACAATTCAGTGGGCGGGGACACAGTAGCTTAGTGGTAGGGTATTTAACTAATCTTTTTTGCAGAAACTATTGGAGTATTCACTTAACCCGTAGAGATACGATCATACTTAACTCCCTATTTAATTTTAAAATTAAATAAAAGGAAATATTTCAGTGTAGCGACCCACGATTACGCATTTTAGTCTCAGGGAGATTATGATTAAAGCAAGTGAATGTTGTTGACAGAATTGATGGAATGCAAAGGTGGGAGGAAAGAGAGTACCCCGAGAAAACCCACGAATACGATGTGCACTACAAACTGACTTGACCGTGGATCGAACCAAGAACCCAATACACCAGAAGTAATCACTCTACCACTAAGCCCCCGTGCCCCCGCCCATTTAATTGTCTATTAAGGTATATACGGTTGTTTTCTGAAATTTCTTCTTCTTACAGCAAATACTCAAAAGTACAAATCCATGTGGGTCTCTATTTTTACGACGTCATAAAATGCATAATTCCTTATATCTCGCTTGCTATATTAGATATTGACAAAAAATGTTCACTTTATTTCAGAGCCCGATGAACGCTTGGAATTGTCCAAAGAAAATTTAGAGCTGAATTAATCTTTCGATCGAAATTGTAATGACGAGTCTGAGGTACTCACTTAACCCATATAAGTACCATCTTATTTAAATTTTGTTAGGATCAATAATTGTTTTCTGAAATTTCAAGATCTAATACGCTTTTATTGTCTCTGTAGCTGCTAGATGTACTAGCTGGAAGTTTTAGGTAAATACATATTTCTAATACTCTTTACAAATGTCAAAATATATTTTACAAAGCTTTTAAAATTTAATCTTGGTAGACCCCATGATGTTCTTAAACTCCATGGAAATACCTAATTATTTTAAGATGAAATTGCTACTGATGCTTATTAACTTTCCATGACCGGTTTCGGAAATTTTACCACCTAACACGAAAACCCCATAACTATATGGATCCTCCCTTTATTTGACAATATCTTGATAGTCATATTTTAATTAAATTTCTAAATTGTACTGTCTAATATGCAAGCTCCACGTACCTATGGTGTCGCTTTTTATTTCACCATATTTCGGTAACTGTTAGGCGTACCGACTTGCGGTTTCGGTAAACACACACCTCTAACGTTCTTTAAAACGTTATTAAGACATATTTTAGAATATTTAGAAATGAGAGTTCTGCGAATATCATGGTACCGAAAACCCCCATGAGGGCGTGTGTAGTGTATTTAATTGAAACTACTTTTGAGGTGTTGTAAGCCCTCGTAATTACGTTTCCGAAACTGCACCACCTAGTACGCAAACCCCACACTTCTATGGTGTCGCTCTTTATTTTCCCATATCTCAATATCCCTAAGGCTTACCGAGTTGAGGTTTTAGGTAAACAAATGTCAGTTCCTTACATTTTAGAGACATACATTTCCACATATCTAAAAAATACAGACATTAGGTACCCCATGGTACCCCAAACACCATTGGGGTACCCACTTACTTTTGAATAGTAATACATTTTGAGTTGTTCAGCATCAATAAACACTTTAGTTTTTCTACGTGCAACCCAAAAGTCCATACCTGACCGAATAGATTTTGTCCATTTAATCTCAAAAATGTTAAGATACTTTGTATTGTTAAGTACAACCAAGTAAAGCACACTGAATTTAATATTTTAAATATTTTCTGATTTTTGTTTCAGGTATTTCGTGCATCAAAACAAAACCAGGATTCTGCTTGGAAGACAGTGAAAAGAAGCAGTGTAGGTTGTGGCTAAAAGTACGTCCTTTCTGAAGACAGACCCAATTGTATTTACATTCTTTTGTACGAATATATAACCCTAATAAAGATACTGTACTACAAATTATATCTTTCTCCCATAAATTAGAATAAAATATTATCTCTGTTTAAAGAAAATGTTTGTTAGTGTCAAGTCATTTCAACTCTTTTTCTCTGTAATAAGAATATTATTCCTCGCAATATTTTTTATCTTTGTGCTATTACGATTGGATGAAGTAAAATTCTATACGAAGCACTATTATTTCAGACATGCATTAATAACTAATGTATTGTTCTGTATGTAAGGCAATGTGTATACTGAACATGTCTAGCGAAGGTGTTGTTTTACTGGGAATCCGAAGAAAGAAAGAAAAAAAAATTTGGACTTACCAACGTATACGTCTTCGAATTCTGGACTAATCCAAATTATCCAGAGAAAACATTATATATTTCTTTGTTGCTATTTCAGATGTATCCTTTATCCAAGTCATATGAAACGGAGACTTCATACATCGCTATACTTTGTATGAACTATGTTCCGTATTTACTTGATCACTTTGTAACTTTATCTAGTGTTGACAAGGCCGCAGGTGTTAATCGAATAGTTTAGTGTATCACTCATGTCACCTTGTGACTAAGGTAGGTCCTGTCGGTATATATATGGTACTGGGTTCAATTAGCGATAAAATACATTTTTAGCGTTAAACAAATGCAAAAATCTACACGAAATGAGATACCGTGATCTCTGACTTACGGGTAACACCAAGCAACTAATGGTACTGAGTGTGATTGAGTTTACTAATTACTATTTGGCTAAAATCAGTGTTCCTTTATGTATAGTTCTTTTCGTGCTTTGAATTGCAAAGTTTGAAATAACTGTTTTAAATTATTGTGTATATATATCTTCCGAGTAATTCTGAGAATCATTGCTCTTTCTTTAAGCAATGTATGAGACTGTTAAACTGCTCGTTGCTTAAAATGTTGCACTAAGAAGGATGCATCCAGGAAAGTCCAAATTTTGCAGAATGTCTAGAGCAGGGAAGAATAAATATGTTTAGTCGATGGCTGCACAACGCCTCCGCTGTCACCACGTTGTCACACAGCGAATACAGCGGACGTTTAAGAATATTCTGCACTTACTATTAGGTATCTGCCTGGGAACTTTGGTGCAGCTACCCAGTCTCCTTCTTGGTGTTGCATTTTTAATGGCGAGTACTGAGTAGGAATCATCTTGTGAGCGAACACGTTTTCGGCTTTCAGCATACTTTTAATTATTGCGACATTAAAAAGAAAAGAAAAAACATACCTGTTAATTAAAATGTACACAGAATTTATTTCTGGAAAATTCTATTCAAGCCTCTTGTGGTAACAACTGCACCTTAGAAGAAGATACTATTAAGGAAAAGAATGAGGTAAAATAATCTTTATATCGTACAAGCAATGGATGATAACAGCTTAATAAATGATTGTACGTAAATCTTGTTTGAGTTTGAATATAGGATTGTATATGACTGTGCATTTTGCATTATTATTGAAGTGCTGCAACTAACTAACTGCAAACCATATGATAAATTCTTACAGTAATATATCACATATTGATTTACTCTGTATGAAAACGAAAATAGTTTAACATATGGTTAACCTTCTTTGTGCCCATAATTTTAAAATTAACGCTTGTGTCACTTTTCAACACTTGGCTTTGCAGTAGCTTTCCAACGAATTAGCAGGAAGCCCAAACTTACAGGACACCCTGCAGGTAAATACATTTCTTTGGACAGTTTCACTGCTCTAAACTAAGATTTGAAAAGTGTAGCATTGTTAATTTTATTATTATTGGCACAATGGAGATCAACCATATATTAAGCTATTTTTGTTTCCATACAGAGAAAAACAACATGTGACAACATTACAGTAAGAATGTATCATGCATTTCCCAGTATGTTGCAGCACTTCAATAATGGTGCACTATACGTACAATCTAGATCCTGAATATGTCCAATGCATATATTACAACAAGGGCAATACGTATGCGATACAGGTAAAATCCGTATATTTCATATGGACAATCTATAAGCTACATACATCCAATCCATACATTACATATGGCCAACCTGTACGCGACATACGTATAATCTATATGCTGCATGCAGACAGTCTGTAAGCTACATATGTGCACTCTGTATGGTGCATACGGATATTCTGTATGCTGTATTGGGACAAGCTGTGTGCGACATAAGGAAAATCTGTATAATACATACGTACAATACGTATACTGTATCTAGTCGTACGTACGGGGCACAAGTACAATATAGATGCTGTCTCGGGGTTGAACGCAAGAAACACACGTACAGAACGTATATTGCATACTTCTTGAAATTATGCTCCGTCCTGATAGTCAGTGTGTGTCGTCATTATTAACCCACATGCTACATACGATCCTGACGTCACAAAGCTAGATATCACCTCCGTATATACTTGTTATTAAAGATTACGTCATACGAATGACGTCATTGCACTTATGCAGACAGTTTGTATAATACATACATCTTCAGCTATACGTTTGCTGCAGGATGTTATATACGGTTGTACGTTAAGTCCAGAAACTACAGGAATTACGAATGTAACCTACGTTTTTAAGTATGCCACCTACATTTTTTTTCTCAGTGTATAAAATGTGAAACAATCATTTCGTAACGCTTTATATTTTCGCTGACACATTTGTTATTAGATGCTGCCAAGGCTTACCTCTTGTCAACTTTGGTCCAATCTTTAAATCAGAATATAACTGAGCATTCTGTGCGGGGCATGTCTTCAAATTGTAACATGTAGGGAATCCATTGTGCCTTTATTGTACACTGAGAAAAATCCATTATCCGGACAGCGGTATATTGTACAAATACAAGGATTCGTTATGTTTACTAAGGAAATCTGTACGGAGGGTACTTTATCCATATGCTACACAGGTATTGCCTTTTACCCGCTTAGATGTTACATTATGCTGCTGCAGGATATCTGACATCTAACAATCTTCTTTATATTAGATATGTATACGTATGTTTCATACGTCAGCTATATTATATACGTCCATCTGTGTGTGAGATCCTGACCGTCTATAGACACTCTTTCTTTCGCCATGGCTGACGTCATTGAACTACCGTCTTTTGCTTGGGAAACGAGGTTGTTTACAAACGGAAAAGAAGAGAGAAAGGAAACAAAAGCCTGGGTAAGTACAATAGTTAACTATTATTTTAGTTAAATATTCCATTAATTATATTTTCTTTTAGTGTAACTTGCTTTAATATAGTACTAAGTAATGTAGTTTATGACAATTCATACTATTGTAACTCGTTAATGATTGAGGAGAATGGAATGGGTGTATCTGAATTTTGAGAAATCTTTGAATATTAATGTTTTGAAACATTTTACGTTTCAAGGTAGCAAAATGAATGTTATGTGTTTATTCATTCCGTTTTATATGTGACGATTACTTGGTGCAGATTTACTACAGGACTGCTTAACATAATTGCTAATAAACCGTTTTCAGCGCGAAAATTTCCTTGTGTAGTGAAGATTTAGGATTTAGAATTCTGGGTTTTCGATATCAATGGCCTTGTTATTCCGTCACATATGAGGAATGACTTTCCTCGGTGAGTACACTATCCGGGGAAAGGAAGGGAAGAAAGGATTGGGGAAGGAAGAAAACGGCCTGGGACCTATATGTTAGGTACCACTCCGGCATTTGCCTGCTGTGAATGAGGAAAACCCAAGGAAACCTCATTCAGGATGGCTGGACTTAAAATCTTTTGATACTTTTTCGACCGAGTTCTCCCCCGGGATCGAACCCGGGACCGTTCGCACCGAAGGCGAGAGCGCTAGCGACTACCCTACGCGGGGCCACTTGTGTAGTCTAGAAAACTCATTTTTACTAGGATATTTGCAAGATTTTTTTTTGATTTTAGTTTAACGCCCCATGATTGTACATCAATGTAAGAGAGAAGGTGACGATGAGATACATGATAATGGTGGAATCAAGAAAATGTAAGGAAACTGGAAAGTGTTAAGAATAACCACACCTACAGTGTTCACCAAAAGCCTATTTGTCGGGAGCAGGAATCGAACCAGGGACCTAACGCGTCAGAGGTAAGCGCTCTACTACAAAGCTTTCTTTTGTTTAAAGAACTTGTTTACATTGAAACATATATTTTACGAAGATATTGACATATTTTACAGCCTCACTGAAATTAAAAAAAAGTAGTCAGGGAGAGTTTACTTGTCAGATTTTTATTTTTTAATTTAATTTATTTTTATTTATTTTTGCTTTGTTATGTTCCCTAGTTAATTAATGTTTGGGTTACTGAAAATTAAAACCTTTTTAGTATTATTGTTATGTCATCACTTTGGAACCAAAAAAGTTAGATTTTTTTCTTGTGTTTTCATATAGGAAGTTGGTAAGTTTGTGCCTTAGCATTGGTTTGGTTTCTAGAACGTAATTGAAGGTCATGTTGAGTTGAGTCTTGGCGGGTTTGAGTTCGTGAAGTGTCAGGCACTGTTTGTGCTCCTGTCTTCTGTCTGTGATGTTTCCTGGCTTTGGGCTGTGAGGTACTTATGTTGAGGAGTACCAACGCAGGCCGCGTGATATACAGGTAGCTACAACACAGCTTCAACAGCTACGAGTGTCAAGTGTTTGAATTTCAGCTTTCGTTACGGCGTGACTAATGCAGTATAGTACTAGGTTCAAATTGTATGGGTGGTAAAAATGGTATATTACTTTCGTGGTGTGGTAAGAAATACAACGTAATTGTTATTAGTTTATTAGTGTTTCTTCATAGTATAGTTTCACTATTTCTAGAAGGAATTAAGTATTAACGAAGTAATGAATAAGCAAAAGCACACTTTGATTGACGTTAACTATTTCTCATACTCCATTGGGAATGTTTTGATCCTCAGTTGCGCAAACATCCAGTGTGTGTTTTTTTTGTTTGCTTACACTGCCTTACAGATGAGCTCCCTCGTGGCTAAGTGGTTAGTGAACACACCTTTGGCGTGGGATACCCGGGTTCGATTCCCGGCTGGGGGCCGTGGTGGCTCAGTGGTAGAAGGTTCACGTCTGGTGCTTGGGGTCCCGGGTTCGATCCCAGCCCCGCCAAGTGAACCTTGTGGTGGACAAACACCGTGCGCGTGGGTTTGCTCGGGGTTCTCCCGTTTCCTCCCACTTTCTTCATTCCACCATTTAATTCATTACTCATCACCGTCTCCATTAGCCTAACCGGCATAACCGTGGGACATAAAACTCAAAGATTTCATTTCATTTTTTCGATTCCCAGCCGAAGCTTATGTGGTTCGGATTCCACGTTAATCTGTAGGTCCACGTCTCATACAGCCTTGCTGCTGAAAGGAACGTTAAAATCAACTCAGCACTGTTTTACAGATGCAATTGTTCGATTCCAAGTTCGAATGAAGCTTTTTACGGGCAGGGGGCGACTTTTATATATACAATCCAAGGATTTTAGTTATCAGCCAGTGATGCAATATATAGACCTATATATATTACAAAATTGAAAGTGACTATGTTTGTGACTCTTAATCTCTTAAGAGCTGCGGTGGCTCAGTGGTAGAGCGTTCACCTCCGATACTTGGGGTCCCGGGTTCGATCCCAGCCCCCGTCAAATGAACTTTGTGATGGACAAACACCGTGTGCGTGGGTTTCCTCGGGGTTCTCCCGTTTCCTTCCACTTTCTTCATTCCACCATTCAAAGGTTTCATTTCATTTTTTCTTAATCTCTTTGGAATCTTGTACTTAGGTTTACAGCGGAAGCGACGAAATAACTCGACTCATCCATTGTAGCTCTCTTCGCAACCAGTGTTGCCAAAATGTTGGCAATAAGTTTGCGAAACGAGAGGTGACGACTCCAATTTTGGGTGAAAAGTCGCTATAAAAAATAATCGAGAAATTCATTGTCTATAAGCATTGTTTTAAAGTTGTAGATGTAAACTAAACAATATGTTCTACTCACTGGCGCAAATCCGGGGGGGGGGGATGACGGATACATGTCCCCTCCAATCCTGGAACTGAGGGGGACTTCTCCCCAATAATCCGATTTGAAATGTGCTTTTTGGGAGAAATTTGATTATTTTTGTCCGATTGCTACAAAGGAACGTGAGATAAAATAGATGTCCCCCAGAATAAGCCTCAAATCTGCAGCCTCCCAACGCTGAAGACAACTCTGATCCTCCACAACATTGTTTTTCAACTTCATAAGTATTTCGGACATCGCCAAAAAAAAGTATGGTAACGGTCTTACCCCCCCCCCCCCCAATGTTGAAGACAGATTTGCGCCGCTGGTTCTACTCACATCTTTGTAAACAGGGCGCAACCAATCCTTTAATTCAGGGATCATTTCAGGTTGTTTCGGGTACTTTTGTTCATATTGTGGTCAAAATAGTTCCGAAATAATTAACACTACAGTACTTACGTTAAGCAATTTTTTTGTAAAAGAAAAAGTGCAGAATAATTAAAAGACCCCAAAGGGCAAATATAACAAACATCTTCTTCGCCTTTATTCACGCATCTATAGCTAATCTTGTTGCTATCGGTAATGATGTATTACGTGTGTCTCTCAACGGAAACTCTGCGAACTAAAGGACATCAAGTTTTTGGTTGTTCTTCGTTAGAGGGCAAGGGTAACATAACAATGCAGGATTGTGGGGCAGTGAGTACGCTGTATTTCCAAACTCTTCATCAGTTGCGCTGATTAAAACAAACAAAGAGAAAAAAAGAACGTAATAACTGTTTTGAAATAATAATGCTTCTCTACAGATGAACATTTTGTTTGCAGCAAAAAGTCGCTAAATGTGTAAGTAGGTAAATCGTCATTTAAAAATCACCCAAAAAAAGTCTCCAATCGGAAAAAATATTTTTTGTCGCTATCGTAGGGCGACCATACGTCCCGTTTTGACCGGGACAGTCCCGTTTTAGGGGCGTGTTCCGGCCGTCCCGTCAGTAGATGGAAAAAACTAGTATTCGTCCCGTTTTATGTAAATGAAAGAAGTAAATAACAAACCCAGGACCTTTACTCCTCTTAAAAGTATTAATAATTAATAATAGCAATGAGGCAAAAATTGAACTGAAATTCCCTATATTAAACATACTCTATAGTTCGCAGTACTGCTCGAAAGGCAGCAGAGGTTTTAGCAGTTGGTTGTGTGTTGAACAAATTTCAACGTGTCTTTCCTTTTTGATAAGTACCCGCTCTGTAACAAAGAGAGAGAGGAGGAAATCTGATATCAAGGCACTGATAAGAACAAAGGTAGATCTAAAAGTCTAGGGTTGCAAGAACCTGTCCCGTTTTTAACTGAAAATTTTATGGTCAACCTACGCTATCGTTGAGGTCGAATTCCCCTTATTTAGCGACTTTACCCAAAATTGGCAACATTGATCCCCACCGAACAACACCCCGTTATCTTTAGCCTAGCCAGTATAATAGTGGGACGTAAAACTTAAAGATTTCATTTCGAACAACACTCCCAGAAACCTATTGTTATACCATTCCCAAAACACCCTTTTGTACAGTTCTCCCTATTCGAAAAAAAATTGTAAATAGCAGTGTTCATAGATAAATATGGAACTCAATTTCCCTGAATTTTCCAGGTTTTCCAGGTATTAATTTTGCAATTTCCAGGTCTAGTGGAAGAAACTAATAGTACGAGAACACATAAATTTTAAGAATACTATATTTATATATTTGAGAATGGCCACCCTTCTACCCAATGAACGATTGGAATTAAATATTGAGTCACAAGAAAATAAATAATTAAAATAAATAAAATTTAAGTTGAAAAATATTAAGTTGAGAAGCCTACTAAGGGAATTATATAATACTTTTGTTCCATACTTGAATACATTCAAAATATACAAAAATATTGGCTTGGGGAAGAAAAAAGGGCCCGCGAGATT